>NW_006201276.1:61923-62306 GCF_000334495.1 Tupaia belangeri chinensis
GCCTGCCTGTGGCTGCAGGCCCCAATGACTGGGACTTGCTTTTTCTCACCCCTACTCATCTCTGAACTTCAGGTTTGTTTCTTGGGACTTTAAGATGAACTTGTACCCCTCCCCAACCCATCTGGAGACCAGTTCAAGCCAGCAGCATTGCTGGACACCAGCCTGCCTGTGGCTTAAGGCCCTAATGGCTGGGACCAGTCGCTCATCCTCTGCAACTTCCCCACTTGCCTTTGGACTCTCAGAATTTCAGTGTTTCGAACAATGTGCAGCACAGATGCGCCACACGATTTTTTCTTTGCTCCTGAGGTGAAGCTTATTAGGTGAGTTGGAGGCTCACCACTCCATAGAAACAGGGAGGACTTTGGGTCACCCAGCAACAGTGA
>NW_006201276.1:62411-65982 GCF_000334495.1 Tupaia belangeri chinensis
ATGGCCAGACACCAGGCTGCCTGTGGCTGCAGGCCCCAATGACTGGGACTTGCTCATTCTCACCCCTACTCATCTCTGAACTTCAGGTTTGTTTCTTGGGACTTTAAGATGAACTTGTACCCCTCCCCAACCCATCTGGAGACCAGTTCAAGCCAGCAGCATTGCTGGACACCAGCCTGCCTGTGGCTTAAGGCCCTAATGGCTGGGACCAGTCGCTCATCCTCTGCAACTTCCCCACTTGCCTTTGGACTCTCAGAATTTCAGTGTTTCGAACAATGTGCAGCACAGATGCGCCACACGATTTTTTCTTTGCTCCTGAGGTGAAGCTTATTAGGTGAGTTGGAGGCTCACCACTCCATAGAAACAGGGAGGACTTTGGGTCACCCAGGAACAGTGACAACAGTGCATGGTACTGGTGAGCAACAGGTAGGCAGACCAAAAGAGAGATCGCAAATTTTCTAATTCTGCATACCTTTTAACACACAGAGATACCTTGAGTAAGTTAGGAAGGAACGTATAGATCACCAGATGACTAGGAACAATCGTAGAGGCTCAAGAAATATGAGCACCCAACAAAATGCCTCTCCCCCAAGGGAAATAGTCAAGCCCACATCACCCACAGTCAATACAATGGACGTCATGGATATGTCATTTAAACAATTCAGAATATTTGTAGTGACCTGATAGAGATGGAAGAGAAAAGAGACAATGAGCTCCAGTAGATGAAGAAGTCCTTTTGTGATTTGAAAGAAGAAATAAACACCTTACACAAGAACCAGATGGAACTTCTAGGGATGAAAAATGTGATACAGGAAATCAAAAACTCCCTTGAAACTATTAAAAGTAGCTTAGATCAGGCAGAAGATCGAATCTCGAATGTAGAAGACAAAACATCTGACCTAGGGGAAAAAAAAGAATGAGAAAACAACCAAGAAAAAGAAGTTTAATATACGAGAAATACTGGATACCATCAAGCACCCCAACATCTGGATTACTGGTATCCCAGAAGAGGAAGAAAATAATAAAGTGCATTGATAATTTATTCCATGAAATCCTGGAAGAAAACTTTCCAAACTTAGAAAGGCATTCAAATATCCAGACCCAAGAAAAACATAAGACCCTGAGTAGAATCAACCCAAGAAGACCTTTCCAAGGCACATCATAGCCAGACTGGCAAAAACAACAAAGACAAGATACTAAAGTTGACGAGAGGGAAACATCAAGTTACTTACAAAGGTCACCCCATCAGGTTAATATCAGACCTTTTGGCAGAAACAATACAGGCAAGGAAAGAATGGGGAAATATAGTCAAAGTGTTGAATGAAAAACAATTTCAACCAAGAATAGTGTACCCAGCAAGATTATCTTTGACATGGGAAAAAAAGATAAAAACATTCTCAGATAAACAAAATCTGAAGGGATTTACTAACTCCAGACCAGCTCTTCAAGAGGTTCTGAAGGGAGTGCTATGCCAGGAAAACTAAAAAGTCAGATGGACTGTTATAAGAGAACAAAAAGAAACCAAGAAAATGGCTCATTTAATGATAGGAACAGTTTCAGAAATATCAATAATAACGTTGAATGTCAATAGATTAAATTCTCCAATTAAGAGACACAGACTAGCCGAATGGATTAAAAAAAAAAAATAGAAACCCTCTATTTGTTGCCTACAAGAAACTCACCTTATGGATAAAGACATATATAGATTAAAAGTGAAGGGCTGAAAAAAGATATTCCATGCCAATGGAAATCAAAAAAGGGCTGGAGTTGCAATATTGATCTCAGACAAAATAGGCTTCAAGTCAAAAACTGTAAGAGACAAAGAAGGGCATTCTATAATAGTAAATGGGGTAATCCAGCAAGAAGACATAACACTTATAAATATCTATGCATACATCTAAGGAGCACCTAAATATGTGAAAGAAAGACTGCTGGAGTTAAAAGAAGAGATAGGGGAGAAACACTATAATTGTCGGGGACCTCAGCAACTCATATCTCCTTTAGACAGATCTTTCAGGCAAAAAATAAATAGATACAGGACCTAAATGATACTATAAATTGAATAGGCTTGATAGAATCTATAGAACTTTCCACCCTAAGTCCACAACATATACATTTTTCTCACTATGGCATAGAACCTTTTCAAAGTTTGACCATAGATACGACACAAATCAAGCCTTTACAGATTCAAAGGCATAGAAACTATATCCAGCATCTTCTCTGACCATGATGGAATTAAACTCAAGATTAATTCAAGAAACAGCCTCAAAAATACACAAACACATGGAAACTGAACAACCTACATCTAAATGACTTCTTAACTACTTAAGAAATTAAGTCTGAAATCAAAAAAATTATGGAAACAAGTGATAATGAGTACACAAGTTTCCATAACCTATGGGACATGGCGAAAGTGGTCATAAGAGGGAAATTCATAGCAATTAGTATGCATAAGAAAAAGATGGAAACATGGCAAATAGATAACCTTACATCATGCCTCAGGGAATTGGAAAATCAACAACAACAAAAACAACAACAAAAAAATGCCAGGCAAAACGAAATAATAAAGTTTCAAGGAGAAATAAATGAAATAGAAAATAAACAAACCATATAGAAAATAAATGAAAGCAAAAGCTGGTTCTTTGAAAAGATTAACAAGTTGGACACACCATTGGCTAGACTGATAAAGAAGAAAGAAACCAGATAAATCAAATATGAGAAGAAACAGGCAATGTTACAACAGATATAATAGAAATACAAAATATCATTAGAGTATACTATGAGCGACTATATGCCAACAAACAAGATAACTTGGAGGAGACAGACAAATTCCTGGATGCATATAATCTATTGAATCAGGAGGGCATAGAAAATCAGAATAGAACCATAACAAGGCAAGAGATTGAATCAGTAATAAATTACCTCCTGACAAAGAAAAGCCCAGGTCCAGATGGCTTCTACAATCTGAATTCTACAAAACTTTTAAGGAAGAGTTCATCTCTGTCCTACTCAAATTATTTCTAAAGATTCAAAAGGAAGAAAACCTTTGAAATTCATTTTATGAAGCCCCCATCATCCTCATTCCCAAAACAGATAAAAACATGACAAAAAAGGAAAACTACAGACTAATAATTGTTGATGAATATAGATGCAAAAATTCTCAACAAGATACTGGCAAATTGTATCCAACAACATAAAACAAAGATTATTCATCATGGCCAGGTAGGCTTTATCTCAGGGATGCAAGGGTCATTCAATATATGCAAGACCATAAATGTAATACACCATATTAACAGAAAGAAAGATAAAAACCATATGATCATTTCAATTGATGCAGAGAAAGAATTTAATAAAATACAACATTCTTTTTTTTTATTTTGAGAGGTTTTCGCTATAGGGCGCATGGACTCGCCAGACAGATAGAGAGAGACATAGAGACAGAAAGCGAGAAATCACCTCCCAGGGGGGATGGTCACACCACAATCCCTTCTCCTCCATTCTCCTCTCGGGATCTTGGGCACGCACGCACATGCGCCCGGCATGAGTTTTAAACCACCGGGTCCGGGACGTG
>NW_006201276.1:67886-71884 GCF_000334495.1 Tupaia belangeri chinensis
GACAAAGGACTGATAACCAGAAAACACAGGGAACTCAAGTGCCTTACGGGAAAAAAAAAAAAAAAAAAAAAGAACCCAATTAAAAGATGGGAAAATGAGCCGAACAAAAATATCTCTAAGGAAGACATAAGAACAGTCAAAAAGCATATGAGGAAATGCTCAACATCTCACATCATAAGAGAGATGCAGATTAAAACCACAATGAGATACCACCTAACCCCTGTCACAATGGCAAACATTAAAAATATGACAAATGATATGTGTTTGCGGGGATGTAGTGAAAAGTGACTCTCCTACACCATTGGTGGGAATGCAAACTGGTTCAGTCACTGTGGAGAACAATATGGAGGTTTCTCAACGATCTACAAATAGAGCTACCATACCATTTGATCCAGCAATCCCATTTCTGGGTATCTATCCAAAGGACAGGATAATGCACCATCGGAAAAGCACTTGCGCATCAATGGTTATTGCAGCATTATTCACAATTGCTAAGACATGGAACCAACCCAAATGTCCACAAACCAATGAGTGGATTGAAAAAGTGTGGCACATATATTCTATGGAATACTACTCAGCCATAAAAAACAATAAGACCCTAGCATTTGTTAGAAAGTGGTCACATACGGAGGATCTTTTGCTAAGTGAAGCAAGCTAGGATATGAAAGAAAGATACTGTATGTATCCAGTTAATATATACCAACTATTCACACTTTATGGTAGAGATAAAAATATTGGAGGGCATAAAAGCAGTGAAAATAGTTAGTGATGATAAGACAGTGTGGAACGGGGCAGGAGAAGAGAAGAGTATGGAGAAGGATAGCAGGAGAACAAATAGAGAGGCATGACATTAGTGGGACACAGATATGATTTATTACCTGTTGATGATGATGTATATAAGTATTTCATGTTGGGTAAAATCTTTTTACACGCAAAATGATAAATAGTGATTGAATGTTTAAAAATATTTAAAATAATAATAATAATCTGGAGAAAAATAATGAAAAGCTATTGGATGATGATGGGGATTTTAATGTCTTTGTATTAACTGATAGGCATGGTATTCCTTCTGGAAAAAGAAATGTAATTCACTGTAAAGTTTTATGGGATTCAATGTAATATAAACGAGATTATTATAATAATAAATTAAAAAAAAGAATTGATGCTGAATCTTGTTTCATTCTATAAGCATTATGTATCCATGGATACACCTGCTAATTTTTTTCAAAAAGCTCTATATATCTCCAATAAACTAGTTTTATGCTTAGTTACCTATCAAAATTTCTAATATATTTACAATGTGTTGGTCCACAGTATTCTAATACCAGCTGCTCTGATAATTCACATGAGAAAAAAATGTTAAACACTTAGAGCCTTGTTATCATGGGAACATTTAAAAAGAATTTAAATGACAAAATATATACATATTTTTGCTGCTGAGAAAGATGATAGGCTAATCCATAAAATAGTTTCAAGTACAAAAATATAATTACTGAAACAAAGTTCTGTTAGAAGAATAGAACTGAATTAAGAACTCTGGGAGAAAAGGGAAAATATATTAATTCCCAACTATCAAAGAGGAGATTGTTTATAAATTTTTAAAACTGATAATTGTGGTTCTCCAATCACTAACGTATTTAAGTTTCATTAGAATCATGTAAAACAGTGATGTAAGTTTTATTTCTTGAATGTTAACACTTGTCAGGAATTAATTTTTACAGCCAATCAGCTTTTGTGATGCAAAACTTCAGATAACATAAATGTATGAAGAACTTTTTTTTTTCTTTTTGGAGAGGTTTTTGCTATAGGGTGTGTGAATTCGCCAGAAAGACAGAGACAGAGAGACAGAAAGCGAGATATCACCCCCCAGTGTGGATGGTCACACCGCAGTCCCTTCTCCTCCATTCTCCTCTCAGGATCTCGGGCACGCATGCATACGCGCCCAGCCTGAGTGTTTAAGCTGCCGGGTCCAGGACTCGAACCGCAGTCGACTATATGGGAGTCCAGCGACATAGTCACTACGGTAACTGTTGGTCCCAAGAACATTTAAAAAATATTTTTAGAGAGGATTGTGATATAAATCAATACTTTTGTATTTTTGTGTGTAAATATATATTATAATATTATATTATTATACATACATGGAATTTTCATTTATTCTTTTGCCACCTTGTGGTCAGAGCTGTATTTAACACCAGGCTTACTGACTGCAATGAGGAGCTCTCTTGTAATGTCAGCTCCTTCTGCCAGGTCTTTGAGAGGCAGAAATGATGACATTTATCCAGGACTCGATCCAAATCCATACTAACCCTAAGCATCTAAAGATTATGGTGACACCCTCCACATGTGATTCAAAGCAATAGAAACATGCAACCAGGAAATGAATGTTAGAAAGTATCACAAAGTTCTGATTTCTTCCATGAGTATTACTTTAAAAAATCAAATGTCAAACTGTTCCTGCTGTTTTTGTTTGATTTTTGCTGCCTCTTCTCTGCTAGAAAACTAGACACCTCCTTAGTGTGCCTTTTGGGGAAGCCAGCTCTGATTATGGTCCTGATTATGTTTGTTTGGTTTAGTGCTGTATCTGCAGCTCCTGGTACAACACCTGGCTCTGAGTTGGTGCTGAATTAACATTTGTTGAATGAATGGTTGCAGAGTTCTCCACTTCCAGAACACACTGGCCTGGGCAGTTTGGTAGATGTGTGTGCTTCTGCAGGATGTTGATCAGTAATGCAATAAAGTTACTATGTAACTTCAATGCTAGTGCCAAGTTCACAGAGATCTGTAGGTCTCTTTGTTCTTTGTTAGTGTTTGTGGAATGAGAGTACCCCCATGCTCTACAATATCAGTAACTTTTAGCAGCAGCAGCATTCCTACAGTGGATATGCTATAGTTTCTCTGGTTGCAGGCCACAGAGGGCAAGCATTTATTGGAAAGATGCTGAGATGTTTCAAGGAATTGAAGCAAGAGCTAATTTAGGAAGGGCAGGTACCAGGGCAACCCTCAGTTATATAGGAACCAGGTATCTTCCTTAAGGGCTCCTGATTCTTCATGCCCAACTCCTGCTGCTAACCCCAGGAGGCCTGCCCCTAGCCCTCCCTGGAGGAAAGGGTTAGGTGGAGGGTTATGTCCAGTGTTGGCCCAGGAGGACTTCGCTGGGGCACAATCAGACAGCTCAGCCCCATAAGCTGGGCAGCCTGCACTGGGCCACAACTAGGCCCACCAGGACTCAGGGACTGGGCTCTTCAAGAACACTCTCCCTTCGGACCACATGCTGACACCAGCTCTGGGCTGGGTTCCTGGAGACCAGCAGCTGCAGCTGCTTTCCAATATCCTACAGCCAGGTCTGAGACCTGAGTGCTTGCTCTGTGCTCTCTCCTCTTGGGCCCCATGGGATGCAGCTGCCAGTGCCAGTGGCTCAAGGGTTCCCAGGGACCCCTCAGACCCATGCCAGGCCTCCCTCCCCCTGGCAACTCCACACACTGAAGTGGCTTCCCTTCCTCTCCCACCTGCTGCCTGACCCCAGACTCTGCTAGGGGTCATCTTAGGGACTGTGTCCTCAAACTTAGGCCCTTCCCAGTCGCAGGGGAGGTGCCAGCTGTAGAGATGGCTTGGTGGTGCCTTGTCCCTCCTGCTGGCCTTGGAGAGCAGAGCTGGATCCTGTCCTCTGGCTGTTCAGGGTCTGTTAGAAGGCAGGCTGCTAATTCTGCAACTCTCCTGTGGCCTTGGGCGCTGGAGGGAGGGGAGGGGCAGGCCCAGACTGTGCAGACACTGATAAGATGCGCCTCTTTGGGCCTGGCGGCCTCAGGAACCCTGCCTTTCTGGTTCTGGGGTCCATGCTGTCCCAGAGAGGATCTGGAGCTTCATCCTTCTCCAGAATGGCAGGACCCGGGGTGGGAGGGGAGACTGGGGCAGAACTGGGGGCAGGCTCGACCGCGGAACGGAGGACCTGTGGGGGCTTCTGCCTGTGCACCCCCGGGCCTCCCGGGAAGGGGGAA
>NW_006201276.1:72728-74705 GCF_000334495.1 Tupaia belangeri chinensis
ACCCTTCCCTCCGACCCACCGCGGGCCCCCGCTCCCTCTCCGCGTCGCAGTCGTGCCCCGCGTCGCCGACCCCGACCCCGGCCTCAGACCCGGTTCCGTACCCCGCCGCAGCCAAGGCCAAGGCCCCCGCCCCGGGCCCGGCCCCGGCGCGGCCCCGGGGGCGGATGCCTGGATGTGGATTTTGCTGTGGGGCCACCAGGTTGTTCCCACGTGAACAGCTTTAAGGTGGGAGAGAACTGGAGGCAGGAACTGCGGGTCATATATCGGTGCTTCGTGTGGTGTGGAACCCCAGAGAGCAGGAAAAGCAAGGCAAAGTCGTGCATCTGCCATGTGTGTGGCACCCATTTGAACAGACTCCACTCTTGCCTTTCCTGTGTCTTCTTTGGCTGCTTCACAGAGAAACACATTCATGAGCACGCTGATACGAAACAACACAACTTAGCTGTGGACCTTTATTACGGAGGTATATACTGCTTTATGTGTAAGGACTATGTATATGACAAAGACATTGAGCAAATTGCCAAAGAAGAGCAAGGAGAAGCTTTGAAATTACAAGCCTCCACCTCAACAGAGGTTTCTCACCAGCAGTGTTCAGGGCCGGGCCTTGGTGAGAAATACCCAACCTGGGAAACAACCAAACCGGAGTTAGAACTGCTGGGGCACCCAAGGAGAAGAAGAATCGCCTCCAGCTTTACCATCGGTTTAAGAGGACTAATCAATCTCGGCAACACGTGCTTTATGAACTGCATCGTTCAGGCCCTTACCCACACTCCAATCCTGAGAGATTTCTTCCTCTCTGATAGGCATAGCTGTGAAATGCCCAGTCCTGAGTTGTGTCTGGTCTGTGAGATGTCTTCCCTCTTTCGGGAGTTGTATTCTGGAAACCCATCTCCCCATGTTCCCTATAAGTTACTGCACCTGGTGTGGATACATGCCCGTCATTTAGCAGGGTACAGGCAACAGGATGCCCATGAGTTCCTCATTGCAGCATTAGATGTCCTGCACAGGCACTGCAAAGGTGATGATGTTGGGAAGGCGGCCAACAATCCTAACCATTGTAACTGCATCATAGACCAAATCTTCACAGGTGGCCTGCATACTGATGTCACCTGTCAAGCCTGCCATGGTGTCTCAACCACAATAGACCCATGCTGGGACATCAGTTTGGACTTACCTGGCTCTTGCACCTCCTTCTGGCCCATGAGCCCAGGGAGGGAGAGCAGTGTGAATGGGGAAAGCCATATACCAGGAATCACCACCCTCACAGACTGCTTGCGAAGGTTTACAAGGCCAGAGCACTTAGGTAGCAGTGCCAAAATCAAATGTGGTAGTTGCCAAAGCTACCAGGAATCTACCAAACAGCTCACGATGAATAAATTACCTGTGGTTGCCTGTTTTCATTTCAAACGGTTTGAACATTCAGCCAAACAGAGGCGCAAGATCACTACATACATTTCCTTTCCTCTGGAGCTGGATATGACACCGTTTATGGCCTCAAGTAAAGAGAGCAGAATGAATGGACAGTTGCAGCTGCCAACCAGTAGTGGAAACGATGAGAATAAGTATTCCTTGTTTGCTGTGGTTAATCACCAAGGAACTTTGGAGAGTGGCCACTATACCAGCTTCATCCGGCATCACAAGGACCAGTGGTTCAAGTGTGATGATGCTGTCATCACCAAGGCTAGTATTAAGGATGTACTGGACAGTGAAGGGTATTTACTATTTTATCACAAACAGGTCCTGGAACATGAATCAGAAAAAGTGAAAGAAATGAATACACAAGCCTATTGAAGTGACACACAGATCTACCTGTAATGGAAGAAGATACCCATACTACAACTGGCATCGAGATTTAAAGGACCTACTTGACCATGGCCCATGGGCCTGACAGAGTAAGAATTGACAGTACCCAGTGTCCAAAAGGTCCTGGTTGGAAGAGAAATAGAAGGGGAGGGAGAAGAGGCTCTAGACTAAGCA
>NW_006201276.1:74802-95539 GCF_000334495.1 Tupaia belangeri chinensis
AGTTGGGGGGAGGGGGGTGGTATGTGTGGGGGGGTGTGTGCCCTTGTAACTGTAAAACATCTTTCTCCATGGGTGTTTCAGCTTCAATTGACCAATCACATAACAGTTATATGTTTGGGGGGGGGGGAAGAAAAGTTTCTAAAAATGTAGCCCATTTCCATACATGGGTATGAAAGCAGAAAAGTGGAGGAGGCAGGGATATCTCATTGACAAACACCTTTGCCAGTTTATTTGTATTCGTGATTTTTTGTGCTATTAAATGCAGTATTACAGAAAGAAAAGCCCACATGGGCTAGTGAAAGGAGACGGTATAAGGGGGCTTGTATAAGGGGAGCAATTGCTCCGAGAATAGAAAAGACAAATGCTGTAAGATAAGCAACCAACACAGGCAGGCCTCAGCTGAGAGTATGAGTATAGTGTGTGAGTGTTTTTTTTTTTTTTAAGCTGTATGATATACTTGAGCAAATCAATGAACCTCTTTGCAATTGTTTTCTCATTTGTAAAATGCAGATAATACCTACCTTAAAGGGTTAATGTTAAAGATTAAATGATAAAAAAATGATAAAAAATGTGTCAAAGTATAAAGTAAAAGGCTTGGAACTTTGTAGGGACTCAGTAAACATTTGTTGGATCTGAATCTGAAACTTCTTTGGAATGGGCCCTGAATGCATCAGAGGTGAGGGTCAGTCCCACCTGAGACCCATGGAGAGAAAGGACACACATGATGTCACATGAAGTCACACACGTGTATTCATACACATTCTTAACTCCCTCCCAACACTCTATTTAAAGCCCCAAGGCAATAGATTCCACTATTATCCCTTGTATACAGGGCATCAGGGTTGGTATTACACTCCAGGTTGGAGGTGAAGGGGAGAAGCCACAACTGCCCCCCAATGGTCATTATTCTGTCCATTTGGAAGATAGTCATGTCATTTTCATGACTCAGCACTCTAGTATTGGGACTTGGCAGTGAGTGGGTTGCCAGGCTTCCACACGAGGGTATTTGGTGGTCTTTACCTTCTAAAAGTGTTAAAGGTTTAGCTGCTATGTTTACCCACAGGCATAGATTAGTAGAAAGACTGTTTTCCAAAACTCACTGGTCCTTCAATATTGATAGAATATTGATATTGATATAGGAATATTGATAGAGTGCCTTGCTGGCCCTTTTCCTGATCCTGACAGGACAGAGCAGCCTGTAAAGCACTAAGCCACAACAGATGGAATGAGCTCAGGGTGGAGAAACACTGTGAGTCCCTCTCTCCTCACATCAGGTACAAAAGGAACTGTTACCTAGAAGATCCAAGGGGAAATTGAACGTGTGTCAGATCCATGGGGCTTACATCCCCTGTCTCTGGTAAAGGCTGGGTTTACATGGCTTCCCAAGTCTACTTCATGGTCAACTAATTTGGAAATATATATTTACTATGTGGTTATGCATACATCCCCAACTAGTTCATAGGCTTATTTAGGACAGGGGTTATGTCTCCACTTAGACCCTGAGCTGCATCATTAAGCCCCTACCACAGTTCCTGGCATGCAGTAGGTAGGTATTTTGAACTAACTGCAGAATGGATAAATAAATGAACTGATACACCTTCCTTTCATAGCCAAAACTTTATTAACACCCAGGACCCATAATCCTTAGAGAAAACAAACATTGCTATTTTAGGTATGTTGTAGGATGAGGGAGATAGAGCTGGATAGCCTTGAATGCTACTTGGCAACTTCATCCAAGGTGCCTGGCTACCTTATGGAATGTATCTGGTAGCCCTACTTGGGAAGACAGCCACATCCACATTCATCTCTGCCACGGGAAGAGTTCAGCCAGGCAGAATATGCTGCCACCAGATTCTGACTGCTTGGACAGAAACTCCTTTAAAATTTGAAAACATCTTTTATTTGAAAATAATTTCAAACTTACAGGAAAGTTACAAAACTTTTTAAAAAGATAACATTCCTGTACCCTTTGCCCAGATTCACCTGTAGTTAGCATTTTGCCTCCTTTGTCTTATCATTTACACATGTGAACTCTCATAAATGTGTATTTTTGAACCATATGAGGATAAACTACATCATGGCCCATCATTCCTAAATCTCCAACATGCGTTTCCTAAAAATAGGCATATTCGCTATATTACCACAGAATAACTTCAGAAAATTTAACATTGATACAATACTTTGCCATTCATACTCCAATTTTGTCTGTTGATTCAATAATGGCCTTTATAGAATTTCCCCCCTGTATTATAGGATCTGGTCTAGGGTGAGGCATTGATTGCATGTAGTTTTCACATCTCTTTAGACTCCTTTAGTCAAGAACACTTTCACAACCTTTCTTCATCTTGTATAGTGTTCACATTTTTAATGAAACATTTTTCATTTGGTTTTTTTCTGATACAGAAACTTGTAAATACCCTGCACTTGGGACCAGCAGATGGCATAATGTTTATGTTGCTGGACTCCCATGTAGTTGACCACAGTTTGAGTCCTGGACCCAGTGGCTTGAAACTCATGCTGGGTGCGTGTGTGTGCATACCCCAAAACCTGAGGAAAATGGAGGAGAAGGGATTGTGGTGTGACCATCCCCCCCGGGGGGGGGGGGTGGTTTCCTGCTTTCTTTCTCTCTCTGTCTCTCTGGTGAGCACACATGCCCTATAGGAAAAATCTCTCTAAAAAAAAAATAATAAATAACCTGCACTAAGTAACAGTTCTAAAAGGAACTCACTGAAAGGTATGAATGGCACCAGGTTATTGAAGCAGATTCTTCCTGTCACTACTGGCGGAAGGCACAGACCACCAGAGGGAGCAGCTGTATCTGGCACTTCTTGATTGAACCTTCGACCTCCATTATTTGAAAAACACCATTATCTCTCAGCAGCAGAACCATTCAAGTCCAACCCTATGCTTCTACCAGCCACCAAACCTCAAATCAAGCCATAGAATGTAACAGCGGTCAGGGCTTGTTTTCAGATTACATCACCTTGGGACCCAGGGCATCATATAAAGTATGTGTTAACCTTCAACTCAGACTGAAATTCAGGCATATTTGAGCATGTCTGGTGCATGGTTGGCAAGGCTTTTAGGGTGATCAGGAGACAGCACCTTTGACACCTTCACCAACATTTTATGGTGGATACAGAAGTTGCAGTTGTGTGGGGTGGAGAGCAAAGTGCTAATTACTTAAGCAGCTTCATAGGCAGAGGACACAAAGATGTGCCCCAGAATAAGCAAGGGAAGACATGGGAGATGGTGTAAATAGATTGCTTTGTGGCCTATGGGGGACTTTCAGACACAACTTTTACATGCAGGCTGGAGTTCCTATGGAACAGATGGGGGCACGAGCCAGTGAAATTTTAAGATAATTCTTAAATTCCATCTACATCCACAAGCTGGCAAGGCCAGAGAGGCTCAGTTTGTATGTAGATTTATGATCTGGGCCTAGAAGGGCACATGTAAAAGATGGGTGCCCATAACTGGGACTCTAACCACCCAAAGAGGTCAGAATGAGGGACCAAACAATAGAGCATTGTCCTCTCACCTGTCACTGCACATCCTTCTCACAGTTTCTTGGCCTAAACTGGTTTGAAACTCAGCACCATGAGGCTGGCTCTGCAACACAGTGGTTAAGTGAACCAGATCCCACATAGCTGATTGTGGTTTGAATCTTGCCTCCTGAAAAACAAGCCAAGCACGTGTGTGTGTGTGGCCAAAATACCAACAAGTTGCAGGAATGGAGGAGAAAGGATTTGGTGCTTTCTCTCTCTCTCTCTGGTAAGGGCACACACCCTCTGACAATTAAAAGAAATTTTAGCATCCTGTCACTTCCTAGTTCCTAGAGTAGTCAGATGCTGAAACTGTGGCCTACAGGTCACATAGATGACTGCCTCACTTCTTTACTATTCACAGGTGATCTTGATCAGAGAGGCCATCAATTGAAAGGTACAGAGTAGTCCTCATACAACTCATATTGTCATAATGCAGTAGACCTGGTGCCAGGAACCTGTGTGTTTGCTCCCAATGTATATTTCACACCCCAAAGTGAAGTCCCAGGTCCTCTGAGAGAATGTAGCCCACTACACACAGCAGTGTGTCATTACACACTTACTGTCCTCTGAAAGTTGCCCAGTGCCATTTAAAACTTTTGTATTGCAGTATATCAAATATATAAGAAAAGTATACATATCATGTATAACTTGATGAATTTCTACCAAATGAACACATCCCTGTAAACAGCATCCAGATCAATAAACAAAACATGACCAGTAACTCGAAGGCACCTATCCTTATTTATTTCACTGTAAAATAGTGTCATTTGTCTTCATACCTCATGTAAATGCAATTGTTCAGTATGTACTCTTATGTCTGGCTGCTTTGGTTCAATATAATTTTATGAGCTTCAGGCTGCAAGTTTTTTTTTTTTTTTAGAAAAATTAGAGATAACTTCATTATTTCCATCTAATGAACTGGGAGTAGGAATTCCTACTTTTCCCAGTAATTTCTGACATTGAGTTAATTCAAAGGGCCATTGCAAAGTAGGACCTCAAAAGTGTGTATAATCTCATGTACAAGAATATGGTGGATGGAGGTGCCAGGTAATGGTGTAGCAGTAACACAACTAGACCCATGTGGGAAGTTTCAGGGTTCCCATTCAGGAATCTACCTGTACACACCAAGCAATCATGTGTACCGGTGATCTGCACCAGCTGAGAGGGACTCAAGCCATAAAGACCCTGTTGGTGGGGAGGGGGTGCTTTTTTCTGTTTCTCTCTCTCCTTCATGGAAGAAATAAGGTTTTTTTTTGGGGGGGGGAGGGAAAGAAAAGAAAATGGTGGATATGAAACAGTCTTTCAGAGAAGCTTGGGTTAATTTAAACACCCAAAAATGTTAACTTCAGGTAGCACTCTAGCCATTTCCCAATAGCTCTGGAACGGGATACGCTATTCTAGTAAGTTCTCAATGTACCAGAGGCACCTGGAGGGTTTGCTAATGCACAAATTATAGTGTCCCATCCTATTTCTGATTCAGTAGACCTGGGATGGAGACTTGAGACTGTGCATTTCTAACATGTTTCCAATTGATGCCTATGCTTCTGGTTCTGGGACCACACTTTGAGAACCGCTTATCTGTTTTGTTTTTGCACCATGGTACTTAGAGCTCAAGAAGTTTGTGAAGATATTCAGGGGAGCACCTTGGAAGGTATTTTAGCAAGCAAGGGGGAGACTATATTGGTGAGGATCGGAACTCTTAATCTCACTTCAACCAGAGCAGCTTTCCTGGTATTTGTTTTTAATTTGGGGTTTCAAATAATATTTAAAGCTATAGTCTTGCTACTAAATTTTTTTTTCTTTTATTGGAGAGGTTTTTTTTTTTTTTTTCTTTTTGCTATAGGGCACGTGCGCTTGCCAGAAAGACAGAGACAGAGAGACAGAAAGCTAGAAATCACCCCCCAGGGGGGATGGCCACACCGCAATCCCTTCTCCTCCATTCTCCTCTCAGGATCTTGGACACACACGCACACGTGCCTGGCGCTACTAAAATTTTTAAAAGTCAAAAATCACTGAGAGGAAGTTTAGACTCCAGGGGAATGATGTACTTAAACTACATGGGTGGTATATGTGGAAAATAGTCCTACATGCTACAAAGGTCTAGTCTCATATGTGCCCATACTCTGGGTGTTATGAGGGTGGCTTCTTTTTTTTTTTTAACTTAAAGACATGAATATCTATGAGGATGGAAGTGAAAAGGAAAAATGCTTAATTATAAATAAGGTACAAGGTCATGTAAATAAAGTATAGTTTCTTCTGGCAACATAGCACACTTAGATGACATGAATAACACTTCCTCCACTACACTTACTTTTTAACAATCTATTTCTTCCATGAGAAAGAGATTCCGAGAAAGAGAGACAGAGACAGAAAGACAGGCGACAATCCTCATGTCACAATCCTCCCCCTCTCCTGCCATCGAGGATCACAGGCATGTGTGCCCCAGTGTATACAAGTCCATCTGGAAACTGAACTCCAGTATCCAATATGAATCCAGCATTTCTGAATGATGGGATACTGCTATACTACCACAAGTGAGCCTACAGACACATATTAACACTAGATAAACTATGAGAAATATTTAAGTGTGTAAGTGAGCTTAATAAATACAAAAAGTAAAAATCTCTAGAGAAACAAAAAGAAAAGTTACACCAGTGTTATAATTGTAAATGGACACCACAGTGACCCATTGTGGTATTAGCTCTAGATATCAGGCCCTAGGACTTAGAGCTGGCAATGCAGCCTCAGGCCCACTAGAGGCAGAAGAGTGGAACTGAAATCTTTGTGTATAGCCTTTAGCAGCTTCTCTTCCCCTTTAAACCGGCTTTGGAAAATAAGCAAACAGTTTATGTCCTCTCTGTCTCTGAAGCCACCAGGAGAAATACAATCCCACAGGCCATTTCATATGTGGATGTGGAATCTAAACTGACCCTACCATATGGTACAAGAACCATATGCTGAACATTCAAAATAAATATTGGGGCAGAACCATTGAAACCTCTAGAACCTCAGCAAAAGCAGATACAAATTTACAACCTAGGACACATGGACTCCCATAGAAAGAGAAAATACATGCTGAAGATATACTCAGAAACAACAGGGACCAACAAATGGCATAATGCTTACACTGCTGACCTCGGTTCAAGTCCCAGAGCTGGTGGCCTAAAACTCACACCAGATGTGTGTGTGTGTGTGTGTGTGTGTGTGCGTGCACCCAAAATCCTGAGAGGAGAATGGAGGAGAAGGGATTGCAGTGTGGCCAACCCCTTGGGGGGGGGTGACTTTTTGCTCTTTGTCTCTCTAGTGAGAACATGCACCCTATAGCAAAAATCTTTCTTGAAAAAGAAAAATAAAAACAGAAGGAACAAGCAACAGTAAAAATATAGTCCTTGCAAAGAACTGATACACTATGAAGGAGAGTCTCAGACAGGGAGGAGAATTGTTACCCACCCCCCCCATGAAGTGCTGGTGAGAAGAATTACTATTCTCTTTTGAGAGTGAAAGTAAGAACATTTTCAGGAAAAAAAAAAACAACTAAGAAAGTTTAACAAATATGGATTCTCCCTAAAATAACTATATACACTTCAGGAAGAAGGAATTTGAAAACAGAAGAGGTGAATAGGAGGCAAGGACAGTGAGCAAAAATTATACATGTGGGAAAATCTAAATAAGCATTAAGTATATAAAACAAACAAGCTGGCACTAAAAATACTGGAGCACAAAAGTATGTTAGACAAAGGGTATTACTGGATCATTGGGAAAGTTATGACACATTTTTGCATAGAAAAATATGTCAGGACATTCCAAATGACCTAATATCAATATTTAAAGCATTCTAAGGTTCTTATACTATTTGGGAAGATGGTAGGGATAGTGCCTGAAATTGGACTTTGTTAAGTCAAGTGAGAATGTTTAAACATTTAAGAATATGTACTTCTAGTTTCTGGCAATAGCATCCCTGGTTATTTGATTCAACTTTCCTATTGAAGTAATGAAAAAAAAAATGCTGAAAAAATCTTTCTACTTGAAAAACACTGAAGAGCTGAGAGAACAGAGGGAACTTCCAGGCCAATTTTTGAATGAAAACATATAATCAGACAGGTAAGCAAAATATTGGAACATCAAAGCCAATTTGCTTTGAGGACATTTGCATACACTGCCCACCTGAGCTTTTATTCAGTGGCCACACAGGGCTAGAGGGAAAGAAGTCAAGGCTCAGGACCAGCCCAAGGTAGGAGTTTAATAGAAGACTTTTCCACACTAAGCTGAGACTCCCCAAGGGGTTACATCTGTAGCATAAAGGCCTACCAGTACTAAATAAGGAGTTCTCAATAATCCAAGAAAGGTACAGGAGGCTGCCTTGGCATTAAGTAGAGCTCTCTTGCTATAAAAGGAAAGAAAAGGGTAAAGAAAGGGGAAGGTGTAAAAATACATTCCTGTGATGAGACCAACTCTAGCCTTCAAGTAGATATACTCACTTATTACCCATTGCCTAGGTCAGCCAAAGAATTTCAAGCCATGAACTTGGTTTTAGGTGGTTCCCAGACAGGTAGTACTCCAAGGTCCTCAGCAGAATCAAAAGCAAAGCCTCTGGAGGAAAATATATCCATCCCAGTCCTCAGAGAACTCTCATAAATAAATTTTCATGACTAATGACCAGAAAGCAGACTGAAACAGTCAATTGCACAAGGAAGGCAACTTGAGTTAGAGGAGCAGGTAAAGGAAACAACAGAAGCAGACCCACACGGACCTCAGAAGATAGAATTTCCAGATACATGTTTTAAAATAACTATGTGCACTATGTTTAATGAAACAAATTATTAATTTGAAAATATCAGCAGAGAAGAGGAACCTGAAAACATGACATAGCATATTGGGAGGAAACAAAAGAACTTCTATAAGTTAAAAACAACTCAATAAGTGTATTTAGGAGAAATGTGGACATGTCAAGAGAGAGTTAATGAACTAGAAGCTAAACTTGAAATGATCAGGAATGAATCATAGAAAGAGAAAAAGAAATAGAAAATACAGAAGTGAGAGTAATAGGTGTGAAAGACACAGTATGAAAATCAAGCATACATCTGGGAGGAAGAATATGAATGTGAATAGTAATGGGCAGAGGCAATATTTGAACAGATGATGGCTGAAAATATTCCTAGACCTAATTAAAAAAAAATCAATCCACATATTCACGAAGCCCAACAAATCCCAAGGTGGATGAATAAAAAGAAATACACATCCAGACACTGTAGCAAAACAGAAAAATGGAGCCAAAGGGAATAGCTTGATTTATAGGAATGGCAATTAGACTGTGGACCTCTCTACAGTAAAAAAATAGTGGACTAATCTTCAATTTGCTGATTGTTAATTTAGTATTCTACACTCAGCTAAACTACTTTTAAAGAATGAGAGTATGATAAGGATATTCTCAGACAAACATTGCAATTGTTCTTGATTGGCAGATCCTCACTGAAGGATGTTCAAGAGTATATTGTGGGAGCTGAATAGTGGTACAACTTGATCTGCAAGGCCGACCCACATGGGATGGTTCTGGATTTGTGTCCAGAGACTTCTCTGAGTATGCTAGGCATGTGTGCGCCCATGATCCAAGGCTGGCTGAAGGTGGGGGTGGATTGAGGAGTCAAGACCCTGTTGGGGATGCTACTTCAATGTTTATCTCCCTCCTTCTTATTCATGAAAGAAATAATAATTTATTATGAAAAAGAGTGTATCATAACTAAAAAGTAGAAAGAAAATTATTTTAGGCAAGTCCGTGATTAGTGAAAGAACAAAACATAAAGATGAAGGTAAACATATGGACAAGTGTAAATAAATATGGAGTTATAAAACAACTAATCATTACTAGTGGGATTTGCAAAAGCAATATAGGGGCTGACAGGTGCTAGGGTGGTTACAGGTGCTAGACTTCCATATGGCTGAGTGTGGTTCGAATCCCAGACCTGGTGGCTTGCTCTCACTCTTATTTCTCTCTCTCTGTCTCTCTCTGCTCAAAATTGAAAAATAATGATAATAAATAATTCTTTTAAAAAAGAAAGTAAAGGCAATCTAGATTTGGTATCAGACGACAATAAGCATATGAGTTCTAAGTTTTTGTATTAGCTAAAAGAATGGTAAAGGTTTTTTTTCTTAAACTTTTTATGTTAATTAGGGATCTTTTTTTTTTTTTTTTTTAAAGGTTTTTTTTTTTTTTTTTTTTGCCATAGGGTGTGTACACTCACCAGAGATAGAGGGAAAATGAGAAGTCACACCCAGAGGGTATGGCCACACTGCAATCCTTTCTCCTTCATTCTCCTCCAGGGATTTTGGGTACACAGGCACACATACCTGGCATGATTTCAAGCTACCAGGTCTCAAGACTTCAACTGTGGTCACTCTGTGGGAGTCCAGTTCTTTAACCACTATGCCACCTCATGGACCCCTGCTATTTCTTTTTTTATTGACACAAAATAGGTGTGTACATATACACACATGTTGTTATTTCTTTTTTTTTTCTTTTTAGAGAGAGAGATTTTTACTATAGGGCACATGTGCTTGCCAGAGAGACAGAAAGTGAGAAATCACCCCCAGGAGGGATGGCCACACTGCAATCCCTTCTCGTCCATTCCCCTCTTGGGCACACATACATACACACCTGGAGTGAGTTTCAAGCTGTTGAATCCAGGACTTGAACTGTGGTCTACTATGTGGAAATCCAGTGACATAACCATTATGCCATCTGCTGGTCCCTCATATTGTTATTTCTAAGATAGCAATTAAAAAGAAAACATAGGGACCAGCAGTTGGTGTAATGGCTATGTCGCTAGACTCCCATGTAGTCGACCACGGTTTGAGTTTCAGACTCGGTGGCTTAAACACACACCGGGTACTTGTGAGTACGTGCCCAAGATCCCAAGAGGAGAATGGAGGAGAAGGAAGTGGCATGATCATACTCCCTGGGGGTGATTTCTCGCTTTCTGTCTCTCTGTCTCTCTCTGTCTTTCTGGTGAGCGCATGCACCCTATAGCAAAAACCTCTCCAAAATGAAAAGAAAAAAAGAAAAGAGAAATAGACCAATAACCTCCTAACTTGCACAACTAGTATAGGGAGAAATGGAATGATTTTTAAAAAGAATAAAAAGTTTTCCCCCTGTATCTGCAGGGATTTGGTTCCAGGACCCCTCAGAGAAACCAAAGTATGCATATGGTCAAGTACCTTACATAACAAAATGGCATAGTACAGTGGACCCTCTCTTTCAGCAGGCTGACTGAATCACAAAAGGGAAAAAAGGGGGAAACCCCATCGATCAAACTGAAGGCAGGAAAAGAGAGGGAAAAAAAGAAACATTGAAAAATTAGAGTAGGCCTAGCCCATGACCTGGTGGTTAAGGTGGCTGGATTCCACATGGATGACTGTGTGGTTTATGTCCTAGACTTGGCAGCATGAGAAACACATGAAGTGTGTGTGTGTGTGTGTGTGTGTGTGTGTGTGTGTGTGTGCCTTAAATCCTGAAAAGAGGGAGATGGAGAAGGGATTGTAGTGTTACCATTCCCTATTGAGGGTGCTTTTTTGCTCTCCCCTACCCCTCTGTCTCTCTCTGGTGAGTGCACATACCTTCTGACAAATTAAAAAAAAAAAAAAAAGAAAGAAAAATTAGGGTAAGTAGAAGCACAAATTAAAATGGTAAAAATATCCAAATATAATAATACAATAATACAATGATAGCAAAAATTGCACACAAATTAAACTTTCTAGGTAACAGAATGTCAAGTTAGATTTTGGAAAATTCCAGCTATGAGCTCTTTAAAAGAGACATATGCAGGAGCTAACAGGTTGTGTGGTGTTTATGGAGGTTGGATGCCCACATGATCATGGTTCAAATCTTGGATCCAGTGGCTTGAAAATCATGCCAGACACATGTGCATGTGTGCCCAAAATCCCAAGAGGAGAATGAAGATGTGGTTATAGCATGACCATCCCCCCTGGGGTGTGATTTCTCACTTTCCCTCTCTCTGTGACAGCACAATGGAGATTTAAAAATAGATTTAAAATACTACCAACAACTTTCTCCTAATTAATAGAATATAGATAAAAATGAACAATTTTATAGAAAAATATAACTCTACAAAATTTAAGAAGAAATCGAAAGCCTAAAAGATTTAGTCCTCTTCTTGTTAGTGGCCTGAGGTGAGCTTTGAAAATGATTTGCTATTCACTTGACCCAGAGAACCCCACAAAGTCATGCAAGTCAAGAAGTTAAAATCTTTCTTTTTTTTTGAGAGGTTTTTGCTATAGGACATGTGCGCTCACCATACAGACAGAGAGAGATAGAGAGACAGAAAGTGAAAAATCACCCCCCAGGGGGGATGGCCATGCCGCAATCCCTTTTCCTCCATTCTCCTCTCGGGATCTTGGGCACGCACGCACATGTGCCCGGCATGAGTTTAAGCCACCGAGTCCAGGACTTGAACCGTGGTCGACTACATGGGAGTCCAGTGACATAGCCATTACGCTAACTGCTGGTCCCAAGAGGTTAAAATCTTCATGTTCACTTTAAGAACACTCATGAAACTGCCCAGGCCGTCAAGGGTATGCATATATGAAAAGTCACTAAGTATTTGAAGGATGTCACTTTACAGAAGCAGTGTGTGCCATTCTGTCATTACAGTGGCGGAGTTGGTAGATGTGCCCAGGCTAAATGGTGGGGCTGGACACAAGGTCAGTGGCCCAAAAAGAGTGCTTAATTTTTGCAGCACATTCTTAAAAATGAAGAGAGTAATGCTGCACTTTTTTCTTTCTTTTTTCTTTTTTTTGGAGAGGTTTTTGCTACAGGGCCTGTGCACTCGCCAGAAAGATAGAGAGAGACAGAGAGACAGAAAGTGAGACATCACCACCCAAGGGGGGAATGGCCCTGCCGCAATCCCTTCTCCTCCATTCTCCTCTCGGGATCTTGGGCACACATGCACATGCGGCCAGTGTGAGTTTAAGCCACTGGGTCTGGGACTCGAACTGCGGTCGACTACATGGGAGTCCAGCGACATAGCCATTATGTTAACTGCTGGTCTCCAGTAATGCTGAACTTAAGGGATTAGATGTAGATTCTCTGGTCATTGAGCACATTCAGGTGAACAAGGCACTCAAGATGTGCCATCGTATGTACAGAGCTCATGGGCGGATTAACCCATACATGAGCTCCCTTTGCCATATTGAGATGATCCTTACTGAAAAGGAGCAAATTGTTCCTAAACTGGAAGAGGAAGTCGCACAGATGAAAAAGATATCTCAGAAGAAACTGAAGAAACAAAAACATGGTACAGGATAAAGTCAGCATAAAATAAATGTAGATAAAAGCTTTTTAAAAAACTCTAAAAGATATATAAGTATTAAAAAAAATCAATAGTTAAAAATCTACTTTATTCTAGGGGAAAACAATAGGCTTCTAAAGTGAAATTTACCAACCCTACCTGATACAAACTGTTCCAGGATATATAAAAAGAGGAGATGCTTCCATGTAATTTTATGGAACTAGCATATAATCTTAATATCAAAACTGGATAAGAACAGTACAAGAATATTTTTGACCAATCTCATAAACCTAGATATAAAAATCCTAAAAATACAAGCAAACTGAATTATCAATGCATATGAATGAATCTATATCATGATCAAATTTTATTTATCTCTAGATGCAAGGATAGCTTAATATTTTAAAATCTACTGAAATTTTTGGTCAAAATGGAGGACTGAATCCTACGTTAGCTCCCCTCTCCCAAACACAATTTGATATTAGAGAGATTTGAAAGGGGAACAAATTTCCAGAGACGAGGAGAATGAGAGCATATACAACAATAAAATCAGGGTTTCCACTTCAACATGTAAAAAGCTTGGAAGTTATCACTTCTGTCCTTGCAACAACAAAGGTGGGTAGCTGAAAATAAACAATTTTTCTTAAACCCATCATAGAATTGAAGTCACAGGGCAAAACATTACCCTGCAATCTGGAAAGGCAGGCAGAGCCAGAGTCTTAGCACCTGAGATGTGCTTACCTACAAGAGAAGCCAGTGGCAGCTGCAAGTGGTAGGACTTGACTAGTTATTTTGACAAATTGTTTTAAACTGCGTGTGGACCATCACGAGACTGAGAAATATGTAGAGGTCACAACAGTAGGTGAGGCTCCAGACTTTTGAGAGCTTTCTCTTCATTAACTCACCAAGCCCTTGGGTACAGATCTGAGAAAATTCCCCTTGTGGATCTTGCAGGGGTAGGGGAAGAGTAGCTATGGTGTAACCTTCAGAAACTTCACTTAGAGAAGTTGGAGAAACTTAGCCATAGGGTAGTACTGAAATTATATCCAAAATTAGGAAGGGAGAAAAAAAATAAGGACATTAGAAGAATTTGAAGCTTCTACAGCCATAGCACACATTATAAACAGCCTATCTATCATCTCCTGTTTTGTTTCTCTGGAGAAGTCTGATTGATACAGAGCAGAACAAATATTTGAAGCAATAATGGGCCAAAAACATTCCAAAATTAATGACAGACACCAAACCACAGATGCAGGAAACTCAGAGAACACTAAGCAAGATAAACACCAAACCAAATATAAAAAGCTAACATCTAAGCATATCCAAATGCCAGACAACCAAACATAGAGAAAGCCTTGAACCTAGAGAAAGCAGATGGGTGAATAACTGACCTACTAAAGCCAAGAAAGCTGAATCCTAAAATGGCAGTGGAGCAGTAGAGAGATGATCCAATTTATAACCATAGGATTCTCATAAATCTCCAGAATTGATGATGTCAAGAACCTCTGAAAGTAGGAGTGATGGCAGGTCTAAAAATAGGAGCTTTGGTTGAAAATTTGTTTAAGTAGTGCACAAAGAAAAGCCAAGAATCAAATGGTTTCACTGGTGAATTCTACCAAATGTTTAAAAAATTAACAATTCTTCACCAATTCAAAAGATACAAAAGAATGGGACCCTTCTCAACTCATTCTATGAAGCCTGTATTACCCTAATAATAATAAGAGACAAGGACGTCACAAGAAAACTACAGCCCAGTATACTTTATGAAAATAGGTGCAAAAACCCTCAATAAAATACTGGCGACATATTAAAAAGACTATACACCAGGACCAGCAGTTGGTGTAATGGCTATGTCAATGGACTCCCATGTAGTTGACCTTCGTTTGAGCCCCAGACCCAGTGGCTTAAACTCACACTGGGTGTGTGTGCATGCATGCCCAGGATCCTGAGAGGAGAATGGAGGAGAAGGGATTGCGGCATGGACATCCCCTCTGGGGGTGATTTCTCGCCTTCTGTCTCTGTCTTTCTGGTGGCAAAAACCTCTCAAAAAAAAAAAAAAGACTATACACCATGAAAAAATGGAATTTATTCATGGTGCAAGATTGATTCAACATATGAAAAATCAATCAATGTAATATACTATATTAATAAAATGAAGAAAAGTCCACAAAATTATTTCAATAGATGCAGAAAATGCATTTGACAAATGAACAAAAGAGGGGGGAGAATAACAAGAATTGGCAAGGGTATGGAGAAATCGAAACCCTCACATATTGGTGGTGGGAATGAGAGAGAGAGAGACAGAGAAAAGTGAAAAATCACCCCTCAAGGGAGAGAGAGAGAGAGAAAAGGTGAGAAATCACCCCTCCAGGGGGATGGTCATGACACAAACCTGGGATTTTGGACCTGCACACACACGCACCCAGCATGATTTTCAAGCTGCCATGTCCAGGACTCAAAGTGTGATTACCCATGTGATTGTCCAGCCCCTTAACCACCACATCACCTGCTGGTCCCTCTACTTTTTTTTTTCTAATTTTATTTTATTTCTTTCTTTCATGAGAAAGAAAGAGACAGAGAGACACCCTACAGGGTTTTGTCATATCTCAATCCTTTCCCTAGTCTCCCAGTTGGCCAGAATCACAGGGGAACATGGGTATGCCTGGGCATACCTTGTATGCTCAGGTTGACCTCAGATCTGAACCTGGGCCTCCCATATGGCTCTATTATTACACAATGGTACACCACTAACTATGCCACTGCAGCTGGGCCACAGCAATTCTACTTCTAGACCTGTGTCCAAGAGAAATGAAAACATAAGATCAAATAAAAACCTTATTATTATTATTTTATTTTTTCTCATTTTTTACATTCAACCACTGTATATATTTACAACAAAGAAAATGAATTTTCCCAGCATGAATACACTATATGTTAGTCCAGTCAATGGTAATACCATAACATTTTTGTCAACAGGTAATTTTTCATTTTTTTGTCTATTGGATGTTTTGGTTCTTTTTTTATTCCCCTTGATTCCCTCCCTCCCAACCCTCCCCCACTCCCCACCCAACTCCCATACTATATCTGGTATGAACAGTCCACTCAACTCCCATACTATCTCTGGTATGAACAGTTTCTTTCCATGCTTTTATGCCTTATAATCTTTCTATTTCTGCCATAGAGTGCAAACATTTGGTATATATTGAGTGGGGACATACAATGCCTCTCTTTCATAGTCCAGATTGCTTCACTTAGCATTAAATCTTCCATGTTTATTGACTCTCTATCGAATACCAGGGTTTTATTTTTTATGCCTAAGTAGTAGTCCATAGAGTACATGTGCCACATTTGTCAATCCATTCATCTGTTCTTGCACATTTGGGTTGATTTAATCTCTTAGCAATTGTGAATAATGATACAATAAACATGGATGTGCAAGTGTTTTTCTGACTGAATGTATTCCTAACCTTTGGGTAGATACCCAGGAGTGGAATTGCTGGATCATATGGTAGTTCTGTTTATAGGTCTTTGAGGAACTTCCATATTTTCCACAGTGGCTGTGCTAATTTACATTCCCACCAGCAGTATAGGAGAGTTCCCTTTTCACCACAGCCTCACCAGCACTTATTATTCTTTATTTTTTTAATCTTAGCCTTTCTGACTGGGATTAGGTGGTATCTCATTATGGTTTTTATTTGCAACTCCCTTTTGATAAGGAATGTTGAGCATTATTTTATATGATTTTTCACAGTTCATATATCTTCCTTGGAGAATTATCTGTTCAGCTCATTCACCCATCTTTTAATTGGATTTGATATTGTTTTGTGGGTAAACTATTTGAGTTCCCTGTATATTTTGGTTATTAGTACCTTCTCTGATGGAGAGTTTGGAAAAATATTCTTCCATTCTGAGGCTTATTTCTTCCCTGTAATTATTATTTCTTTTGCTGTGCAAAAGCTTTTTAACCTGATGTAATCCCACTTGTCTATTTTTAGGAAAACTGCCTGTGCTTTGGGATCCTTATTTAGGAAGTCTTTACCTACTTTGATGTCTCCAAGAGTTTTCCCTGTGTTTTACACCAGTAGTTTTATAGTTTGAGGTATTATATTTAGATCTTCAATCCATTTTGAGTTAATTTTTGTTAGCGTTGAGAGATAAGGATCTAGTTTCATTTTTCTGCAGGTAGAGATCCAGTTTATCCAGCACCATTTGCTGAATAGATATTCTTTTCCCCATTGGATTGTCTAATGTCCTTTGTCAAAAATCAATGGAATGTGTATTTTGGAGTTTAATTCTGGGGCTTCCATTCTGATCCATTGGTCTACATGTCCATTTTTGTGCCAATATCATGCTTTTTTTGATGATCACAGATTTGTAATATATTTTGGGGTTAGGAAGAGATTCCTTCTACTACACTCTTTTTGAGCAGAATTTATTTGAATATGATTCCAGACAAATCTATGATTTTTTTTTCTAAATCTGTGAAGAATACTTCTGGTAATTTGACCAGGATTGAATTAAATTCCTAGATTAATTTGGATAGAATTAACATTTTTATTATATTAATTCTTTCAATACAGGAAAATGAGATGTCTTTCCATTTTTTTTAAGTGTCATTTTCAATTTCTTTTTTTGAAAAAAAATTCAGTTTTCTTTGTAGAAGTCTTTGACTTCTTTGGTTAGGTTTATTCCTAGGTATCTTATCCTTTCTGTGGCTAATTGTTTTCTTTTTCTTTCTTTCTTTTTTTTTTGGAGAGGTTTTTGCTATAGGGTGCATGCGCTTGCCAGACAGACAGAGAGAGGCAAAGAGACAGAAAGCAAGAAATCCCCCCCCAAGGGGTATTGCCATGCCACAATTCCTTCTCCTCCATTCTCTCTCGGGATCTTGGGCATGCACGCACATGTGCCTGGTGTGAGTTTAAACCACCGGGTCCGGGACTCGAACCACTGTCCACTACATGGGAGTCCAGCGACATAGCCATTACAGTAACTGGTGGTCCCTCTGATGGTTTTCTTCAATTCTACCTCAGTCTGCTCATTGGTGGCATATAGAAATGATAGATTTTTGTATGTTGATTTTGTATCCTGACACTTTACTGTATTCATTTATTATTTCCAGGAGATTTTTTGTGGGTTTTTCTGAGTTTTCTATGTTATCTGCAAATAATGATAATTTTGCTTCTTCTTTCTCTATGTGAATACTTTTTATTATATTTTATTCTCTCGTTTGATTGCATTGGCTCAAATTTACAGTACTATATTGAAAAGGAGTGGAGAGAGTAGGGAGCCTTGTCTTGTTCCAGTTTTTTAGTGGAACAGCTTTCAGCTTTTCTCCATTTAGTATGATGCTAGCTATGGATTTTTCATAAATGGTTTTTATTGTGTTGGGAAATGTCCCTTCTATGCAAATTTTCTTAGTCTTAATTATGAAAGGATGTTGTATTTTATCAAATGGTTTTTCTGAATCAATTGATATGATCATATGGTTTTTATCTTTCCTTCTGTTAATATGATGTATTCCATTTATGGTTTTACATATGTTAAACCACCCTTACAAACTAGAAATAAAGTCTACCAGGTTGTAGTGTATACTCTTTGAAATATATTGTTGGATATGATTTCCTAGTATCTTGTTGAAAATTTTTGCATCTATATTCATCAGAGATATTGGTCTGTAGTTTTCTTTTTTTGTTATGTCCTTGTCTGCTTTGGGAATCAGAGTGATGGGAGAGTTCCTTCCTTTTGGATCTTTAGAAATAGTTTGAGTAGAATGCGGGTTAGCTCTTTAAAAGTTTTGTAGTATTCAGAAATGAGGCCATCAGATCCTGGTCTTTTCTTTGTTGGGAGGCTAATTTATTACTGATTCAATCTCGTTGCTTGTTATTGTTCTTTTTGAGCTTTCTATGTCTTCCTGATTCAATCTTGGTAGATTACATGTGTCCAGAAATTTGTCCATCTCATTCAAGTTTTCTTGTTTGTTGGCACATAGTTGCTGGCAGTAGTCTCTGATGATCTTTTGTATTTCTGCTATGTCTGTTGTAATATTGCCTCCTTCATTGTTGTTTAGATTTATCTGGTTCCTTTTGCTGTTCTTGATTATTCTAGCTAATGGCATGTCAATTTTGTTTATCTTCTCAAAGACCTAGCTTTAAGTTTCATTTATTTTCTTTATAGTTTGTTTCTTCTCTATCTCATTTATTTCAGCTCTAATCTTTACTTTTTCTTTTCTCCTGGTATTTTTTGTGGATTGTTGTTTTTTCAGTTTGCTGGGGTGTGTTGTTAGGTTGTCTATTTTCCACCTTTTGATTTTTTTCTTGAGAGCACTAATTGCTATGATTTTTTTCACTGTGTCCCACAGTTAATGAAAACTTGTGTGCTCATTATTGGTTTCAATGAATTTTTTAATTCCAGAAACAATTTCTTCAGTGATTATGAATTCAGTCAGGGATAGGATGTTTACTTTCCAGGTGTTTGTGTATTTTGGAGAGTTTTGTCTGCAGTTAATTTCAAGTTTAATTCCATTGTGGTCAAAGAAGATGCTGGATATAGTTTCTACACCTCTGAATTTGTAAGGGCTTCATTATTGGTTTCAATGAATTTTTTAATTCCAGAAACAATTTCTTCAGTGATTATGAATTCAGTCAGGGATAGGATGTTTACTTTCCAGGTGTTTGTGTATTTTGGAGAGTTTTGTCTGCAGTTAATTTCAAGTTTAATTCCATTGTGGTCAAAGAAGATGCTGGATATAGTTTCTACACCTCTGAATTTGTAAGGGCTTGTTTTATGCCCTATCACGTGGTTAAACTTGGAAAATCCTCCAAGTGGGAGTGAGAAAAATGTACATATGGTTGTTGGATGGAAAGTTCTATAGAGATGTGTCAAGTCCATTCAGTTTATGGTACTAATTGAGTGTTATATCTCTTTGCTTATTCTTTGTCTAGATCTGTCCAAAGGAGACAGTGGAGTGTTGAGCTCTCCAATTAGTGTGTTGTAATCTATCTCTAGATCTCCAATTAGTGTGTTGTAATCTATCTCTAGATATTTCAGTCTTTCTTTCATATACTTGGGTGCTCCGGTGTTTAGTGCATAGATAATTAAAAGTGCCATATCTTCATGGTGAACTATCCCTTTTAGTATTATATAGTGTCCTTCTTTGTTTCATCTTAGAGTTCTTTAAAATTATTTGTTTGTTTTTATTTATTATTATTATTTTTCATTTTAACAGAGAGAGAGAGAAAGTGAGAAAGCCAGCCACCAGGTCCAGGACTTGAATGATGGTCAGCCATGTAGGAGTCCAGTGCCTTAATCAACATGCCACATTCCGGAGACAGCTCCATGGCTCTTGTGATCTAGCCATTTTGGGAGAAAGGAAGATGTCCTACTGATAACTGGGCCTCCAGCATACAAAACTCTTGTGAACAGCCCTTCTTCAAGAGACAGACAGCTCCATGGCTCCTGCAATCTAGCCATTTTGGGAGAAAGGAAGATGTCCCACTGATAACTGGGCCTCCAGCATACAAAACTCGCATGGTAGGAAGATCCCTTTCAAGTCTCCTGTCTCTGTATCAGTCTTTGTCTCTCTCTACCTCTGTCTCTGTCCTCTCTCTCTCTGTCTTTTTTTAAAATTTTTGCTTTTTAGAATATTTTAAGGTGAGGCCTTTTACAGGGCCCTTTGGCCCCTCCTAGCCTTTATCTTGTTAATAATCCCCTCTCCTCCTCCCAGAACAGCCCTTCTTCAAGAGACAGACAGCTCCATGGCTCCTGTGATCTAGCCATTTCGCGCAGTGCGCAAGCGCATCGTGCAGTTTTCTAATTTTTGAGTTTTATTGAAATTTTTTGAGTATTTTTTCTTTTTAGATTTATTTAAAAGTTTTTCTCTTCTTTTTC
>NW_006201276.1:97567-98886 GCF_000334495.1 Tupaia belangeri chinensis
GACATAAGAAATGAAAAATTGTTTGTTGATAACACGTATGTTGATGTGCTTGATTGAGCCAACAAACAGTGTATTTTGGATGAAAAATTCATTTTGTATACTGTAATGATGTATAGCATATTCATGTTAAAAAAATAAATTAATAAATAAAAAAATTAGAAAAAAAAAACATGCCACATTCCAGACCATCTTACAGTTTTTGTCTTAAAGTCTATTTTGTCTGATATCACTATCATGTCTCCAGTCTTCTTTTGATTTCCATTTGCATGAAATATCTTTCTAGCCCTGCACATTCAGTCTATGTTTTTCTTTATTCATGAGGGATGTTTCTTGTAGGCAGTATATAGAGGATTTCTGTTTTTTTTTTTTTTCATTTGACTGGTGTTTCGATTGGAGAATTTAACACATTAACATTCAGCATTATTATTGCTGTTTGTGGATTTATCCCTACCATCTTGTTAGCCATTTTTTTTTGTCCTCTTATTTCTGTTTGTCTCTCTTTAAGTTTCTTGATGTTACTTCCTTCAGTACTTCTTGAACATCTGGCTAGTGTTGGTAAATTTTTTCAGTTTTTGTTTGTCTAAGAATGATGTTTATTCTTCCCATTTGAAAGATAGTCTTGTTGGGTATAGCATTCTTTGTTGAAATTGTTTTTCTTTTAATGTTTTGAATATGTCTTCCCATTCTTTCCTTGTCTGCCTTGTTTTGGTTGAGGAGTCTAATGTTAGTCTAATAGGATAACCTTTGTAAGTCACTTGATGTTTCTCTCTTGCAAATTTTAGAATTTTGACTTTATGTTTATTTTGACAAATCTGGCTATGATGTGTCATGGAGAGGATCTTCTTATGTTGATTCTATTTGGGGTCCTTTGTATTTCCTGGGTGTGTATGTCTGAATGTTTCTCTAGATTTGGAAAGTTTTCTACAAGTATTTCATGGAATAGATCTGTGCCCTTGTCCAAGTCTTTGCCTTCTGGAATACCTATTATTCAGATACTTGTGTGTTTAATCATGTCTAGTATTTCCCATATGTTGTCCTTCCTCATCTCCTGGAGTGGGTTGTCTGCTTTTTTTCTTTCATCTTGTTCAATTTTATCACCATGAATATTCTGAATTCTCTTTCTGACATTTCTGTAAATTTCTTTGTGCTATCTATGGTTGAAGAAGAGTTGTTCCCTTGAGGGAGATATATTTCCTTGTTTTCTCATATTTCTTGTGCCTCTGCACAGTTTTCTGATCATCTGATGAATTATACAGTTCTTCTTACTTTTTTTGGTGTTGATTCTGTAGTGTCTGGGGCGGAGGGGGGGGGGGGAAAGA
>NW_006201276.1:98917-111172 GCF_000334495.1 Tupaia belangeri chinensis
ATAATTCTACTTCTCAGAAGAATTGCGAAAGGGCCTTATCTTCCAATCAGAAAAGGGCATATGTAGCCCGCTTTAGGTGTTGGTTCCTTTTCCAGTCTCTTAGGACCAGGTAACCCTCGTGCTGAGTTGGAGACATTCAATTGGAGGAGGATGTAGGAGCTGTGTGGCACAGTTTAGCAAACTGTGAAATCTCAAAATAACCTGGATGGGCAGAATGCAGTGAGAGGTCTGAGGTACTGTCGCCTACACTCAGTCCATCTCACTTACTGCTGCTGGTCCCTGCACCATGGAGAAGAGTCAGGAATTAATAACAGAGGGTCATGGGAAGGGGCAGTTCAAGATGCACCTGGGGAAGGCAGAAGGCAGCAAGAGCCCTGAGGCATGGTCCCCTTGCACCAGTCCATCTCATTTACTGCCACTGGTCCCTGAATCGTGGCCAAGAGTCCCACATAAAAACTTTAATATGAATGTTTATAGCAGTATTATTCATAATAGCCGAAATGTGAAAACAACCCAAATGATAATGAACTAATGGATGGATATATAAAATTAGAATATTTTCATAAAAGGAGCTTAGTGCTGATACATGGTACAACATAGGTGAGTCTTGAAAACATAATGCTAAGCGAAAGAAGCCAATTAGGAAAGGGCTCTTACTGTAATGATTCAATTTATATGACATATGTAGAATAGGCAAATACATAGAGACAAAAATTAGATTAGTAATTGCTAAAGGTTGTGGGGAAGGAGCAATGAGAGTGACTGCTAAAAGATACAAGGCTTCTTTTTGGGGTGATGAAATGTTCTAAAATTAGTGGTGATTGTTAACACAATTTTGTGAATATGCTAAAACTCACACTTTTTAATGGTGAATTTTATGGTATGTGAATTATGTTTCAATTTTAAAATATACATATAATGGTATTTTTCTCAAAGAGTTGTGAAGAGTCAGAGATAAATGCATGGATAGTCTTTAGTGCAATTCCTAGCTCCTCCTAAGTGTTCATAGTTACACAGACCTACATGGTACAGCCTAGTACACACTTAAGCAATATGTTATAATACTGGATTGTCAAGAAAGTTGTGATGCATTATTGTATAGAAAAACAAAGACAAATACATCATGACTTTCCTGACAACCTAATATTATGGGACTGCTGTTGTATATGTCATTGTTATATGATACATGACTGTGTCATCTCTTCTAAAAATATGGTTTAAATTATGTTAACTATAGATATATTCCTGGTATCAATTTCTGTCCACAAACTCAAATGAAAATAAATATAACTCTATTTTCAATAATTCAGACTCTCAATAATTCCGTTCCTGAGCCCTTATAGCACCAGTAATACTATTTTAGACCTATTCCAATATATTACCAAAAAACTGCCATGATCCTGATAGATAATGCTATGATGTCAGGGATTGGAAGCTACTCTTCAATTATCTGTCCACCTACTTTGCCAATGAGTAAATCTGAAATCATATAGGCACATGGAGTCTGGTGGCTCTTTGAGGAATTTGTGCCACATTTGGGACATTTAACTATTTCATAGTGCTGCCTATGCTACCATCTGTTGAGATGCACCACACGGCAATAAAGATAAAAGTATGGCTATGGCTGCTGAGAGATAGGTAGACAGATAATCGCCTACTATGTACCAGGCACTGTATTAGATACTAGGGATAAAGTAGTGAACAAAACAGAGGAAAATCACTGCCTTTATGGAGTCTATGACCCAGAGGAAGAGGAGCAGTCTTAGTCCAGAATGCTTTCACAAGGAGGCTGGAGTGGAGGTTGAAACCTGCTTTGATGGTAGCATCCTAGACAAGATTTGGTAGTTGTTTGGAGTGAGAAGTAGGACTGAAAACAGGGAAGTGGGTTAAAGTTATGTCTATAGTACAGTTGAGTATATACTGCTTCCATCCCAATTCAAATACACATAAGCAGTCCAGTAAAAACTGGAGGACTTGTTTCTAGAGATAATATGTCATAAATGTCTTGAGTCACATGGATCTGATGCATACATGGCATGGTGGAAGGTGGAGAGTGGTAATAGAAGTATTTCTCTGGGAAGAAGAGTATTTTATTATTGGTAATTGATAATAAAAAAATCAACCAAATTTTATTTTATTTCTTTTTATAGAGAGATTTTTTGCTATAGGGCATGTGTGCTCTCCAGAGAGACAGAGACAGAAAGTGAGAAATAGCCACCCTGGGGTTATGGCCACACCACAATTCCTTCTCCTCCATCCTCCTCTCTGGATTTTGGGCATGGATGCACACATGCCTGGGGTGAGTTTTAAGCTGCCTGATCCAGGACTCGAACCACGGTCGACTACGTGGAAGTCCAGTGACATAACCATTATACCATCTGCTGGTCCCCCAAATAAACCAAATTTTAGTTGTTTCTTTTTTTAATTCTTTTTTGGTTTCTGCCACAGGTTGTGTGGGCTCACCAGAGACAGACAGAGAGAGGGAAAGTGAGAAATCAACCCCAGAGAGGATGGTTATGCTATGATCATGTCTCTTCCATTCTCCTTGGTATTTTTGGCAGACACACACATGTTGCCCAGCATGGTTTTCATGCTGCTGGGTCCAGAACTCAAACTACTTCAGCTATATTGCAGTCCAGTGCCTTAATCACTACACCACCTGCTGGCCCCTGTTTTATTATATATATATCAGGAATGAAAGATATAGGAGAGATGTTCTTTTAGAACAAATAAATTAATAATTTGAGAAAGGGTGTTTGATACAATAAACTTACATCAAGGATGTGGACTGCATTGTAATATTTTTCAGCAGGTAGTCAGCCCATCAAAATATGAATGGTGGGGTCAGTAGGTGGTGTGGTCAAGATGTTGGATTTCCACATGGCTGACTATAGTTCGAGTCTCTGACCCGGCAACTTGAAAAATCATACTGGGTGTATGTGTATGTGTGCCCAAAATCCCAAGAGGGGAATGGAAGGGAATAGAGCATAGCATTGCCATTCTCTCTAGGTGATAATTTCTCACCTTCTCTCTGTCTCTCCTTGGTAAGTACACATGCTCTATGGCAAAAACCTGAAAAAAAAAGTGGTAAATAGGAAAGAGAAAGAAACATAAGCAAAAAACAAACAAAGCACATACACCAGGAAAATGTTTACTGAAGGCAGCACTGGAAGAATTGTAAGTATCACAATGGCATGCATATAAAGATAGGTATTTGGGGACAGCTGGTGGTGTGGTGGTTAAGGTGCTGGACTCCCACATGGTCAGCCATGATTTGATTCCCAGACCTGGCAGCTTGAAAATAATGCCAGGCACATGTGCATGCATGCCCCAAATCCCAGGAGAATGAAGGAGAATGGACTGGGGCATGGCCAACCCTGCTGAAGAGTGATTTCCCATTTTCCTTGTCATTGTGTCTTTCTGTCTCTCTTTGTTGAGTGCACACAGCTTATGGCAAAAATAGAAAAATTATCATGATGACTCTTTAAAAGGGCACGATGGAAACCAGAAGTTAGTGTAATGGCTATGTTGCTGGACTCTCATGTAGTCAACTGTGGTTCTAGTCCCGGACCTGGTGACTTAAACTCATGCCAGGCACGTGTGTGTGGGTGCCCAAGATCCCGAGAGGAGAATGGAGGAGAGGGGATTGCGGCATGGCCATCTCCCCGGGTGGTGATTTCTCGCTTTCTGTCTCTCTGTCTCTCTCTGCCTTTCTGGTGAGCACATGCACCCCTATAGCAAAAACCTCTAAAAAAAAAAAAAGCACAATGAAAAAGAAATAGAAGAGTTCAAAGAAGATATTTAAGATGATAGAAGATTTAAAAACCAAGTTTATAATTTTTTTTCTTTTTTGGAGAGGTTTTTGCTATAGGGTGCATGCGCTCACCAGACAGACAGAGAGAGACAGAGAGACAGAAAACGCGAAATCACCCCCAGGCGGGATGGCCATGCCACAATCCCTTCTCCTCCATTCTCCTCTCGGGATCTTGGGCACGCACACACACGCGCCCGGCGTGAGTTTAAGCCACCGGGTCCGGGACTCGAACCACAGTCGACTACATGGGAGTCCAGCGACACAGCCATTACGCTAACTGCTGGTCCCATAGTTTATACATTTCAGAACAAAATAGAAAAGAAAAATAAATAAGGAAGTTATATTAGAAGCAAACAGGCAAACAAACCCTGTAACTGAAAGAATAGAAATGCAAATGAAAAGCTCAAGGAAATGACATTAAACAAAATGGCAAAGATCAATAGCACCATGATTATTGAGAAGACTACAGCTAATAAGGTAGATAAAGCTGATATGAAAATCCTTGATCACACCCCAAATACATACTTTTTGGATAAAATGTAATGGAAACAAAATATTAAATATAGTCATATTCAAAATCAAGAAAGGGAGATTCCAAGCACTAGAAAAAATGACAGAAGTCAGTGACTCTGAAATGAACCCAGCCTTAGAAAGGTAGCAGATTTTATACACTAGCAGCAAAAGTAAAAGGCAAGTCTGAGGACTCTTGGGGGGCTCTGAGATTCTTTAGGAGGTCCACAAAGTCAAAACTATTTTCACAATAATATGGAAATTTTATTTGAATTTATCACTCTCTTTATCAAGTGCACAGTGGAATTTTCCAAAGGCTATGTGACCTATTATATTACAACAGATTGAATGTAGGATCAGGTATGAAAATACACCTAGCTTCTTCTAAGCCAAAAATTAAAGAGATTTGCAAAAATGTAAAACAATGGAATTACATTTTGTGTGTATTTTGGAATATATAGTTATTTTTCTTAAGTATATTTCTCTCATGAGAGTGTGGGTATATAAGAAAGAGAGAGAGCCAAGCACCCTCAACAGGGTCTCATGATGTGATCTCCTTCAGCCTTCCCAACCAGCTAGGATCGTGAGTGCATATGCGCCTGGCATGTAAGGGGATCTTAACCCACAATCTTCCATATGGACCTAGTATTGTTTGACTGGTACAATACTGCTACACCACCAAGATAGCCCAAATATATATTTATTTTTCATTAAAAGTATGTTATTTGTGTAACATGTAATTTGCTTTCAATATTTTTACATTAAATGAGTTAACAAATTAATATTTAAGAATGTATCACTTTTTTAAAAGAGATTTTTACTATGGGTTGCATGCGCTTGATGGAGTGACCAAAAGTGAGAAATCACCCTCGAGGGGGGATGGCCACACTGTAATCCCTTCTCAATCCTCCTCTTGGGATCTAAGGCAAACATGCACATACATGCACATGCACCTGGCATGAGTTTGAAGTCACCAGGTCTGGGACTCAAACTGCAGTCGACTACCTGGAAGTCCCGCTATGTAACCATTACACCATCTGCTGGTCCCAAGAATTTATCACTTTTAACTCCTATTATGACATAGTTGATAGATATAACCCACATAAACAAAAGCTCTTTAGGATGTCCAATAACTTTTTATTTTTATTTTAACATTAACATAATAAAATTGACTATGCCATCTAAAATTGTCATGCCATCTGATGAATTTTAAGACTTGTATAAGTTCTTATTATCATCACCACAAACAGAATAAAGTACATTTCTACTACCCCAAAAACTCTCTGTGCTGGGACCAGCCGTTGGTGTAATGGCAATGTCTCTGGACTCCCACATGATCAACCGCAGTTTGAGTCCCGGATCCAGTAGCTTAAACTCACACTGGGGGCATGTGCGTGTGTGCTCAAGATCCTGAGAGGAGAATGGAGGAGAGGGGATTGCGGTGTGGCCATACCCCTGGGGAGGGGGTGATTTCTTGCTTTCTGTCTCTCTGTCTCTGTCTTTCTGGCGAGCGCACTAGCCCTAAAGCAAAAATAAATAAATAAATAAATAAATAAATAAATAAATAAGGTTAATGTTGAGATTCTTTTCTTCCTTTTTGCTAAATGGAAGTCTAATTGTTCTAATACCATTTGTACCTTTGTTGAAAAGACTATTCTCCCTCCATTGAATGGCATTTGCATCTTTATCAGAAATTGAATGTCCATATTGGTGTCAGTCTGATCTGGACTCCATTCTGCATCAACCTGATAACCACTGACTATAGTTACATCCTTTTGAGAATGTCATATAAATGGAATCATACAATATGTACTCTTTTGAGATTTGTCTTTTTCCTTCAGTGTTATGCCTTTGAGATCTATTCAAGTTGTTGGGTGAATCAATAGTTCATTCCTTTTTTAATGAGAGAAAGAGGAGAAAGAGAGGTTTTTTGTTTTGTTTTGTTTTGTTTTTTTGAGAGGTTTTTGATATAGGGCACATGTGCTCGCCAGAAAGACAGGGAGACAGAAAGCGAGAAATCACCCCCAGGAGGGATGGCCACGCCACAATCCCTTCTCCTCCATTCTCCTCTCGGGATCTTTGGCACACACACACACGTGCCTTGCGTGAGTTTTAAGTCACTGGGTCTGGGACTTGAACTGCGGTCGACTACATGGGAGTCCAGTGACATAGCCATTATACTAACTGCTGGTCCCAAGAGAGGTATTTTTGACAGGGTCTTGCTGTTGTGATCCTTTGCCTGTCTCTTTGTTTGCTAGGATTACAGGTGCCTACTACCATACCTGGCTTGTTCACGTTGATCTGGGGTCTGAAGCCAGGCCTCCTATGCAATCCCATCAAGGTGCAGTGATGCTGTACCATTGTACCATCATGATTGGATCAATAGTATATTCCCTTTTATTGTCAAATAGTACCACAGTTTGTTTATTTAATCACCCACTGAAGAACATTTGGGTTAAGTCCATGTTGGGGCCATTATCAATAAGGCTACTACAAATATTTGTATATAGGTTTCTTATGAATGTCCTCTAAGGTGAATACCCAGAAGTAGGTTTGCCAGATTATATGGTAAATTTATGTTTAATTTTTAAAGAAATCATGAATTATTTTCCAAAATGGCTATATTATTTTGCATTCTGAAGAGCAATGTAAAAGAGTTACAGTTACTCTGCAGCCTTACTTGCACTTGGGTTGGCCCATATTTTTCATTTTAGCCACTTTTTTAAGGTGTAAGGTTAATGTTGAGATTCTTTTCTTCCTTTTTGCTAAATGGAAGTCTAATTGTTCTAATACCATTTGTACCTTTGTTGAAAAGACTATTCTCCCTCCATTGAATGGCATTTGCATCTTTATCAGAAATTGAATGTCCATATTGGTGTCAGTCTGATCTGGACTCCATTCTGCATCAATCTGTGTGTGTTATATCCCTTCACCCATGCCACATTCTTTTGACTTCTATAATTTCATAACAAGTTTTAAAATCAGGTAGTGTGATTATTTCGATTTTATTCTTTTCAACATTGTTTTAGCTATTCCCTTTGTCTTTCATGTAAATTTTACTATCAGGTTGATAAAAAACACATTGCTTGGATTTTGATTGGAACTGTGTTAAATGTATAGATTAATTTGAACTGAAATCTTTACCACGTTGAGTCTTCCAAATCCAAGATCATATGTCCCTCCATTTATTTATGTTTTCACGGATTTCTTTCATGATCACTTTATAATTTTCAGTATACACTTTTGGGCTCTAGACAGTCATGCATTCATGCCAGCTATAAAAGAGGAAATAAAGTTCTGAATATACCAATAATTAAGTAGGACTGTGGAATTTGGTCTTCTTCACCAATCCACTTTCTGCTATTTACTTTCAGAGTACTCAAGTAGCTGCCCCATGGCTTCTGTCCAAGGATACACCTTCCTTATTGCAACTTAATCAGAATAAAACTTAATAATTTTTAAGTGTCAGTGAGTCCTGAGATGAAGAAGTTTGAGAACCTCTCTATTTTAGGGATTGAAGATTTAATATGCTCACAGAGACAGAAAATGAGGCATGAAGCAGGAACTGCTTCATCCATTAAGCCATGAAACACCCTTTTATATAAAGGAAAATAAATAAAATTTCACCCACAGGGCCAGAAATATGGCAAGGCAGCTCACCATTTGTCCAGGACAGTGGCTAGAAAAACAGTCACTTCCTACTATTTGAACAGAATTCTAACCTGTTTCCTGGCTTTAAGTCTTAAGCAAAGTTCTCTTAACATTTTAAAATTTTGATTTATTAAAGCTAAAACTGCCTTTCTTGAAATTAAAAAACATATTAAATATACCAATTTAATGACTACAGTAAGCTGTATAGCCTCAGCTAGGTGCTACTTTATAAGATATCCATTCTACTCACAGAGTTTCATGCCTATAGTCAAACATATGTTCATAGATATGTATATGTCTGCTGAACATGCTATTGAAAGTAGTTAGATTAATTAAGATATTTTTGTGAATCAATAAAATACAGGGGGAAAAGAAGGAAATAGAAAGCAAATGCAAATACCAGAGACGGTAGGAAAGGAGGGTGGGAAATGGTAGAGGATGAGAAATATGGGGGAAAACATATATATGTATAAGAAACAAGAAATGAAAAATTATTTGTTGACAATACTATATATGATTAAGCCACTATACAATGTATTCTGGATGGGAAATCACATATTGTATGCTGTGATGATGTTCAGTGAATGAATATAAAAAACAAATAAATTTAAAATTAAAAAAAGAAAAGAAAAATAGTCATCTCTGAAATAAAGGGCATATAACAAATAACTTCAAAATCAATAGAGAAACATAGCCCAACTGTTGTGGTATACGTAGCAGAGCACTGCTATGTGAGGCTAGTTTGGTTCCAGGGCCAACCTAAACAGGTTAGGCATGGTAGACACAGGTGGTCTTAGCTAACTGAGAGACTGGGGCTTGAGAATCATGACATGGCAAAACAGTATCAAAATCTCTTTCTCTCTCTCTCTTTCTCCTTCTCTCTCTGTTCCCCTCACATTAAAAATAATTGGAAAAATAGACAGGGATTTTTTAAAAACATGATTCAAGAGAGTAAGAAAAGGAGGGGTCAAAAGAAAAAGAAAATATAGCTAAAGGGAAACACAAAGACTTCTGTTCACAATGCAGAAAGAAGAGCTAGCTGAGGTTATCTTGCCTTAAACAATGAAAAAAAATGGATTAATTATATCAAACAATGGTTTTCGGGTATTGGATATCAGCAGCAAAGGATGCTGATTCTTTTTTTTTTTTTTTTTTTTTTTTTGGGAGGGCGCGTGTGCTCACCAGACAGACATACAGAGACAGAAAGCGAGAAATCACCCCCCCAGTGGGGATGGTCACGCCGCAATCCCTTCTCCTCCATTCTCCTCTTGGGATCTTGGGCACGCACGCACATGCACCCAGCGTGAGTTCTAAGCCACTGGGTCCGGGATGCGAACTGCTGTCGACTACGTGGGAATCCAGCGACATAGCCATTACGCTAACTGCTGGTTCCCAAGGATGCTGATTCTTGAGAGAGTAGGAAACAAATTATGTGAGCCCTATGATTCCCCTCAACTCACTGGAGAGAGTTTGCCGGTCACAGTCCAGGGAGGGAAAATATAACCAGGGTCTGGTGGTCTCCCTGAGTCCAGGAGATAGAGTGATTAAATGTTGGAGAATGAATGTAAAATAAATAAATAAATTTAATGCACAGCATAGTAACAATGGTTCATAATAATGTATATATACTTGAAATTTGCTGATAGTAGATCTTAAGTATTTGAACTACACACATACACAAGGTAACTATGTGAGGTGATGGAATGCTAAGTAGCTTGATTATGGCAGTCATTTCATAAAGTATACATATATCAAAACATGTTGTATACTCTAAGTAGATACTATTTTATTTGTTAGTCATATCTCAATAAAGCAAAAAAAAAATAAAAAGCAAATTCAAGGGGGAAGAAGCAATTAGGCTCACAGGGAAGGGTATGGGTGGTGGAGAGGGAAAAAAAAGAAAGCAAGAGAGAGTCCAGCTCTCTTGAAATATGCACAGGGTACCTTTAAGTCTTCAGCTGAGTACACTTCTATGCAGAAATTACCCAAGTCCAGGGAGTGAATTACAAGAGATGGGCATGAAGAACAAATTTTGAGCTCAAACAAGGCTGGACTGTAGGCAGAATACTCAGAAGGATATTACCACAGTAGAAAACCATATTAGCCTTAACCTGCTGCTGGTCTGATCTACTGGGGAAAAATTAAAAGTAAAATTTCTTGCCAACCCAGGAAATCCTCTCCATGAATGTAGAAAAAAAAGAAAACAGTTTTGTTATTGAATAAGCATTAAACCAGATGTGATGCATCACAGGCAATCTGCTGAGATTTAAAAAACAGAAATAATCACACTTTTATGTATGTAATATATCTATTACATACATGTTCTTAAGATAAATGAAAAATTGTTGCTATGTAAGAAGACTTGACAGAACTGTTTGCTATACATTCTTTCATAGTTCATCTTGAGTTCACCTGGTAATTGGAGTAGCCATCTGTGCCAGATAATTGCCTTTATCTGAAGGAAAAAATCAAGCTTCTTACATCTCCATGACAAGCAGGTGTGTAGAGCTTTGAGCAAGGAGCCTAGGCTAAACTCCCAGGATGACAGGGAGATATAGGACAGAAATCTTCCTTGATGTTCACATTTCAAAGAGATGGCTCTTAGTCCCTTAAGAAAAACATTCCCGGATTATAAAACTGGCAAGAGGCTTATTTTGTCTTTAAAAAGATTTACATACATATCAAAGAGACAGAAAAGGGACTAAAAAATATTAGATTTCTTAAGGAAATATTACAAGAAAGGGGAGGAAAAAAGGTCTTTTTCCATTTTGGTGAAACGGAAAGTTCAATGCTATTTTTGCCTATCATTCCAGATTTCACTTTGCAAAAATAAAAACTAAGCCTCAAAAGGATAGAATTCTTTGCAAGTAACTTAATTACACCCCAAAGAAAGACTAAAAATTATTTTTTTAAACTTTGAAAAAGCAAATACCTTTAATAAATTTGGTGCAAATGATTATATATTTTGATATAACTACTCTACAGGAGTCTGTTCATATATAAATCTATAGGTAGAATTATATACATTTCAATATATATCACATATATTTTTTTCTACTTACATTTTTTCTTTAACAGAACAAACCAATTTCACTGTACATAGATGTGCAATGCTACATTAAGTCATGAGTATTTTAAGGGACCATTAACAAACTACTGTAGATTTTAGTTTTTCTTTGTAAATTTAATTTTAATTTCTTTTATACATTCAATCACATATGTCACTTAGCTTGTAAAGTGAATGTTCCAACATGAATACATTTCTCACCAGTCCAGTTTGGGAATACCATATACACCATCATCAACAGATAATAACCTATTTCTCTGTACTACAAATGTCTTGCCTCTCCATTTTTCTCTTTAGTGTCTTTCCTCAGACTCTCCTCCTTTTGAAAAATACAAATAGTTCAGTATCAAACAAACTAAAATTCACAATATCTGGCATCCAATAAAAATAATCAGATATACAAAGAAGTAAAAACAAAAGTGACTCCTAATAAAGAAAAAAATCAATAGCAACAGATCCAGAAATGGCACAGATGATAACATTAGTAGACAAAGACTTTAAAATAACTGTTATAAACATTTTCCAGATATATAGAAGAAAGATTAAGGATGTTAAAGAGAGAAATGGAAGATGTAAAAAAAAAAAATCCTGTACAAAAAAAGAAAAGAAAAAAAAAATGCAGTCCTAACAGTAGAAAGAAAAAAAAATCCTGTACAGATGAAAGAATAAGGTCTGTGGTATAAAATACACTTAGTTGGATTAACAGTAGATTAGACGTTACAATAAAAATTAGTAAACTTGAGGATATGACAATAAAAATATTTAAAAAGAAATATACAGAAGGGAAAACCTGAAAATAAATGAGTAGTATATTGGTGAGTTGTAGGATGACTGCAGGCAGCCTAAAATATGTGTGATTCCCAGAAAAGGAGAGAGAGAAAGGCAAAGAAAAATTATTAGGAGAAATAATGGTCAAAATTTCCTCAAATATGATAAATTTTAATAAGCTTAGCAGATTCCTATCACAAAAAACATAAAGACATCATATTAATTTGCTTAAAAAATAGAGATAAAGGGAACCAGCAGTTAGCGTAATGGCTATGTTGCTGGACTCCCACGTAGTCGACCGCGGTTCGCGTTCCAGACCCGGTGGCTTAAAACTCACACCGGGCGCGTGTGCGTGCGTGCCCAAGATCCTGAGAGGAGAATGGAGGAGAAGGGATTGTGGCGTGACCATCCCCCCTGGGGGGTGATTTCTCGCTTTCTGTCTCTA
>NW_006201276.1:111256-113189 GCF_000334495.1 Tupaia belangeri chinensis
TGTGCATTATGAAGCCAGAAAAGAGTGAAGCAATATATATATATATATATATTATTTTTTTGCCATAGGGTACATTCTCTTGCTGGAGAAAGACAGAGAGATAGAGAGAGGGAAAGTGAAAAATCACCCCTCAATGGGACCAGCAGTTAGCTTAATGGCTATGTCGCTGGATTCCGACGTAGTCGACCGCGGTTCAAGTCCTCGACCTGGGGGGCTAAACTCACACCAGGCATGTGTGCGTGCATGCCCAAGATCCCGAGAGGAGAATGGAGGAGAAGGGATTGTGGCATAGCCATCCCCCTTGGGGGTGATTTCTCAATTTCTGTCTCTGTTTCCCTCTATCTTTCTGTTCGAGCGTCTGCACTCTGTGACTGAAACTAATTGACTAAAGGATATAGAAACACAGTAACCTCAAGGAGGATGGCCATGCTGCAACCCCTTCTCCTCCATTCCCTTCCTGGGATTTTTGAGACACACACACATACAAGAGCCTGCCATGAGTTTCATGCCAGTGGGTTCACAGCACAGACCCCGATTGGCTATGTGGGAGTCCAGTGTCTTAATCACTTTACCACCTTCTGGCCCTGCAAAGCAATATATTTAAAAGACTGTTTAAAAAAATCAACTTAGACTTCTATGTCAGGCCAAAATATTTTGAAAAAGAAGGATAAATGAAGACCTTTGCAGATACACAGAAGTTGAACAATAGTTCATCACCAGTAGGCTAGCATTACAAGAATTGCCAAAGGGAATCATTTAGGTAGAAAGAAAATTTCAGGTCTATATAATAAAGATATACATAGAGAAATGAACATACATAAAGAACTTAAGAGATCAGAAAATGTTACTATGTGAATAAACATATACTTTTTTTGGAGATGATTTTGCGATAGGGCTCATGCGCTCACTAGAAAGAGACAGAGAGTCAGAAAGTGAGAAATCACCTCCCAGGGGGGATGGCCATGCTACAATTCCTTTTCCTTCATTCTCCTCTAAGGATCTTAGGCATGCACGCACATGCCCCTGGTGTGAGTTTAAGCCACTAGGCCCAGGACTCAAACTGCAGTCGACTACATGAGAGTCCAGTGGTGTAGCCATTATGCCATCTGCTGGTCCCATTATATACATTTTTAAATTAAAAAGTTTTGGTTTTGCTTAAGGGCCTTTGCAATCCCTCTATGTAACATAATACTTGTGAAAGACTGAGCGCTTTGCCTCCAAATTAGGAACAAGGGAAGACTATCTTCTCTCTGTTAAATTTCTTTATTCATTGGAGGTCTTAGCTAGTGTAATAAAGCAAGACAAAGAAATACAAGGAAACTTTAAAAAGACCATAGAAAAGTGGAATTAAGGTTCCTCAAAGATCTACAAATAGAACTACCATTTTATCCAGCAATTCCACTTCTGGGTATCTACCCAAAGGACAGGAGAACACTCAATCAGAAAAGTGCTTGCGCATCAATGTTTATTGCAGCATTATTCACAATTGCCAAGACAAGTAACTGACCTAAATGTCCACAAACTGATGAATGGATTGGAAAACTGTGGTATATATACTCTATGGAATACTACTCAGCGATAAAAAATAACAAGACCCTTGTTTGATAGAAAGTGGTCAGATATGGAGGATCTATTGCTGAGTGAAGTAAGCCAGGCTATAAAAGAAAGATATTGTATGTATCCACTTTAATATATACTGACTATCCGCACTCTATGGTAGAGATAAAAGTATTGGAGGACATAAAAGCAGTGAAAGTATTTAATGAGAATAAGACAGTGTGGAGTGGGGGAGTGAAAAGAAGAGGATAGAGAAAGATAGCAAGAGAATAGAGAGGCAGGACGTTAGTGGGAAACAGATATGGCTTATTACCTGTTGATGATGACATCCATAGTATTCTCAACTGGATTGGTCTGAGAAGTATTTCATGATGGG
>NW_006201276.1:113324-117935 GCF_000334495.1 Tupaia belangeri chinensis
AGAAAGCGAGAAATCACCCCCCAGGGGGGATGGCCACGCCGCAATCCCTTCTCCTCCATTCTCCTCTTGGGATCTTGGGCACGCACGCACATGCGCCCAGCGTGAGTTTAAGCCACCGGGTCTGGGACTCGAACCACCGTCAACTACGTGGGAGTCCAGCGACATAGCCATTACGCCAACTGCTGGTCCCAAAGTGGGGAGATTAATGTCTCTGTATTGACAGAGATGCATGGCATTCCCTTTTGAAAAAGCAATGTAATACACTGTAAAGTTATATGCAATCCAATGTAATATAAACAAGATTATGATGATAATTAAAAAATTAAAAAACACAACATGAAAGAAAAGTGTAATTAAAGTATGAGTTTGTTTTAATGCAAAAAAATGGAAATATATAATTTTTTCATAATATGCATTTTTTTGTGAACTTTTTGAAGACTGCTCATAACAGGCACAGAGAATAAACTGGAAGCCGTGAAACTCTCTTTATATTCAAATGACATGATTGACTATTGAAATAGTCCTAAGGAATCCACAAAAGAAGCTACTAGGACTAATGAGCTTAAAGTTGCAGGATACAAGGTCAATATGTAAAAATTATTTGCTGTTCTATACATTAGCTGTGAACTATCAGAAATTCAATTTAATTTTTCTTTTTCTTTTTTTTTTTGAGAGAATTTTACTATAGGGCATGTGTGCTCACTAGAGAGACAACAGAGACAGAAAGTGAGAAATTACTCCCTGGGGGAGATGGTAATGCCACAATACCGTCTCCTCCTCCATTCTTCTCTTGTGATTTTGGGCATGCATGCACACACATGTGCCTGGCATGAGTTTCAAACCGCTGGGTACAAAACTTGAGCCTCAGTTGGTTACATGGCAGTCCAGCACCTTAACCACTCTTGTACCTGGTGCCTTAAAAATTCAATATTCTAAAAAAACTATACCATTTACTATAGTTTCAAAATGTGTTAAAAAAAAAAAACATAAGAGATAAAAATAAAAAAGAACCAAAAGGAACTGTTAGAGATAAAGGCTGTAATACAGAAAATCAAAACCTCCCATGAAAGTATTAAAAGCAGACTAGATCATACAGAAGATGGATATCAGATGTAGAAGAATTGCTGGCCTAGAAAGATCCACCACAAAGACTGAGAAAATAGCCCCCCCCAAATGAGAATAATAAACAAAAAATTCTAGATACCATTAAATGTCCAAATATCTGGAAAATTGGTATCCCAGAAGGTGAAGAGACTAATAAGGGCATTGATAATCTATTCTATGAAGTCCTGGAAAAGAAAACTTTCCAAACCTAGGGAGACATTCAAAGGTCCAGACCCAAGAAATACAAAGAACCCCAAATAGAATCAACCCAAGAAGATCTTCTCCAAGACACATTATGGCCAGATTGACCAAAACCATAAAGACAAGATACTGAAATTGGCAAGAGAAAAGCAACAAGTTACTTACAAAAGATATTCCATCAGGCTAACAGTGAACCTCTCATTGGAAAAAATGCAAGCAAAGGAAGAATGGGAAAATATATTCAAAGTGTTAAGTGAAAAACGATTTCAACCAGAAATACTATAGCTAAGCAAGATTATCCTTCACATGGGAAGAAAAGACAAGAACATTCTCAGATAAACAAAACCTGAAAGAATTTATCAGCACCAGGCCATCCCTCCAAGAAGTTCTGAAGGGAGTGCTATATCAGAAAAACTAAATATAGACACACATAAGTAAGAGTTCAAAAACAACTAAGAGAATGGCCAACTTAATGGGAGGGACAGGTCTGAATGTTATTTTGCAGAATTAAAATGGAAAGATGGAACCACAACAGAAGAGAGATCAATTACATGAGACTGAACTGGTGACATACAATTATATGACTTCTGACTAAAACATTACTGATTTTCTTCTATGCAGTTTTTTCCAGATTTAAGGATTTGTGTCTTCTCTTGAGCTGCCAATAGGTTAATGTACCTACTATTTGAACAGAATCGTAACCTGCTTCCTGGCTGTAAGTCTTAAGCAAATTACTCTTAACATCTTTAGACTTTGGTTTATTAAAGCTATAACTGATTTTTTAAATTAAAATATATATTGAAATATTTTTTAAAAATGATACCTATTTAAGGACTGCAATAAACTATATAGCCTCATCTGGGTGCTACTATATAGTATGTTCATTCTACTCATGGAGTTTCATGCCTAAAATCAGAACATGTATATATACACAGATGTGTACATATCAGCTGAACTTTTGATTGAAAATATTTAGATTAAGATATTTTGGGAATCAGCAAAATGCAAGGGGTGGGAGGGAAGGAATAGAAAACAACTGTGGATATTAGAGACAATGTGGGAGGGGGTGGGAAATGGCAGAGGGTGAAAAATAAGGGAAAATTATTATTTGTTGATGATAACATGTATGATTAAGCCACTATACTGGATGGGAAATCACATTTTGTATGCTGTGATGATGTTCAGTGAATAAATGTAAAATAAATAAATAGAATCTAACACAGTGTGTGCTAGATCTGTGCACTGAAAACTAGAAAGTATTCTGAAAAAAATTACAAAAGACCTAAATAAATTGAGACATATATAATGATCATGGATCTGAAGACTCAATATTGTTAGAATGTCAACTGTCCTCAAAGTGACCTATAAATTAAATGCAATCCTTCTATTAGTTTTATTTTAATTTATTTTATACATTCAATCACTATATATCACTAACTTATAATGTGAATTTACCCAATATGTATATACTTCACACCAGTCCAGTTGAGGATACTATACACATAATCATCAACAGATTTCAATCCATTTCTGTGTCCCATAAATGTCTTGCCTCTCTATTTCCTCCTTAGTTTCTTTCCTAACACTCTCAACCTTCTCCCGTCCTCTTCCCACATTGTCTCCAGCATTTATAACCATTTTCTGTGCTTCTATATCCTCTAATCTTTCACTTTCCACCAGAGTGTCGGCAGTCAGTATATTAAAGTAGAGATGTACAATGTACCTCTTTCATAGCCTGGCTTGCTTCACTCAGCAATAAATCTTCCATATTCATCCACTTGAAATTAGATGCCAGGATCTTTTTTTTAAAATGGGTGAGTAGTATTCCATAGAGTATATATGCCACACTTTTCCAATCCATTCATCAGTTTGTGGACATTTAGGTTGATTCCATGACTTAGCAATTGTAAATAATGCCATGATAAGCATAGAGGTGCAAGCACTTTTCTAACTGAGCTTTCACCTATCCTTTGGGTAGCTATCCAGGAGTGGAATTGCTGGATCATATGGTAATTCTATTTTCAGATCATTGAGAAACCTCCATATTGATCTCTGCAGTGGCTGAACCAATTTACATTCTATCTAACAGTGTAAGAGAATTCCCCTTTCTCCACAGCCCAGTCATCATTTATCATTTATTGTATTTTTAATCTTAGCCATTCTGACTGTGGTTAGGTGGTATCTCATTGTGGTTTTGATCTGCATCTCCCTTATAATGAGTGATGTTTATTTAGCATTTTTAAAAATTTTATATTCATTCACTGAGCATCATGACAGCATAAAAAAATGTGATCTTTCCATCCAGAATACACTGTATAGTGGCTTAATCATACATGTAATCATCAATAAATAATTTTCCATTTCTTGTGTCATATATATGTGAATATATATTCATATATTTCAAATATATATATATGTATATATACATACATTATATATATATTTCCCCCTATTTCTCACCCTCTGCCATTTCCTATCCTCCTCCCACTCTGTCTCTGGTTTCTACAGTTACTGTACATTCTGTTTTAAAATTTTCCTAAAATTTTATTATTCATAAAATGTATTAATTAATATAACTATTTTTAATTGAAAATTCAGCTGATACATACATATCTGTGAACACATGTCTGATGTAACATGTGAAATTCCAAGTAGAATGAATAGACTATAAAGTAGCACCTAACTGAGGCTATATAGCTTACTGTGATCATTAAATAGGTATTTTTAATTTCAAGAAAAGCAGGTTTAGCTTTAATAAATCAAAATTTAAAAAATGCTAAGAGAACTTTGCTAAAAACTTAAACCGAGGAAACATGTTAGGATTCTGTTCAAATAGTAGGTACATGAACTTATTGCCAAATTAGGATGGGACAAAAATCTTAAAATCTGGAAAACAAGGCATAGAAAAAAATCAGTAATGTTTTAGTCAAAAGTCATAAAATTCTATTTCACAAGTTCAGTCTTGTGTACGTTATCTAACTTCTGTTGTGGTCCAATATTCCCGTTTAAATTCTGGAAGATAACATTCAACTCTAGACTTGTCCCAACCATTCAGGTGGCCAGTTACTTAGTTGCTTTTGAACTCTTATTCCTGTGTGTCTGTATTTAGTTTTCTTGGTATAACACTCCCTTCAGAACTTCTTGGAGAGCTGGTCTGGTGTTGGTAAATTCTTTTAGATTTTGTTTATCTGAGAATGTTCTTGTCTTTTCTTCCCATATGAAGGATAATCTTGTTGGGTACAGTATTATTATTATTATTAATTATTATTATTATTATTATTATTATTTTGGAGAGGTTTTTGCTAT
>NW_006201276.1:118041-121097 GCF_000334495.1 Tupaia belangeri chinensis
ACTGCGGTTGACTACGTGGGAGTCCAGCAACATAGCCTTTACGCTAACTGCTGGTTCCCTTGCTGGGTACAGTATTCTTGGTTAAAATTGTTTTTCTCTCAAAACTCTGAAAATATTTTCCCATTCTTTCCTTACTCGCATAGTTGCTGATAAGAGGTCTGCTGTTAACCTGATGAGATATACTTTGTAAGTAGCTTGATGTTTCTCTCTTGCCAATCTTAGTATCTTGGCTTTGTCTGTGGTTTTGGTCAGTCTGGCTATAATGTGTCTTGGAGAAGATCTTCTTGGGTTGATTCTATTTGGAGTGCTTTTTATTTCTTGGGACTGGATGTTTGAATATCTCTCTAAGTTTGGAAAGTTTTCTTCCAGGATTTCATGGAATAGATTATCAATACTCTTATTAATCTCTTCACCTTCTGGGATACCAATTATCTGGATATTTTGACATTTCATGGTATCTAGTATATCTTGTATATTATTCTCAATTTGGGGGGGAGGGGGATATTTTCTCAGTCTTTGTGGTGGATTTTTATAGGCCAATGATTCTGTCTTCTACATCTGAGATTCCATATTCTATATGGTCTAGTCTGCTTTTAATACTTTCAAGGGAGGTTTTGATTCCCTGTGTTACATTCTTCATCTCCAATCATTTCATGATTCTTTTTATGGTGTGTATTTACTCTTTCAGAACATGTAGGAACTTCCTCACCTCCTGGCTCATGGGCTCTTTTATCCTGAGTCTTCTGGAGTTCATTGTCTCTCTTCTCTTGCATCTCTGTTACCTTCGTCACTATGAATATTCTGAATTCTTTATCTGGCATTTCCATGAGTTCCATTGTACTGTCTGTGGATGAAGAGGAGTTATTCTTTTCCATTCAATGAGAGGTATTTTCTTGCTTTCTCATATTTCTTTTACCCCTGCAGTGATTTCTGTCATCTTATGGGTTGTGTATTTCTTCCTAATTCTGTAAATTCAATCTGAGCATTCAGCGGTGTGCAGGAGGAGGAGATCTGCAGTCTCCTTTCTGTTCCATTTTTCATCTTTTGTTTTGCATCAGATTCAGTGTGAATTTATGAATATTCTGACCCTAATAATATTCAGGTGTTTGAATACTGTTCACTTAGATCTGTCTAGACACTCAGTGCATGGAGGCTGAGTACCCAAGGAATGAAGGTGAAAGAAAAAGGAAAACAGAAGAGGAAAGAAAAAAAAAGAAAAAATACAATAAAAAGTTTTATATTTTAATTTTAAAAAGCAAGAAATGAAAACCATAGGGTGTTTTTTTTTTTTAGTCCCTGAAAGCAATATATCACAGCTCAAATTAAGTAGCCATCTGAAAAAGATCTGGGTTGATTTCGACCACTGAAGACCCTCTGCCCAGATTTCACCATCCTGTTACCTGGTCTAGCCAGGAGCCAGACTGCAGGTCACTTCCTTCTGCATTCCTCTGATTGCTCAGATTTAACTCCAAAAAATAGGAAAAAAATGTATAGTCCATCAGATGACCAGAAACCACCACAGAGGCACAAGAAATATGAGAAATGATGGAAATAACTCTTCTCTAATGGAAAAGAAAAATTCCTTTTTCTCCACAAAGAATACAAGGGAACTCGTGGAAATGTCATATAAAGAATTTAAAATATACACAGTGACAAAGCTAACAGAGATGCAAGAGAATAGAGACAACGAAATCCAGAAGATGCAGAAGAAAAGAGAAACCAAGTTCTAGGAGGAGAGAAAGTTCTTGAACAATCTGAAAGAGGAAATACACATCATAAAAAAGAATCAAATGGAATTGTTAGAGATGAAGGCTGTAATACAGGAAATCAAAATTTCTGTGGAAAGTATCAAAAACAAATTAAACCTTGCAGAAGATTGAATCTCAGATGTAGAAGATAGAACCTCTGACCTAGAAAAATTCACCAAAAAGACTGAGCAAAGAATCCCCCCAAAATGAGAATAACATACAAGTTATGCTAGATACCAATAAACACCCAAACATCCAGATCATCGGTATACCCCAAAGTGAAGAAACTAATAAGGGCACAGATAATCTAGAAATCTTGGAAGAAAATTTTTCAAACCTAAAGAGGCACTTAAATATCCTGACCCAAGAAATACAAAGGACCCTACATAGAATTGATCCAAGATCTTCCCTGAGCCAGATTGACCAAAATGACAGACAAAGACAAGATATTAAAATTGGCAAGAGAGAACTGTCAAGTTACTTTCAAAGGATATCCTATAAGGCTAACGTCAGACCTCTCCTTGGAAACAATGTAAGCAAGAAAGAATGGAAAAATATATTCAAAGTGTCAAGTGAAAAAGAATTTCAACCAAGAACACTGAATCCAGCAAGATTATCTTTCATATGGGGAAAAATAGACAAAAACATTCTCAGATAAACAAAACCTGAAGGAATTTACCAACACCAGACCAACTCTCCAAAAAGTGCTGAAGAGAGTCTTGTATCAGGAAACCGAAAGTCGAACACATAGAAATAAGAGCACAAGAAACAACCAAGAGAATGTACAGCCTAATAGTAGGGACAAGTCTGGAATTGAATGTTAAGTTCCAGAGTTTAAATGGAAAGATCAGACCACAGTAACACTGCAAATTCAGTAGAAGAGAGATTAATTATCTGAGTCTGAACTAGTGAAATAGAATTTTTTGACTTTGCACTAAAACATTACTGATTTTCTTTGATGCTTTCATTTTCATGTTTAAGGACTTTTATCTTCTCTTGAACTGTTGATAGGTTCATTTACCTATTTGACCTGAATCCTACCCTTTTTTTCTGGCTTTAAGTTTTAAGCAAATTTCTCTTAACATTTTTTTATTGTAATCTATTAAAACTAAAACTTTTTTGATATTAAAAAATGCATTAAAAATATCTATTGGGGAACCAGCAGTTAGCGTAATGGCTATGTCGCTGGACTCCCACGTAGTGGACCGCGGTTCGTGTCCCGGACCCGGTGGCTTAAAACTCACGCCGGGCGCGTGTGCGTGCGTGCCCAAGATCCCGAGAGGAGAATGGAGGAGAAGGGATTGCGGC
>NW_006201276.1:121258-123211 GCF_000334495.1 Tupaia belangeri chinensis
GACTCCCATGTAGTCGACCATGGTTCGAGTCTCGGACCTGGCGGCTTAAACCCATGCTGGGCGTGTGCGCATGTGAGCCCAAGATTCCAAGAGGAGGATGGAGGAGAAGGGATTGCGGTGTGGCCATCCCCCTTGGGAGTTGATTTCTCACTTTCTGTCTCTCTGTCTCTCTGGTGAGTACTCAAGCCCTATAGGAAAAACCTCTCCAAAAAAATAACCATTAACACATATTTAATGACTGCAGTAGCTATGTAGCCCCAGTGAGGTGCTACTTTATAGTATGTTCACTTTACTCACTGAGGTTTACACCTAAAGTCAGACATGCATTCTTAAATATGTATGTATCAGATGTGCTGGATATTGAGAGTCTTTAAATTAATTAAGATCTTTAGTGAACCAATAAAATATGAAAAAAATGGCATGGAAAACATCTGTATATACCAGAGACAGTGTGGGACATGGGGGGGGGAGAGTTGGCAGAGGGTGAAAGGTAGAGAATCAAGGGGGGGAAGCAAAATATGTAAGAAATGAGAAATAGAAAATTATTTTTTGATCACAACATGTTTGATAATATTCTTGATTGAGCCAATATACAATGTATACTGGATGGACAATCTCACTTTGTATATCGATGTACAGTGCATGACTGTAAATAAATAAATAAATATATATTTTTAAAAGGGCCTGGGTTTTTATTTCTCCAATCTAGAAATGAATCTGGAGGGAAAAGTCTCAGCAGAAAATCTTCAGTTTTAGTCCCTGAAAGCAATATTTCACAGCTCAAGTTCAGTAGCCATCTCCTGAGCAATTTTTTCACATGACTTCACTGTTCATATGCCTTCCTTAGAGAGCTATTTGTTCAGCTCATTTTCATATCTTTTCATTGAGTTTATCATTTATTGAGAGAGGGTAAACCACTTGAGTTCCCTGTGTATTCTGGTTATCAGTCCCTTATCTGAGGCAGTTTACAAAAATATTCTCCCATTCCAGTGGTTGTTGATGCACACTAATTACTGTATCTTTTGGCGTGCAGAAACTTCTTAATCTGATGTAATCCCACTTGTATATTTTTAGGATTAGTGCTTGTGCCTTGGGGATCTTATTTAAGAAGTCTTTGCCTACCCCCTTGCCCCCCAGGGTTTCCCCAGTGTTTTCCACCAGTATTTTTATAGTTTGAGGTCTTAGATTTAGATCTTTGATCCACTTTGAGTTGATTTTTGTCAATGGTGAGAGATAGTGGTTCACCATCATCTTTCTGCAGGTGGATATCCATTTTTCCAGCAACACTTATATGTTTGGGAGTTTATTTCTGGGGTCTCTATTCTGTTTCATTGGTCTGCCTGTCTGTTTTGGAGCCAATATCATGCTGTTGTAAGCTTTGTAATGTATTTTGGGGTCAGGGAATGAGATGCCTTCTATTCCACTCTTCTTGCACAGGATTACTTTGGCAATACCCTGTCTTTTATGATTCCAGACAAATTCTATGACTGTCTTTTCTAAATCAGTGAAGAATGTCTCTGGCAATTTGATTGGGATTGCATTAAATATGTAGATTAATTTGGGTAGAAGTGCCTTTTTGATTATATTAATTCTTTCAATCCAGGAGCATGGGATGCCTTCCACTTTTTTTGTGTCATTTTCTATTTCTTTTTTTTTTTTTTAGATTTTTTATACTTTTCCTTGTAGATATCTGTGACTTCTTTGATTAGATTTATTTCTAGGTGTCTTATACTTTTTTTGGCTATGGTAAATGGATTACTCTACTCAGTTCTATCTCAGTCTGCTTGTTGTTCGTATATAGAAATGCTATAGAGTTTTGTATGTTGATTTTGTATCTGCTGCTTTATTGTGTTCATTTAATACTTCCAAAAGATTTTTTTGTAGATACCCTTGGTTATTTTATGTTTACAATAATGTCATCTGCATATAGAGATAATTTTACCTCTTCTTTCC
>NW_006201276.1:123303-128417 GCF_000334495.1 Tupaia belangeri chinensis
CTTCTGTCCCTATTTAAATGCCTTTTATTTTATTCTTTTTTTCTGATTGTATTGGCCTGAACTTCCAGCACTATATTGAAAAGGAGTGGAGAAAGTGGGCAGCCCTCTCTTGTACAAGTATGATGTTAGCTATGGATGTTCATAAATAGCTTTTATTGTGTTGAGAAATGATCCCTCTATGCCAATTTTGCTGAGAGTGTTAATCATGAATGAATGTTGGATTTTATCAAACTCTTTTTCTGCATCAATTTATATGGTCATGTGGTTTTTATCTTTCTTTCTGTTAATATGGTGTATTACATCTATCGTTTTGTGTATACTAAACCACCCCTGCATCCCTGGAATATAGTCTGCTCTCATGATGAATAATCTTTTTCTATGTCATTGAATACAATTTGCTGGTATTTTGTTGAGAATTTTTGCGTCTATATTCATTAGAGATATTGGACTGTAGCTTTCCTTCCTTGTCATGTCCTTGTCTGTTTTGGGGACAAAGGTGATGGAGGCTTCATAAAATGAATTTGGGACAATTCCTTCCTTTTGGATATTTATAAATAAATTGCATAGAATGGGGGCTAACTCTTCTTTAAAAGTAGAGAAAGATAGCAAGAGAACAAATAGAGAGGCATGACATTAGTGGGACACAGATATGGCTTATTACCTGTTGATGACATGTATAGTATTATCAACTGGTTTGGTCTGAGAAATATTTCATGATGGGTAAAGTCTTTTTACAAGAAAAATGAGAAATAGTGATTGACTTTAAAAAATTAATTGGAATAATAATAATAATGATCGGAAAAAACAGTGAAAAGATATTGAATTATGAAGTGGGGAGTTTAATGTCTCTGTATTGACTGACATGCATGGCAATTCCTTTTGAAAAAGCAATGTAATACACTGTAAAGTTATATGTAATTCAATGTAATATAAACAAGATTATGATGATAATGAATAAAAAAAAAAGTTTAGTAGAACTCAGAGGTGAAGCCATCAAAACCTGGACTTTTCTTTGTTGGGAGGTTACTTATTACTGATTTAATCTCATTGCTTGTTATGGTTCTATGAAGGCTTTCTATGTCTACCTGACCCAATCTTGGTAGAATATATGTGTCCGGGAATTTATCCATCTTGTCCAGGTTTCCTTGTCTTTTGGAGTATAGACACTCATAGTATCCTCTACTGATATTTTGCATTTTTATTGTGTCTTGTGTAACATTACCTGTTTCATTGCAAATTTCATATTTATCTGGCTCCTTCCTTCTTCTTAATTAGTTTAGCTAATGGTGTGTCAGTCTTGTTTATCTTTTCAAATAAATAGACTTTTGTTTCATTTATTTTCTGTATTTTCATTTAACTTCTGGAAGTATTAAATGAACATAATAAAGTGGCAGATACAAAATCAACATACAAATAGTTCTTTTATTTTCTATTTCATTTACTTTTGTTTGAATCTTTATTATTTCTTTTCTCCTGGCATTACTTGGATTTTGTTGTTGTTTTTCCTATTCTCTGAGGCATGATGTTAGGTTGTTTGCATTCTTTCCATCTTTCTTTTAAACTCATACTAATTGCTATGAACTTCCCTCTTATGACTGCTTTTGCTGTGTCCCATAGATTACAAAAACTCATGTACTCATTATCATTGAGATCCATAAATCTTTCAATTTCAGTCTTAATTTCTTCAGTAGTTGTGAAGTCATTCAGGAATTAGTTATTTAGTTCCCATATGATTGTGTATTTTCTAAAACTAATATCAAGTTTAATGCCATCATTGTTGGAGAAGATGCTGGATATAGATTCTATGCCTTTGAATCTGTAAAGGCTTGTTTGTGCCCTATCCTGTGATCAATTTTCAAATAGTTTCTATGTGGAAGTGAGAAAAATGTTTATTTTGTGGTTTTTGGGTGGAAGGCTCTGTAGATGTTTGTGAAGTCCATTTGATTTATGGTATTGTTTAGATCATTTATCTTTTTGCTTATTTTTTGCCTAGATGATCAGTCCAAAGGAAATAGTAGGGTGTTGAGATCCCCATCGATTATAGTGTTGCAACCTATCTCTCTCCTTTTATATCTAGTAGTCTTTCCTTCAGGTGCTCCTGAGTTGGGTGCATAGATATTTATAAGTGTTGTATCTTCTTGAAGAATTAGCTCTTTTACTACGATATAATGTTCTTCTTTGTCTCTTCTTAGAGTTTTTGTTTTATAGACTATTTTGTCTGAAATTAGTATCATGACTTCAACTCTTTTTTGATTTCTGTTTGCATGGACTACCTTTTGCAGCCCTTCACTTTTAATCTATGTATGTCTTTATCTATGAAGAGCATTTCTTGTGGACAACAGATAAATTCTGCTTTTTTTAATCTACTCAGCCAGTCTGTGTCTCTCGACTGGAGAATTTAATCCATTAACATTTAACATTATTATCAACATTTCTGGACTTGTCCCTACCATTATGTTGGCCATTTTCTTGGGGGGTATTTTTGTTATCTTATTTCTGTCTATCTCTTTAGTTTTCCTGGTATAGCACTCCCTTCAGAATTTCTTGAAGAGCTGGTCTGGTGTTGGTAAATTCTTTCAGGTTTTGTTTATCTGAGAATGTTTTTTTTTTTTTTTCTTTTCTTCCCACTTTAAGGATAATCTTGCTGGTATAGTAATCTTGGTTTAAATGGTTTCTCTCTTAACACTTTCCTTCCTATCCTTTCCTTGCTTGCATTGTTTCTGGTGATAGGTCTGATACTAGCCTGATGGTGTAACATTTGTAAATAACTTGACATTGTCCTCTTGCCAATTTTTAAAAATTTATTTATTTTACATTCATTCCCTGAGCATCATCACAGCATACAAAACGTGTTTTCCCATCCAGAATACACTATAGTGGCGTAATCATTCATGTTATCATCAATAGATAATTTTCCATTTCTTGTTTTTTATACATATAGGTGTATATATTTTCCCCCATATTTCTCATCCACTGCCATTTCCCTTCCCCTCCCATTTTATTGATGTACAAAATAGATTAATTAATCTAACTATTTTTTTTTTTTGGAGAGATTTTCCCTGTAGGGCGTGTGCGCTCGCCAGACAGACAGAGAGAGACATAGAGACAGAAAGCGAGAAATCACCCCCCAGGCGGTATGGTCACGCCGCAATCCCTTCTCCTCCATTCTCCTCTCGGGATCTTGGGCACGCACGCACATGCGCCCGGTGTGAGTTTTAAGCCACCGGGTTCGGGACACGAACCGCGGTCGACTACGTGGGAGTCCAGCGACATAGCCATTACGCTAACTGCTGGTTCCCTAATCTAACTATTTTCAATGTCAAGTTCAGCTAATATACACATATCTGTGAACACATATCTGACTTTGTGAAACTTTGAGTAGAATGAATATGCTATAAAGTAGCATCTGCCTGAGGCTATATAGCTTACTGCGGTCATTAAATATTTTTACATGAATTTTTTTAATTTCAAAAGTAGTAGTTTTAGCTTTAATAAATTGAAATAAAATAATGCTAAGAGAGCTTTGCTTAAAACTTAAAGCCAGGAAACAGGTTAGGATTCTGTAAACATAGTAGGTACACTAACCTATCACCAGCTCAAGACGAGACAAAAATCCTTAAATCTGGAAAATAAAGCATAGAAGAAAATCAGTGATGTTTTAGTCAAAAGTCATAAGATTCTCTTTCACAAGTTCAGTCACATGCACATAATCTATCTTCTGTTGTGGTCCAATTGTCCCATTTAAATTTTGGAAGATAATATTCAACTCCAGACTTGTTCCTAAGATTCAGTTGGCCATTTCCTTAGTTGCTTTTGAACTCTTATTTCTATGTGTCTGTACTTAGTTTTCCTGGTATAGTACTTCCCTCAGAACTTCTTGGATAGTTGGTCTAGTGTTGGTAAATTCTTTTTGGTTTTATTTACCTGAAAATGTTCTTGTCTTTTCTTCCCATATGAAGGATAATATTGTCAGACACTGTATTCTTGGTTGAAATTGATCTTCCTTTAGCACTTTGAATATATTTTCCCATTCTTTCCTTATTCACATTGTTTCTGATGAGAGGTCTGCTGTTAGCCTGATGGGATATCCCTTGCAGATAAATTGACATTTCTCTCTTGCCAATGTTGGCATCTTGTCTTTGTCTGAGGTTTTAATCAATCTGGCTATAACGTGTCTTGGAGAAGATCTTCTTGGGTTGATTCTATTTGGAGTGCTTTATATTTCTTGGGACTGGATCTTTGAATGCCTCTCTAGGTTTGGAAAGTTTTCTTCCAGGTTTTCATGGGATAGATTACCAATGCCCTTTTTAGTCTCTTCACCTTCTGTGACACCAATTATCCAGATGTTTGGACATTTCATGGTATCTAGTATTTTTTGTATATTATTCTCTCTCTCTCTCTCTCTCTCTCTGGCTATTTTCTCAGTCTTCGTGGTGGATTTTTCTAGGCCTATGATTCTGTCTTCTACCTCTGAGATTCAATCTTCTGCATGACCAAATCTGATTTTAATACTTTCAAGGGAGTTTTTCATTTCCTATATTACAGACTTCATGTCTAATAGTTACATTTGATTCTTTTTTATGGTGTATATTTCCTCTTTAATATTATGTCCTCACCTCCTGGAATGTGATTGACTCTATTCATAGCCTCTCTGGGGTTCATTGTCTCTCTTTTCTTGCATCTTTGTTAGCTTTGTCACTATGAATATTCTAAATTCTTTATCTGACCTTTCCGTGAGTTCCTTTGTACTGTCTGTGGATGAAGAGGAGTTATTCTTTTCCCTTGGGGGAGAGGAATTTTCTTGCTTTTCTATGTTTCTTGTGACTACAGTGATTTCTAGTTATCTGATGGGTTGTGCATTTCTTACTAATTCTTTAAGTTCAATCTGAGTGGTTGGAGGCTTGCAGAAGAAGGTGATCTGCAATCTCTCCTCTGTTCGTTTTTTTTAATTTTTAAATTTTATGTATTTTTATATACATTCAATCACATTGTTTAGCTTACAAAGTGAACATTTCAATATGTGAATATTTCTCCCCAATCCAGTTGATCAAAATATCTTTAACAGAAAACACCACACCTCCCCATCCCATCAATGCTCTGCCTCTGTATCACTA
>NW_006201276.1:128442-128815 GCF_000334495.1 Tupaia belangeri chinensis
CTCCCCACCCACCACATCTGACATTCACACCCATCTCTTGTGTTTGTACAACCTTTAGTCAATCAGTTTCAGTCATAGAGTGTAGACACTCGGTATGTATTAAGTGGGGACATACAATGTATCTCCTTCATAGCCTGGCTTGCTTCACTCAGCAGTAAATCTTCCATATTCTTCCATGTTCTGTCAAAAGCGAGGGTTTTGTTGGTTTTTATGGCTGAATAGAATTCCATATAGTATATGTGCCACAGTTTTTCAATCCATTCATCCGTACCGGGGCATTTGGGTTGGTTCCATGTCTTAGCAATCGTAAATAGTGCCACAATGAACATCGATGTGCAAGCACTTTTCCAATGAAGAATTCTTCTGTCCTTTG
>NW_006201276.1:132255-135176 GCF_000334495.1 Tupaia belangeri chinensis
TCATCCTTTATCTCTTTACCTTTTTTTTTTTTTTTTGCCTAGATGATCTGTCCAGAGGGGATAGTGTGGTGTTGCGATCTCCAACAATTAGTGTGTTGTTGGGTATCTAACAGTCTTTCCTTCACATATTTGTGTGCTCCTGTGTCAGGTACATAGATATTTATAAGCATTATATCTTCTTGATCTATAGAGCCTTCTACTACTATATAGTGCCCTTCTTTGTCTCATCAAAGAGTTTTTGTTTAAAAACCTATTTTGCCAGAAATTAGTATTGCAACTCCAGCTCTTTTTTGGTTCCCAGTTGCATGGAAAACGTTTTTCCAACCCTTCACTTTCAGTCTATGTATGTCTTTCTCCATGAGGTGGGTTTCCTGTAGGCAACAGATAGAGGGTTTCTGTTTTTTTTTTATCCATTCAGCCAGTCCGTGTCTCTTGATTGGAGAATTTAATCCATTAACATTCAATGTTATCGATGTTACAGGATCTGTACCGATGTTTAAGTTGGCCATTGTCTTAGTTGCCTTTTATTTCTTTGTTTCTGGCTGTTGATTCTTTAGTTTTCCTGGAACAGTACTTTCTTCGGGGTTTCTTGAAGAGCTGGTCTGGTGTTGGCAAATTTTTTCAGGTTTTGTTTGTCTGAGAAGATTTTAATTTTTTTTTTCTTATATGAAGGATAATCTTGCAGGATATAATAGTCTTGATTGAAATTGTTTCTCTCTTAAAACTTTCAATATGTCTTCCCATTCCTTCCTTGCTTGCATTGTTTCCATTGAGAGGTCTGGTGTTAGCCTGATGGTATGGCCTTTGTAAGTCACTTCTCGTTTCTCTCTTGCCAGTTTTAGTATCATGCCTTTATGTGTAGTCTTAGACAGCCTGGCTAAGATGTGCCTTGGGGAAGATCTTCTGGGGATGATTCTATTTGGGGCCCTTTGTATTTCTTGGGTCAGAATGGTTGAGTGCCTCTCTAGACTTGGGAAATTTTCTTCCAAGATTTCATGGAATAGATTTTCCATGTTGTTATTAGTTTCTTCACCTTCTGGGATGCCAATTATCCTGATGTTTGGGCGCCTTATGGAATCTAGTATTTCTAGCACCCATTGTGCATCAGATTCAGTGGGAATTAAGGAATATTATGATCCTAATAGTATTCAGACGTTTGAATCGTGTTCACTTAGTCCTGTCTATACATTCAGTGCATGGAGGCTGAGTAGCCAAGGGCAGTCAAGTTAAAAGAAAAAGAAAAGAAAGCAGAAGAAGAGGAAAGAATAAAAGCAATACAATTTTTATATTATAATTTCAAAAAGCAAAAAAAATTAAGAACTTCTGGCATGCAAGCAATATTTCACAGCTCAAGGTCAGTAGCCATCTCAAAAGGTTCTAGGTTTGTGTCTCTCCTAAATGGGAGGGAGAGTGAAGGCACTAATTAGCTAGATAAAGGAGTGGCTTGAGAGATCAGAGAATGTTTTATCTTAAAATAAGTTAAAAAATAAGAAAATAAAAATTTAAAGACATAGGAAGACAGAGAGAGAGAGAGAGAGAGAGAGAGAGAGAGAGACAGAGAGAGAAGGAGAGAGAAATCACCCCCCCCAGGGGGAAGGCCATGCCACAATCCCTTTTCTCCATTTTCCTCCTCGGATTCTGGGCATCTTTGTTTTTAGTTCCTGACAGCAATATTTCACAGCTCAAGTTCAATAGCCATCTTCTTGCCAATTTTAGTATCTTGTCTTTATCTATGGTTTTGTCCAGTTTGTCTATGATGTGCCATAGTGAGGATCTTCCTGGGTTGATTCTATTTGGGGTCATTTGTATTTTTTTGTCTGGATGTTTGAGTGTTTCTATATACCTGGAAAGTTTTCTTCCACAAGTGTGGGGAAAACATTATCAATGCCCTTTAGTTTCTTCACCTTCTATTATACCAATTATTTGGATGTTTGGGCATTTAATGGTAGCTAGTATTTCTTGTATGTCTTCATATTGGTTTTTGTTAGTTCTAAGTTTTTAAATGAAGCCTTACAGGTTTTCTATGTAAAGGATTAGTTCAAATGTAAATGGGATATAGATATAGTAATAGACATGAATAGATAAATACAAATTGTTATTCAAGATGAGGAAATAGCTTGGAAGTGTACTAGTAAAGGCTTGGAAGTGTCTTTGGGGGACTTGGGTAATTCTGTTTGTTATGTGTTTGGAGTAAAGCTGATGGGTGCTTGTCTTATTTCTCTTGTATCTCATTTAGTTTTGTCACTATGAATATTCCAAATTGTTTATCTGACATTTTCATGAATTCCATTGTACTTTCAATGGATGATGAAGAATTGTTCTTTTCCTTGGGGTAAAGATATTTTCTTGTTTCTCATATTTCTTGTACCTCTGCACTATTTCTGGTCATCTGATGTATTATAGGTTTCTTCCTAATTTCTGCATTGTTGTCGCTGGAACTGGATATTCCAATGTCCTCCCAGTTTCTTGAGAAAGATTCACCTGGGGTTGAGCTTCAGTGTTCAGCTGAGGAGGAACATAGCGGTTGCATGGAATGCTTTAGGAAACTACGAAGTTGAAAGTATTCCTGAGTGGGCAAAAGGAAGCTAGAGGTCTAAAGCAGTATCATGGAAGCAGTAGGGAGCCAGTGGATTTCCTAAGGCGATCTCAGGCCTCAGTCATTCTCGATGAAATCTGCTGTCCCCATGCAGGAGTCGGGAATGATGGTGGGCTCAATGCAATACTAATCAAACTTCTTTCAGAATTTTGTTGAAATTGGCAAACTGATTCTAGAATTCATATGTTAATTTAATAAATACAGACTAGTATTATTACAATTTTGAGAAAGGAGAAAAAAATTGGAATACTTACAACTTACTAGAAGACTTATTACAAAGCTACAGTGACCTCTTAAGATAATGTGGTATTGGCGTGGGGCCCCC
>NW_006201276.1:136459-170301 GCF_000334495.1 Tupaia belangeri chinensis
AGGAGGATGGGACATAGCAGAGGGTGGGGGATGGGGAATCAGGGATGGCAAAACAAAAGGCAAGGTATGCAGGACATAAGAATTGGAAAATTATTTGCTGAGAACATGTATGTTGATGTGCTTGATTGAGCCAATGCACAGTGTATTTTGGATGGAAAATTCATTTGTGTGTTGTGATGGTGTATAGTGAATTAATGTAGAAAATGAATAAATTAAAAAAAAGATAATGTGGTATTGGCATGAGTACAGGTAAGTAGATCAACAGAACAGGATAGTGAGTCCACAAATAGGCCCGCAGAATTGATCCTTGCAAAGGCAATTCATTAGAGAAGGGATAGTATTTTCCACAAATGATTAAATATCCATATGCAAAACAAAAAAGCTTTTATGCATGCCTCATTCCATATATAAAAATTAATCCAATTATTTAAATGAAAACCCTAAAGCTAACACAGTAGAAAACATGGTAGAAAATATCTTTTTCTACTTTGAGTTAGGCACATATTTCTTATATATAACCCCAAAAGCATAGTCGAAATAATAATAAATTGGTAAAATGGACTTTGTCAAAATTAAAATCTTCTTAGAAAGATACTGTTAGGAGAATGAAGATGAACCCAAGAGTAAGACAAAGTATTTGCAAATCCATACCCAAGAAAAAAATTGTATACAAAATTTATAAAGACTTTCAAATAGACTAATGATCACTAAATAAGTCAAATTGGTTCTGCTCTGTGATGTGTGGTAAATCATAGCTCCAGAAATCCCACATAGCTACTACTACGGTTCAAATTTCTGGCCTGAAACATGCTGGGCACCTGTACAAGTGCCTAGGATCTGGCCATCTTGAGGACTGGAGAAAGGAGATTGTGACATGACCAGACCCTATGGAGACTGCTCATGTCTCTCCCACCCTTCCTCTCTCTCACATCTGCACATGTGTTGTATCATGAATTAAAAAAAAAACAATTTAAATTAATAAAATTGCTAATAAAAATATTTCCCTAAAGAAGGTCAAAGTGATTGTATCATATTTTAAGCCCATCTTCAAAAATATATATATAATCCCTTGGGCTGGTGTAGTTAAGCCCTGTGCATAGGTAGCCAGATCCCACCTAGATTACCATGGTCCAAGTCCCAGTGCCAGCAGCTTGTAAAACATGCTAGATTCATGTACATATGTCTTCAAAATTCTAACAGGATCAAGTGGAGGGAAAGGATTCTGGCATGATCATGACCCAGTTCAGGGTTCTCTTTCTCTGGTGAGTGAACATGTCCCTCTAGAGATATAGATATATTTTTTCTTATTTTCCTGATACAATAGGAAAACTAAACATTTTTTGAGGCTAGAATAATTCTGATGCCCAAATGGGGGCCTATCTTGACTGTAAGCATAAATGAAAAATCCTAGTTAAAAATACAAGCACATTTATCATCTAATGATTTTTTTTTAATGAACAAGTAGGTGCTGGGTCTCACATTACTGACTGTGCAGTTCAAGTCCAGGACTTCTTGGCTTGAGAAACATCCTAGATGGCCTGTGTATGTGTGCCCTAAATCTCAAAAATAGGGAGAAACAGAGAAGGGATTGCAGTGTGACCATTTCCCTCTTGGGGGTGCTATATCTCTCTTTCTCTCTGTCTCTATCTTTTTCCAGCAAGTGAATGTATCCTCTGGCAAAATTTTGAAAACAAAAAGGAAACAAAAGAAAAACAAACAGTGCTTATCTAAATATTTCAAGAGTCATTTAATGAGAGAATCTGATACTGTAATTCATCACATTAATAGATAAAAAGGAGGAGAATATATCATTTTAGTTGTAGGAACTGACAAAATTCAACACCCAGGGGTCAGTGGGTGGTGTAATGGTTATTTCACTGGACTCCTACATAGTCAACTGCAGTTTAAGTCCTGGATCTGACAGCTTCAAACTCATGCTGGGCATGTGTGCATGCATGCCTAAGATCCCAAGAGGAGAATGGAGTAGAAGGAATTGTGGTGTGGCCATCCCTCTTGGGGGTGGCTTCTTGCTTTCTGTTTCTCTGTCTCTCTAGCAAGTGCATGTGCCCTATAGCAAAAATCTCTCTAAAAAAATTCAACATATATTCATAATTTAAAAACATATAAATAACAAAATACAACAGATATAAAGGTGGAAAAGGGTATCTTGCTAAACCTACAACAAACATAGTGCCAATATGATACAACATTATACTGGAAGTTGTAATGAATGCACTAAGACAATAAGCAAAAAAAACAGAAATAAAGATTGTAAAAAAAGGTAAAAATATGATTCCCAGATGAAATGGCTACATAAAAATATCTATGAGAATCTATGAACTATTAGAACAAGAATGTCCAGTGCGGTTGCTAGATACAAGAAACTCATATGAATATCAATAGGTGGGATGCTGGAGTCATGGTGGTTAAGGCAGCTGGATTACATGTGACTGACTACAAGGTTCTAGTCCCAGCAGCTTGAGAAACATAACAGATGCACGTGTGTATGTGTGTGTGCATGCCAAAAATTCCAAACAGAGAAAGAGATGGAGGAGAAAGGATTACAGTGTGACCATTCGACATAGGGGCTACTTTCTCATTTTCCCTCTCTTCTCTCTGGTGGAACCACTTTCTCACTTTCTCTCTCTTTCTTTCAATCTCTCTCTCTCTCTGGTGATTGCACACACATTTAGCAATTGTTTTTGTATGCCATTAAGATGTACAATGATTAAATGTTAAAAAAAAACACACAAATGTTCCTACATTCACCATAAAAAAGAATCAGATGGAACTGATAAAAGATGAAGGCTGTAATACAGGAAATCAAAACATCCCTTGAAAGTATTAAAAGCAGGTGTGAACCAGCAGTTAGTGTAATGGCTATGTTGCTGGACTCCCACGTAGTTGACTGTGGTTCGCGTCCCGGACCCGGTGGCTTAAAACTCACGCCGGGAGCGTGTGCGTGCGTGCCCAAGATCCCGAGAGGAGAATGAAGGGGAAGGGATTGCGGCGTGACCAGGCCCCCTGGGGGGTGATTTCTCGCTTTCTGTCTGTCTGTCTGGCAAGCGCACGCACCCTATAGCGAAAAAAACCTCTCCAAAAACAACAACAACAAAAAAAGTATTAAAAGCAGGCTACATGATACAGAAGATCACATCTCAGATGTAGAAGACAGAATTGCTAGACTAGAAAAATCCACCATGAAGATTAAGAGAAAATAGCCAAAAAAGTTAGAATAACATATAAGAAATACTAGATATCATTAAACATCTAAACATCCAGATAACTGGCATCCCAGATGGTGATGATAAGGGCATTGAATTACATATAAGAAATACTAGATACCATTAAACATCCAAACATCTAGATAATTGGCATCCCAGATGGTGATGATAAGGGCATTGATAATCTATCCCATGAAATCCTGGAAGAAAACTTTCCAAACCTAGAGAGGCATTCAAAGACCCAGACCCAAGAAATACAAAGGACCCATATAGAATCAATCGAAGAAGGTCTTCTCCAAGACACATTATAACCAGATTGACCAAAACCACAGACAAAGACAAGATACTAAGATTGGCAAGAGGGAAATGATGAGTTACTTACAAAGCACATCTCATCAGGCTAACAGGAGAACTCTCATCAGAAACTATGCTCACTTTCTCACTTTCCCTCTCTTTCTCTCTCTGGTGAGCATATGCGCTCTATAACAAATCAAACAATATGATAATAAATAAAATTAATAAATAATTCCTAAAAATAACCCCCCCACACACACACACAAGAAATACTGTTAAATTGGGGGTTAGAGTTTCAATATATGAATGGGGGGGGTCATAGTTCAGTCCATAGCAGAGTAGAAGCTATTAGCAGTGTAATAATCTTCCAAGAAAACAGTGGGAAGTGACTCTGTTCCTTGGGAAATAGAAACTCATTTAGCTGGTCCAGTGTGTTATGCTTTGGATAGTGGTTTGTCCCCAGAAAGTTCATGTGTTGGGTCTTGGTTGTTTCCGTAAAAGTGTTAAGTGAAATCCCTCCATGTTGTCATAGGGTAGGGTCTTTGGGTGTGATCCAAAAGTTCATGTGCTGGGTCTTGGTTGTTTCTGTAAAGGTGTTAAGTGAAATCCCTTCATGTTGTCACAGGGTACGGTCTTTGGGTGTGATAAGATCATTAGTGGAGGGCTCCTATGATTGAGTTATGGTAGGTTTTAAGAGGGAAAAGGAGACAAGAACAGACAGAATTTTACGGAGAGCTTCTTTGCTCAAGATCCTGCCCTCCACCATGTTATAGCCTCACCAAAAGTTGGTCTCTGGGCCCTGGTTTTCAAGACTATGAACTGAATAAACTTCTATTTCTTTTAAAATTTTAAAAGAAGAAACTATGCAAGCAAGGAAAGAATGGGAAAGTATATTCAAAGTGTTGAGAGAAAAATAATTTCAACCAAGAATACTGTACCTGGAAGATTATCCTTCATATGGAAAGAAAAAAAACAAGAACATCCTCAGATAAATGAAACCTGAAAGAATTTACCAATACCAGACCAGCTCTCTAAGAAGTTCTGAAGGGAGTATCAAATCAGAAAAACTAAATACAGACACATAGAAATAAGACTTCAAAAGCAACTAAGGAAATGGCCAACTTAATGGTAGGGACAAATTCGGAGTTGAATATTATCTTCCAGAGCTTAAACAGGAAGATCAGACCACAACAGAAGACAAATACATAAAAATAAAAAAACATGATTTTTAAAATTGTTTTATTCTTTATTTTTTTAGAGAGAGATTTTCACTATTAGAGTGTGTGTGTTTGTTGGAGAGACAGAGAGAAACAGGGGGACAGAAAACAAGAACTCACACCCTGGAGGGGATGGCCACACTGGAATCCCTTCTCCACCATTCTCCTCTCAGGATTCTGGGTATGCACACACATGTGCCTAGCATGAGATTTATGTTGTCAGGTCTGGGACTCAAACTGTGGCTGCCCATGTGGGAGTCCAGCAACATAACCATTATGTCATCTGCTGGTCCCTAAAATATAATTTTTAAGACAGATTTCAGTGGGGTCAGCAGATGGCATCGCAGTTATGTTGCTGAATACCACGTGGCTGCCCGCGGTTCAAGTCTAGGTCCCAGTGGCTTGAAAATCATGCCAGGTACATGGACATGCATGTCCAATATCCTGGGAAGAGAATGGAGAAGAAGGGACTGTAGTGTGGCCATCCACTCTTGGAGGTGATTTCTCACTTTCCCTCTCACTGTCTCTATCTCTCTTTCTCTCTCTGCCCTAAGGCAAAAACTTCTGAAAAAAAAAGAAGAAAAAACAACAAAAAAAGGGAAAATATCTCAGTTACAATAGAACAAAACCCTATAAAGTACCTAGGAATAAATATAAAACTAGTATTCTACTTAAAATTATATATATATATAATCCAATTAAAAATTGTTATATGTTTGCTTATTTTTATTTTTACCTCCTCTCCATGAAAATTTTGAGTATTTAACACTGTAGGTATGGTTTTTAGAGCTGCTAGAGACTTGCTAATGAATGAGACAATGGTCTAGTCTTCATAAAACTTACAGTCTTTCTATGGGAGGATGTGATGATAAATAAAATAAATAAAATGTAGATTATTGTAAAAAGTGCTTGAAAAAAAATAAATCAAGTTAAGGGAATGGATGATGAAGAGGGTGATATTTTAGAAGGAGTGGTAGAAGGAAAGGAGAAGACATATTATGGAGATTCAAATAAAGTGGGGGAGCCTGCCAGGGGATATCCAGGCGACAGGGAGGAGAGCTTTCCAGGCAGAGAGAATGTCAAGTGCAAAGATCCTGAGTAAAAAGTGCTTGAAAAAAAATAAATCAAGTTAAGGGAATGGATGATGAAGAGGGTGATATTTTAGAAGGAGTGGTAGAAGGAAAGGAGAAGACATATTATGGAGATTCAAATAAAGTGGGGGAGCCTGCCAGGGGATATCCAGGCGACAGGGAGGAGAGCTTTCCAGGCAGAGAGAATGTCAAGTGCAAAGATCCTGAGGTGGGAGGAGAATGGCAGGGCTGAAAATAGCATCACCAAGTCCCTCTGGCTAAAAGAGCAGATGAGGTGGGGAAAAGTGAGATGAGGTTACAGAATTATTCATAGAACACATCATAGGGCCTTTCTGTAGGTCATCATAAGGAGTATGAATTTTGACTTGAGTAAGAAGGGGGTACCACTGGAGGATTTTGAACAAAGTAGTAGATAGTTGGATTTGTTTTATAAAAGGATCACTCTGACATCTGAGTCTGCATTGTGAATAGAATATAAGGTGACAAGGGTAGAATTAGGGAGACTAGTTAGGACAACACTGCAGTAATCCAGTGTCTATGAACAGTGTGGTAATGATGGAAAAGGTGAGAAGTGCTACAGTTCTGGGTATATTCTGAAGAGAAAGCAAAAGGATTTGCTAATAGTTTGGATGTGTGTTGCAAGAAAAAGACAAACAGAAAATAATTTGGGATAGAATTAGGGTTAAAGTTGCTTCCAGCCCAACATCTAGCCAGAATCCATCTATATCTGAGGTGGGCCTGGGCTTGCTCCTTTAACTGAAGAACTGAAGAGCCTCTGCTCCAAATCTCTCCTTCCAGCCCAACATCTATCCAGGTAGAGCAGTCTCTGTCTTCTTTCTGTCTCTGTCTCTTTCTTTCTCTCAAAAATTTTCATATTGTTTTTTTTTAAATCTGTAAGTACTGTCTCTTGTCTCTGACCACTCTTTTTTCTTGCTAATTTCAGAATCCATCTACATCTGAAGTGGGCCCAGTCCTGCTCCTTTCCTGTGCAGGCACACCACGTGGTTTTTATTTTTTGTCTGTTCTTTTTTATGTTCTTTTTTAAAACTTAATTTTATTTATTATTATCATAATCTTTGTATATTACATTGAACCACATGAATCTTTACAGTGTATTAAATTTCTTTTTCAACATAATTACCATGCATATCAGTCAAGACAAAGACATTAGTATCCACATCATTATTATCAAATAGTTTTTCACTTTAATTTCAAATTATTATTATTTATTCTCATTTTTTAAACATTCAATCACTATATATCATTTGGTTTGTATAGAGAATTTACCCAACATGAGATACTTCTCAGATGAGTCTAGTTGAGAATACTATATATATTATCATCAACAGGTAATAAACCATTTCTGTGTCCCACTAATGTCATGCCTCTCTATTTGTTCTCTTGCTATCCTTCTCTATACTCTTCCCTCTTCCCCCCACCCCTGTTCCCACTGTCTTCAGCATCTATAACTGTTTTCACTGCTTTTATCCCCTCCAATATTTTAATTTATACCATAAAGTGAAGATAGTTGGTATTTTTTTCTGCCTTTAAAATCCCCTCCTTTTTTTTGTTGTTTATGTCTTTTTTTCTGTTGTCTATTCCCCTCTGTTTTCTTTTCTTTTACCTAACTTTCTCACTTTGATTCTCAACTTCTACACACTGACTGTCTAGATAGGTCTAAGTGCACAGGAGCCAAATATCTGAATACTTTCAGGGTCATAGAAAACATGCACCTCCACTGAACCTGTTGCAGAAAGGGGGAAACTCATCTTCATAAATCTGAACTCAAATCTCTTCCTGTGGATACCACATTGCAAAACACAGTAGTGGAGAGAACTTGGCATAGAAGTAACCCAATAAAGTGAAGCATACAAGCTTACAGTTGCAGAAACAAAGTAATCAAATGAGAATAGACCATTAAATGACTAAAAATCAGAGATGAAAGACTGCAAAGTGAGCAGCAGGGAGAAACACAGAACTGCAGAAAGAGCGTGGCTCATCTCTTTCCACACTCCTCTGAATTCTCAGTTGAATCCCTGCAGCTCTGTCCAAGTGCACCTGTTCTTTAGAAACTGGGAGGCCTTTGTAATACCCAGTTCCAACGGCAAAAGCACAGGTTGCTTGGTATCAGGGAAATAGAACTGCAGAGATATTGCGGGTCATCTTCTCCTGCATGCCTCTAATGCTCAGAATTAACTCCAAGAAATTAGGATAAATGTATAACCCATCAGATGACCAGAAACCACCACAGAGGCACAAGAAATACAAGAAACAAAGAAAATATCTCTCCCCCATGGGAAAAGAACAGCCCTTCATCACCTACAGGCAGTATAATGGAACTCATGGAAATGTCAGATAAAGAATTTAGAATTTTTATATTAACAAAACTAATTGAGATGCAAGAAAAGAGAGACAATGAACTCCAGAAGATACAAGAGAAAAGAGACAACGAGTTCCAGGAGATGAAGTTATTTCACTATTTGAAAGAAGAAATGCACACCATAAAAAAGAATCAAACAGAGCAGTTAGAGATAAAGGCTGTAATACAGGAAATCAAAACCTCCCTCAAAAGCATTAAACGTAGATTAGACCATGCAGAAGGTTGAATTTTGGATATAGAAGACAAAATGTCTGTCCTAGAAAAAAAAATCACCAAAAAGACTGAGAAAATAACTCCCAAAATGAGAATAATATTCAAGAAATATTAGATACCATTAAAAATCCAAACATCTGGATAATTGATATCCCAGAAAGCAAGGAAACTAATAAGGGCATTTTAATTTTGACTCTCAGGTTTGTTGCTTGGGACTTTGAGATGAGCTTGCATTCTTCCTCACCCCATATGGATGCCCATCACAGTGAATGGCCCTGCCCTATGGCAGGGTGCTTGCAGCTGGTGGGCTTAAGGGCTGGAATCTATGGCTCACTCCCTCCTCCACTCACCTTTGGACTTTCAGGTTTGTTGCTTGACACTTTGAGATGAGCTTGGGCCCCTCCTTGCCTTATCCAGAAACCCATTCCAGTGAAGTGTCTTGCCAGCTGGCAGACCACTTGTATCTAGGGGTCTTAAAGGATGAGACCAGTGGTTCAACCCCTCCCCAACTCACTTTTGAACTCTCAGGACTTAAGTGTTTTGTATAGCCTGTGGCACACAATATATGATCTCTTATTTCTTACTGAGTTGAAGGTCAGTGGATCAGTTTCAGGCACACCTGTTCTCTAGAAACAGGGAGGTCTTTGGGTCACCCAAAACCAGTGACAACAGTGCAAGGTGCTGGTGAGCAACGGGGAGGCAGAGCAGAAGACAGATCACCAACTACCTACTCCTGCACACCTTTGAATGCTCAGAAATACCTGGAATAACTTAGGAAGAAACATGTAGATCACTAGATGACTAGAAACCATCTCAGAGGAATAAGAAATATGAGAACCAGAAAAATGTCTCTCCCCCAAGGGAAAACATCAATTCCTCTTCACTCACAAACAACACAATGGAACTCATGGAAGTGTTGGATAAATAATTCAGAATATATATAGTGACCAAATTAAATGAGATGAAAGAAAAAAGAGACAATGAGCTCCAGGAGATGAGGAAGTACTTTCATGATTTGAAAGAAGAATTAGACACCATAAAAAAGAATCAAACAGAACTGTTAGAGATTAAAAACGTGATACAGGAAATTTAAAACTCCCTTGAAAGTGTTAAAAGTAGAATAGATCACACAGAAGATTGAATTTCAAATGTAGAAGACAAAACCTTTGACCTAGAAAAAATTACAAAAAAGATAAGAAAAATGAGGATAATATAAGAGAAATACTAGATACCATCAAGTGCTCAAACATCCAGATAATTGGTATCCTAGAAGAGGAATAAAATAATAAGGGCATTGAAAATTTATTCCATGAAATCCTGGAAGAAAACTTTCCAAACCTAGAGAGGCACTCAAATATCCAGACCCAAGAAATACATAAGACTCCAAATAGAATCAACCCAAGAAGATCCTCTCTAAGGCACATTATAGCCAGATTGGCCAAAACCACAGACTAAGACAAGATATTAAAATTGGCAAGAGAGAAATGTTAATTACTTACAAAGGTTATCCCATCAGCCTAACATTGGACCTCTCATCAGAAACAATGCAGGCAAGGAAAGAGTGGGGAAATATAGTCAAACTGTTAAATGAAAAACAATTTCAACCAAGAATACTACACCTGGCAAGATTATCCTTCACATGGGAAGAAAAGATAAAAACATTCTCAGATAAACAAAACCTGAAAGAATTTACCAACTCCAGATCAGCTCTTCAAGAAGTGCTGAAGGGAGTGCTATACGAGGAAAACTAAAAAGTCAGACAAACAGATATAAGAGAGCAATAAACAACCAAAAAAATGGCTCACTAAGTGCTAAGAACATGTCCAGAAACATTGTTAATAACATTGAACGTTACTGGATTAAATTCTCCAATCAAGAGACACAGACCAGCTGAATGGATAAAACAAAACAAAACAAAACAAAACAAAACAAAACAAAAACAAAAAACCCCCAGAAATCCTCTATCTGTTGCTTACAAGGAATGCACCTTATGGATAAAGACATACATAGAATAAAAGTGAAGGGTTGGAAAAAGATATTCCATGCAAATGTAAATAAAAAAAGGGCTGGAGTTGTCATACTGATTTCAGACAAGATGGGCTTTAAGACACAAACTGTAAGAAGAGACAAAAAAGGGCATTATATAGTAGTAAATGGGCTATTTCATCAATAAGACATAATGCTTATAAATATCTATGCACCCAACTCAGGAGCAACTAAATACATGAAGGAAAGACTACTAGAGATAAAAGGAGAGGTAGGTTGCAACACTATAATTGATGGGGATTTCAACACCTCACTATTTCTTTTAGACAGATCTTCTAGACAAAAAATAACCAGAGAGATACAAGACCTAAGCGATATCATCAATCAAATGGGCTTGACAGACAACTATAGAACTTAACACCCTAAGTCCACAAAATACACATTTTTCTCACCCTGGCATGGAACTTTTTCAAAGATTGACCATATGATAGGACACAAATAAAGCCTTTACAAATTCAAAGGCATAGAAAATAAATTCAGTATCTTCTCTGACCATGATGGGATTAAACTCAAGATTAATTTCAAGAAACATCCTCAAAAATACACAAACACATGGAAACTAAACAACTTACTTCTGAAGGATTCTTAACTACTGAAGAAATTAAATCTGACATAAAAAATTTATGGAAACAAATGATAATGAGTACACGAGTTCCCCCAATCTATGGGACACCACAAAAGCAGTCATAAGAGGGAAATTCAGGGACCAGCAGTTAGCGTAATGGCTATGTTGCTGGACTCCCACGTAGTTGACTGCGGTTCGCGTCCCAGACCTGGTGGCCTAAAACTCATGCTGGGCGCGTGTGCATGCGTGCCCAAGATCCTGAGAGGAGAATGGAGGAGAAGGGACTGCAGCATGGCCATATCCCCTGGGGGTTGATTTCTCGCTTTCTGTCTCTCTGTCTCTCTCTGTCTGTCTGGCGAGTGCACGTGCCCTATAGTGAAAACCTCTCAAAAAAAAAATAGGGAAATTCATAGCAATTAGTGCACATAAGAGAAAGATGGAAAGGTGGTAAATAGACAACCTAACATCATACCTTCAGGAATTGGAAAAATAACAACAACAATAGCAACAAAAAGGCCAGGCAAATAGAAATAATAAATATTCAAACAGATATAAATTACATAGAAAATAAACAAACTATACAGAACATAAATGAAAGCAAAAGACTGACACACTATTAGCTAGACTGAAGAAGAAGAAAGTACTCAGATAAATCAAATACTTAATGAAATAGGCAACATTACAACAGATACAATAGAGATATAAAACATCATTAAAAGATACTATGAACAACTATATGCCAACAAACAAGAGAACATGGAGGATATGGACAAATTCCTGGATGCATATAATCTACCAAGATTCAATCAGGAGGACATAGAAAACCTGAATAGACCCATAACATGCCATGAGATTGAATCAGTAATAAATAACCTCCGCGGTGTGACCATCTCCCCTGGGGGGTGATTTCTCGCTTTCTGTCTCTATGTCTCTCTCTGTCTGTCTGGTGAGCGCACGCACCCTACAGTGAAAATCTCTCCAAAAAAAAAAAAAAGAAAGTGTTAACCCCGAATCTACTCAAGTTATTTCTAAAGAAAAAAAAAGAAGGAATCCTCCCAAATTCATTTTATGAAGCCTCCATCATCCTTATTCCTAAAACAGATAAAGATATGACAAAAAAGAAAAACCACAGACCAATATCTTTGATGAATATAGATTCAAAATTTCTCAACAAGACACTTGCAAATCATATCCAATAACATATAAAAAAGATTCATCATGACCAGGTAGGTTTTATCCCAGGGATGCAAGGGTGGTTCAACATATGTAAGACCATAAATGTAATACACCATATTAAGAGAAAGAAAGACAAAAAAACATATTATCATTTCAATTTGATGCAGATAAATCATTTGATAAAATACAACATCCCTTCATGATTAAGACTCTCAGCAAGATGGTATAGAAGGGTCATTTCACAACACAATAAAAGCCATTTATAGAAAAATAACTTATAGCTAACATAGTTTTTCCACTAAAAACTGGCACTAGACAAGGCTGCCCACTTCTGAAAATGACAAAAAAAGTGAAAGGACATCCCATGTTCCTTGATTGGAAGGAATAATATAATCAAAATGCCAATTCTACTGAAGTTAATCTATATATTTAATGCAATTCCAGGCAAAATACCAGAGACATTTTTCACAGATCTAGTAAAGACAATCATTCAATTTGTCTGGAATCATAAAAAAACTCATATTGCCAAAGGAATCCTGTGCGAGAAGAGTGGAGTGGGTGGCATATCACTCCCTGACCCCAAAATATACTATAAAGCTGTGATAATCAAACATCATGGTATTGGCACAAAAACAGACAGGTGGACCAATAGAATAAAATAGTGATCCCAGAAATAAATCCCAAAATATACAGCCAATTGATTTTGGACGAAGGATATCAGTCGATCCAGTGGGAAAAGGAAAACCTCTTTAACAAATGGTGCTGGATAAACTGGGTATTCACCTGTAGAAAGATGAAATTGAATCCTCATTTTTCACCCTTAACAAAAATCAACTCAAAATGGATCAAAGATCTAAACCTAAGACCCCAAACTAAAAAACTACTGGTGGAAAACACTAGGGAAACTGTGGGAGAGATTGGAGTAGGCAAAGACTTCATAAGCACACACAATAATCCCTAAAATAGATAAGTGGCACTATATCAGATTAAGAAGTTTCTGGGACCAGCAGTTAGTGTAATGGCTATGTTGCTGAACTCCCATGTAGTTGACCATGGTTCGAGTTCCGGACCCGGTGGCTTAAACTCACGCCGGGCGTGTGTGTGTGCATGCCCAAGATCCCGAGAGGAGAATGGAGGAGAAGGGATTGGGACGTGGCCCTCCCACCGGGGAGTGATTTCTCACTTTCTATCTCTCTGTCTCTCTCTGTCTTTCAGGCGAGCACACGCGCCCTATAGCAAAAACCTCTCCAAAAAAAAAAAGAGTAAGAAGTTTCTGAACAGCAAAGAACACAGTAGTTAGTGTGAATAGACAACCCTCAGAATGGGAAACTATTTCTGTAAACTATGCCTCAGATAAAGGATTGATAACCAAAACACACAGGGAACTCAAGTGGCTAACACCCCCCCCCCAAAAAAAAATGATTAACCCAATTAAAAGATGGGAAAATGAGCTGAACAAAAAAATCTCTCTAAGGAAGACATATGAACAACCAAAAAGCATATTAGGAAATGCTCAGCATCCGTCATCATAAGGGAAATGCAGATTAAAACCACAATGAGATACCACCTAATCCCTGTCAGAATAGTGAAGATTGAAAATACAAAAAGTGATAAGGGGTGGCGTGGCTGCATTGAAAGAGGAACTCTCCTATATTGTTGGTGGGAATGTAAACTGTTTCAGTCACTGTGGAAAAAATTATGAAGGTTCCTCAAAGATCTGCAAATAGAACTACCATTTGATCCAGGAATCTCACTTCTGGGTATCTACCCAAAGGACAGGAGAATGCTCAGTTGGAAAAGCACTTGGACGTCAATGTTTATTGTGGCATTATTTATGATTAGTGCTAAGACATGGAAGCAACCCAAATGTCTACAAACAGATGAGTGGATTGAAAAAGTGTGGCACATATACTCTTTGGAATACTATTCAGTCATAAAAAACAAGACCCTGGCATTTGATGTAAAGTGGTTGAATATGGAAGATTTATTGCTGAGTGAAGCAAGGCTATAAAAGAAAAATATTGTGTGCATCCACTTAACATATTGTGACTATTCACACTCTATGGTAGAGATTGAAATACTGGGCATAAAAGTAGTGAAAATAGTTATGCATGCTAAAGACAGTGTGGAATAGGGTTCAGTGGGAGAAAGAAGGGAAGAGTATAGAGAAGGAAAGCAGGAGACAAATAGGCATGACATTTGTGGGACACAAATGTTTTATTATCTGTTGATGATAATATGTATAGTATTCTCAACTGGACTGGTCTGAAAAATATTTCATGTTAGGTACATTGTCTTTATAAGTCAAATTATGTATAGCAAGTGAATGGTTAAAAGAATAAGAAGAATAAAAAATAATAATTTTCTGAAAAAAATCAAAAGTTATTTGCTGCTGCTGATGTGGATAGTAATGTCTTTGTCTTGACTGATATGCATGGCAATCATGCTAGAAAAAGAAATGTTATACACTGTAAAGATATATGCGATTAAATATAAAATAATAATAAAGAAACTAATAAGGACATTGACAATCTACTCCACAAACTCCTATAAAGATGTATGTGATTAAATGTAAATAAAAATATATTAAAATTTTAAAAAGAAAAGATCTAGAATTCAAGTTGGGACCAGCAAATGGCTATCCCCCTGGGGGGGGCGATTTCTCACTTTTTGTCTCTCTGTCTCTCTCTGCCTCTCTGGCAAGTACCCTGTAGCAAAAATCTCTCTAAGAAAATAGGAAATAAAAAATAATTAAGGTTAAAGTATGGCTAAGTGGTGCTGGCAGGTGGTGTGGTAGTTAAGGTGCTGGACTTCCACAAGGTTAACCATGGTTCAAGTCCTGGACCTGGCGGTTTGCTTTCTCACTTTCCCTTTCAGTCTCTCTGGTGAGCACATGTGTCCTGTAGCAAATTAAAAATAATAACAATAATAACAAATAAATTAGCTAAAATAAATAATTCTAAAAAAAGTTATGGCTGAGGTATTTTGGCTTGAATAACTGGAAAGATAGTTTTCTATCAACTGAAAGGCCAATGCTGGGGGTGGAACAAATTTTTAAGGGAAAATTAGGGATTCAGTGTTGAATGTATTAAGTTTGGGACATCTATTAGACATCTAAGTTGAGATGTAAAGGCAGTTAGATATATGCTCTAGGGCCAGCCTTGTAACCTTGTGGTTAAGGAAGCTGGATCCCACATAGTCAACTATGGTTCACATCCTGGTCCTGGTAGCTTTAAAAATGCCCTGGGAACATTTGCATGTGTGCCCCAAATCCTGACAGAATGAAGTGGAGGAAAAAGGATGGCAGGGTGACTATGCACCACTGGGGGTTGCCTTCTCCCTCTCCTTATTTCTGTGTCTCTGTCTCTCTCTGGTGAACACACATGCCCTCTGGCAATTAAACAAAAAGATTAATGATCTGAAGTTTAAAAGAACAGCAGGTCTAGAGAGAGAAGTTTTGAAGTCACTGAAATCATGAAACCAGATGAACTCTTTGGGGGAATCAACACAGAAAAGAAAAGAGGAATAAAGACTGAGTTCCTCAATAGTTAAGCGCCATAAGTAGTTAGGTTTTTGAATCTTAGCATTGGGCTCTATACTTTTTCTTATTCAGTGAGTTTAACAGTGGCCTCTATACTTTTTCTTATTCAGTGTGCTATTTTCTACCTTTGTCAATATCAGTCTGTTTCTCTATAGTTTCTGTGGGAAACACTTTGAAGTCCCTTGTCTTTGCCATCCTCTGCTGGACTGCTTCATTTCCTTACCTGTAGTCAGTCCAGTCTCAGTTCCTAAAACAATTCATACAGGGAGCAGAAACAGTTTCAGACAGATCAATATCTTCTTAAATGAGGTTCAGGACTGAGTTGCTATCCTTATTGGCTAGGAATAGAACTCCACTCTTCACAACTCTGCATCTCCATTGGCAGGAGTGAAGGGCAAGCCTGAAGCACCCACCTGTTTCAGCCTCTCTATACTCATAGACATGCCATGCCTATCTGCCTTAAGATTACCAGAATTAAGCTCTATAAGCCCCTCATTTTGACTGTTATCTGAAGAACCCTGAGACTTGGTCCCATGTGTCTCATGTCCTAATACCCATATAACTGTGTATTTCCCTAACCTATCCTTATCTGTTAGCTTGCTCAGAACCTGAATCCTTCCAATGTGTCCTCTAAAATCATAGTCCTGGTTTGCCCAGGACAATTTTAGTTTATGCATGGCCTGCCTCTGTCCTGCCCAAATCAGCATATGTCATTCTCAAAAGTGTCCTGGATTGGAGGACAAATTGTATAGTCACCTTATCTAGAACTCAAAGTCATCAGTATAATCCTTTCCTTGTTTGCTGAGTGTTCCCCTTCACCTTCTTAATCTAAATAAAATCTAGATTTACCCAAGAACCTTATAGTCCTCTGAAGTGGTGTTTATTTCTTTTCCTCCTATAGCCTGAAGACCCTCACTGCCACTTCCAAATCATTCTCCCTTTCTTCATCTTAAAAATCCCCACTTTTGAATTCCTTCTCACAGAACATACTACCCACTGTTCTACCTTGCCATCATTATCTGTGGACCCTCAGGTGCTTCTCCAGTTTCTCCAAGATTTTAGCTTTTGTCTCACTGTCACTCTCCCCAGTTAATCCTGTTTTAATTCTTTGTGATTCCAATACCTCGATACCTGATTATTCTCACACACTAGCCTCTCGGTTTCTTAAAATCCCCTTTTGCAGTTTTGCCCTCCACCTAACTGCAGCTCTTTCCTCCATCTTGTCATTATCAATAACTCCTACTCCTCCCATATCCCTGGAGTTGAACATGGCTGGGGAAAAAAAAAACCACCCACCCACCCACACACACACACACACACAAAAGGACACTTTCACTTTAAATTCAAGACCGTGAACCTCAAGTGGGCACTTAATGTTGCTAGGAAATCACGTAATATTATCTTAGTTCATTTACTCTGCTGGTTTCCTAGACAACTATTTCATACCTTCTCCTCTCTCTTCAAACCTCTAACACCTCCACATGCATCCTCATTTTCAGCTCATGACCTTGCTTCCGGTTTCATTGAGAAAATAGAGGCAACCAGAAAATACAGCCCACAGATTTCTACCACTATATCTACTCACCTACCTAAATCTGTGCATATACTCTACCCTTTCTCCTGTTATTATGGATGAACTGTTCTTGCTTCTTCTCTTGTTTATTGGATTGCATCCCTTTCTGGCAATTCTCACTTCTTTTGTATATACATATTTTTTTTCCCTCTACACGTTCTTTCTCACCCGCTTCAACCATGCTATTATTGCTCTCATTAAAAAAATAGAAAAATCTTTTGAGCCACTATGCCTTGCTCACTACCACCCCCTCCCCCCCACACACACGTCTCTGCTTCCTTTTAAAGCAAAATTCCTCACTAGAACTGTCTATGTCTATAATTTCTTTTCTCTCATTTTTTTTAGAGGTTTTTGCTATAGGGCATGTGCACTTACCAGAAAGACAGAGAGAGACTGAGAGATAGAAAGCAGGAAATCACCCCCCAGGGGGGAGAGCCATGCCACAATCCCTTCTCCTCCTTTCTCCTCTCGGGATCTTGGGCACGCATGGACACGCACCCAGCGTTGAGTTTAAGCCACCAGGTCTGGGACGCAAATCACAGTCGACTACATGCGAGTCCAGCAACATAGCCTTCCACCACCTGCTGGTCCCCTCATTCTTTTTTAAATGCTATTTTTTTTTCTCAGAGGGTGCCTCCACAAGGGAGGTGCAGAGAGAGTGAGAAAGCATCCACTATGGGGCATAGTCATGCCACAATCCCTTCTCCTCCATATTGCTCTCCTTTTGGGACTTTGGGCATGAATACACATGTGCCTTGTTGTTGGCCATGTAGGATCCAACCACCTCAATCACCATGCCATGGGCTGGCTCTTTTTAAACTAATTATAGAGCCACAAGAAGTTTCATAATAGTACAGAGATGTCTTCTGAAAATTTTACCCTGATTCCCTCAAAAGTTACACCCTACAAACTATACTATAGTATTAAACCCAGAAATTTGATATTTGTACAATGTTTGTGAATGGTTCTCTGTTGTTTTATCACACATGCAGATCTGTGGAACCACCCCAGCAAGCAAGGTATAGAAATGCTCCATCATCCTGAAAATCTCCTTTCTGCTACCCCTTCATAGCCACACCCATTCCCCTCCCATCTACCATCCCTAACCCTTTTCTCATTTAGAAACTATTATGTAAATGGAATGTTACAATATAAGACCTTTTGAGACTGCCTTTTTTACATTTGCCATAAAGTCCTTGAGATGCTTTTGTTAACACATGTACCAATCTTTCCTGCTCTTCTCCTTTCCTTGTGTTTTTACAAGAGGGGTGTGGGAAGCAGTATACAGGGGCAGCTGGAGCATCCACGGGACAAGAAGTGGGCAGTGACCTAAATTACCAATTGGTTGTTTAGAGCAGTCAGGCACGTTGGTGATCTTTTTGGCCAATTTCTGGCACTCTAGGCTGCTGAGGTGAAGGCAGATGTCAAGCAGCTCTCAGCTGAGCATGCTCTGCACAGTGTTCTCTAGATACAATGGTCCTCATGTAGCATGGGGAAGTCATAGAAGTCGAGACCTGTGTTGTGGAATGGTGCACGTTCAGCAGCATCATCAGCAGCAACCACCACAAGTAGGTTGGTAGCAGGAGCTCAATGCCCCCATCCAGCATTTCTCTCACACTACCAACTTTTTGTTGGACCTCTCAGCAGTTCCCTAGCATAGGGTCCTTGAGTATATGTGCATGTAGGTGTCCACGAGAAAGTGTTCCTTGACAGCAAGGAAATTCTCCTTGGTTTATGGCAGGTACATTTACATCATGCAGTTGTGATGTTTTTCAGACACCAGGACACAGGCTGGGCATTGTTCACCATGAAGCACATGCCATATACCTCCAAGGGCTTGGCCTCTCATGACATGAGGCTTAGAGTCTTGCTCTCCCCCTGATAGGGTTAGCAGCAAGATGCTCTTCATGTCATCCTCGGCCAGGATGAAGTTCACACTGCCCATCTCATGGATGCACAGGTAGGTGTTGATCAAGGCCCGTGTTGGCCCTCACAATCCACAGAAAGCACTTCTGGCCAATGGCTGATACCAGTGGCCATTGCAGTGATACAGGGAAGTCATGGGTCCCTTCTGCTTCTTATCACATAGAACCTTGAACTTGTTCTTGGTCATACGGTAAGCATATGTTTAGCTTATTTAGTTTATTAAGAAACTGCTATACCATCTTTCCAGAGTGACTATATCATCTTATATTCTCACCAGAAACGTATCAAATATGCAGTTTCTTTGCATCCTCGTGAGCATTCAGTATTCACTGTTTTTTAGTTTAGCTATTCTAGATGAGTAGTGATAAATTGTTGTAGTCTTACTTTGCATTTACCTAATGGATAGCAATGTTCAATATCTTTTTATGAGTTTACTTGCCAGCTGTACATCGTCTTCAGTGAAATGACTCTTCATTCTTCTGCTCATTTCCTAACTGGATTGTTTTTCTTTTATTGTTTAATTTTGAGTAATGGTTATATATTCTATTCTTTTAGCACCTAAAAAATGTTGTGCCACTTTTTCTGGCTTCTGTAATTTCTGATGAGAAATATACCTTGACTCAAATAGCTTTTCCCCTCAAAGTCAGGTGTCATTTCTTACTTGCTGTTTTCAAGATTATTTTGTCTTCAGTCTTTAAAGGGTACTGTATGCTGTATCTTGGATTGGGTTTCTTTGGGCTAATTCTGTTTGGGGTTTGCTTAGCTATGGATTCCATAGGTTTCTTTCTTTTCCATAATTTCAAAATAATTTCAGTCATTATTTCTTTGACTTCATTTTCTCCTATCACATGACTGTTAGATCTTTTGTTATAGTTCCACAGGTCCCTGAGGCTCTATTTATTTTTGTTTTTCTACTTTCTGTCTATTGCTCAGACTGGGTAATTTTTATGGTTTTATCATTTTGTTTAATCATTGGTTCCTCCATAGCCTCTATTTTGTCATAGAGCCCATCCAATGAGTTTTTATATTTTGGTTATTGCATTTTTCTGATTTAAAATTTCTACTTGGTTTTCTTTTATATCATTTATTTCTTTGCTGAAAATTTTGATTTGTTCATTCATTTCAAACCTGTTCATAATTGCTCTTTGAAGCATTTTTATGTTGAATGCTTTAAAATCTTTGTAACATAATTCCAACAGCTGTGACCCATGGGACTTGGTGTCTGTTGATTATTTTTCTCATTTGAGATTCTTCCTGTTTTTGGTATAACAAATTATTTTTGTTTGTATCTTATACATTTGGTTATTAGGTGATGAGGCTTTGGGTTTTATTTAAATCTTTTTCTTTAATTGCCAGAGGGCATGTACACTTTCTTGAGAGAGGGAAAGAGAGAATGAGAACACTCCCCAATAGAGTGTGGTCATGCCACAATCCCTCTTCTCCATTTCTCCTTCCCATCAGGATTTTTGGTATATATGTACATGGACTCAGGGTGTTTTTCAAGCTACCAGTGCTGGATTCAAAGTGCAGTCAGCCATCTGGTATCTGGCTCCCAATGCATAGTGCTTAACCACTATGCTGTGGGGCCAGTCCTTATTTAAATCTGTTTAACTGGCCTCCTCTGACACCATGTCAGGAAGGGGACATTCGCTTGGTACTTCCAGTTGGGGGTGGTAAATCATGTTCCCTACCTTGTTTGTTTGTTTTTACCATCAGACAGGAAACGCCCCTTGTTTCTATTGGGAAAAGGTGAAAATTTAATCTCTGCACTAGGCCTCAACAGACAGCAAGGAAACACTGTATCATTTCTCAGGTTCCAAGGTTCTTAGTTTTTTTTTTTTTTCCTCTTTATCTTTCAGAATTGTTTTGTTTGTTTTATATATAATGCCCAGAGTTTTTCTTAGGAAGAACGGGGATATATGAATTTACCTGCATACAACAAAAAGTTTCTCCTTTTCCAATTTTTTCATTTCTTTTTAAAAATTTACCAGAGGGCACACACACTTACTGGAGAGAGATGAGAGACAGAGAGAGAGAGAGAGTCAGAGAGAAAGTGCATCCCCCCATGGGGCACCACAATTTCTTTCCCTCCATTTTCCTTTCATTATTTTTGATATGTATACACATGTGCCTGACATGGTTTTCAAGCCTCTGGGTCTGGAACTCAAACTGCACAGTCGTCTATGTGGGATCCAGCTGTCATAACCACCGTGCTACTGGCTGGCCCCAATTTTTTTCTTAAACCCACTCTTATCAAGCTTCCATTCTCCATGACTCTATCAAAACTGATCTTGTCAAAGTCACTAGTGATTTCTGCATTGTCAAATTCAATATTACCTTCATCTCGTTTGACTCAATAGTAACGTTTAACTCAGTGATCACTCTCTCCTTAAAATACTTTTTTTGCTTATTTCCAGGACATCACAGTGTTCTGGATTTTCTCCTATCTCATGGTTATTTTTTTTAGTTTTTTTTTTGTTGTTGTTGTTGTTTTTTTTTTTTTTTTTTTCAGTTTTTCCTCAACTTTCTGATTCCCTAATATGGAAGTTTTCTAGGGCTCAGTCTTGTCCTCTTTTCTCCTCTATCTCTATTTTCTTTCTTATCATTTCATATAATATCACAACTTTAAATGCAACTTGTTATTGATTCTCAGATTTATATCCCTGGCTCAAACTTCTCCTCTAAATTATAACTTGTACATCTAGCTGCTTATTTAACATCTCCACTTGATATATAAAGTACATTTCAAAATTTAAAATGTTTAAAACTGAATTTCTTATCTCCACCCTCCCCAAATGCACTTGTCCTTCATTAATCTCAGTTTCTCATGCCACAAACCTTGGAACCGTACTTGACTTCTCTCTTTTTCTAGCATCTCATATACAATCTGTCAGCAAATCCTGATGGTACTACTTTGAAAATAAATGCACAATCTGATCACTTCTGATCACCCTCAGCCTGGATTGCTGAAATAGCTCTTAACTGGTGATTCTCCTTCCACTTTTGTCCCCCTACACAACATAGTAACCAGAGCAATCCTTTAAAGAGAGAAGTTAGATCTTATTACCTCCTATTACCCCTTTTTTGACCACTTTAATGACTCCCAAGCCAGGGCTCAAACAAGGGCACAAGTCATAGTCCTTCCCACTAGCCTGCTCATCTGTACTTGATCTGGCCTACTGTTAGTTCTCTGACCTTGTCACCAACTGTTCTTTTCCTTGCTCGTAGTTTCTACCACACGGAGTCACACCAGGCATGCTTCCATCTAAGCACCTCCACACTTGATTTTACTTGATCTGAAATCCTTTTCCTCCAGGTAACAGCATGGCCTACTCTCTTCCTTCCTGTACATTCTTCTCAAGTGTCATCCTCTCATGTGTCTCCTTCTCTCAAGGCCTTTTCTAACTACCTTATTTTAAGCTGTAAACCTTCAGATCTCTTTACATACCCCTTCATAGTTTATTTTTCATAGGACTTACCTCCTATGTATACCATGTAATATTTTTTATTAAGGAACCAGCAGTTAGCGTAATGACTACGTCGTTGGACTCCCATGTAGTCGAACGTGGTTCATGTCCCAGATCCGGTGGCTTAAAATTCACGCTGGGCACATGTGCGTGCATGCCCAAGATCCCGAGAGAAGAATGGAGGAGAAGGGATTACACACATATATATATATATTTTATTTAAAAATATTTATTTATCTATTTATTTGTTGTGATTTTCAAGCTGCTGGGTCTGGGACTTGAACCGCAGTTGGCCATGTGGGAATTCAGTGCCTTAACATCCATGCCACCTGCTGGCCCCAATATTCTTTTTTAACAAAAGAATTATTGATTTAATTTTATTAATTATTATTTTTTAGTTTGACCGACCAGAGAGAGAAAGAAAGGGAAAGTGAGAAAGCAAACTGCCAGGTCTGGGACTCAAACTGCAGTCAGCCATGTGGGAGTACAGCACCCCAACCCCCTTGGAACCTGCAAGCCCCAACCATTTAATATTCTTATTTATCTTATCTATCATATTTTTTTATTTCCCTCCCTCCACCCACAAAAGTTTAAGCTTAGAGAGGGTAGGACTTCGTTTGTTTTGGTCACTGATATGTTTTCTGTACCTGGTACATGGTATGTATCCAGTGTATAAATAAATGAATGTATTACCTAACTCAAGTTGCAATGTCCCAGTATTATTTGGTAGTGGTCATTTCAATCTTCAAAGGTGTGGAGTCTTAAAGTTTTATTTTAATTTTCAATGATTTTTACCTCCTTTATATATTAGAGCTCACTTAACTACACTTGTACTTACTGTTAGGTTCTAGAGGTTGGCTGGATTATGGGCCAAAAATAACAAAAATATATAAGGTATTCCTTGTCAAGTCCTTATTTAATTTAGTAAATCGTTATTCTACATATTCTAAAGGGTATTAAAAATGACTACAAACAAAATAAAATAAGATAATAAGGCTAAGAAAAAATACAGATAAGAAAAATAAAATGGAACTAGAGGTGAGGTTAACATAAAATACAATTTATGGGGACCAATAGGTGATGTGGTGGTTAAGGTGTTGTACTCCCACATGGCTGACCATGGCTTGAGTCCCAGACCCAGCAGCTTGAAAATCACACTGGGCCTGTATGCGTGGGTGCCCAAATCGTGAGAGGAGAATGGAGAAGGGACTGTGGCATTGCCATCCCCTTGGGGGGTAATTTCTCCCTTTCTGTTTCTCGGTCTCTGTCTGGTGAGTGCATGCATCCTATGGCAAAAACATTTAAAAAAAAAAAACCTATGTCACACGTGTTAAAATATCATACTGTGCCTCCCTCCCACCTGGCTCTTTGGTCCCAGTGGTAAGGTGGTGGCTGTTGTGGAGTGTGATGTGGTAATGGTGGCATCGGAGCCTGAGCTGCTAGACAATGAAGAGGTGAAGAGGGAAGCAAAATCTTTCAAGGAACAGGGAAATGCATACTACGCCATGGAAGATTGCAATGAAACATATAACTATTACACAAAAGCCATAGATATGTGTTCTAAAAATGCTCGCTATTATGGTAATTGAGCAACTATGTTGATGATGCTTGGAAGGTTCCGGGAAGCTCTGGGAAAGGCACAGCAATCAGTGAGGTTGGATGACAGTTTTGTTGAAGGACATCTATGAGAGGGCAAGTGCCACCTCTCTCTAGGAAATGCCATGGCAGCATGTCAAAGTTTCCAGAGAGCCCTAGAACTGGATCACAAAAATGCCCAGGCACAACAGGAGTTCAAGAATGCTAATATAGTCATGGAATATGAGAAAATAGCAGAAATGGATTTTGAGAAGTGGGATTTTCAGAAGGTTGTTTTCTGCATGGACTGTACTCTGGAATTTGCTCCTGCCTGCCATCGCTTCAAAATCCTCAAAGCAGAATGTTTAGCAATGCTAGGTCATTATCCGGAAGCACAGTCTGTGGCCAGTGACATACTATGAATGGATTCTACCAATGCAGATTCTCTGTATGTATCAAGTATTTGCTTTTATTATGAAGATTGTATTGAGAAGGCAGTTCAGTTTTTTGTACAGGCTCTCAGGATGGCGCCTGATTATGAGAAAGCTTGTGTTGCTTGCAGAAATGTCAAAGCACTCAAAGCAAAGAAAGAAGATGGAAATAAAGCATTTAAGGAAGGAAATTATGAACTAGCATATGAATTGTACACAGAAGCCCTGGGGATAGACCCAAACAACATAAAAACAAATGCTAAACTCTACTGTAATCGGGATATGGTTAATTCCAAGCTTAGGAAACTAGATGATGCAATACAAGACTGCACAAATGCAGTGAAGCTCGATGAGACTTACATAAAAGCCTACTTGAAAAGAGCTCAGTGTTACATGGACATAGAGCAGTATGAAGAAGCAGTGCAGGACTACAGAAAAATGCATCAGATGGAGAAAACAAAAGAACACAAATAACTCCTTAAAAATGCACAACTGAAACTGAAGAAGAGTAAAAGGAAAGATTATTACAAGATTTTGGGAGTGGACAAGAATGGCTCTGAGGTTGAAATCAAGAAAGCTTATTGGAAAGAGGCCTTGATGCACCATCCAGATTGGCACAGTGTGCCAGTGCTGAGGTTCAGAAGGAGGAGGAGAAAAAGTTCAAGGAAGTCGTAGAGGCCTTTACTATCCTCTCCAATCCCCCCCAAAAAGACTCGCTATGACAGTGGAGAGGACCTGGAGGAGGAGGGCATGAATATTCGTGGTTTTGACGCAAACAATATCTTCAAGGCATTCTTCAGTGATCCTGGGGGCTTCAGCTTTGAAAAATCTGGTTCAGAGAGTTTATTTTTTTCAGTTTGGCTAATGAAGGGCAATCACCTACAACCCAGAAACTGCAGACTCTCTCAGTTTAATCTTGAATGCAGACACAGTTCTCCTCTCTTAATCAAGTCTCCATGTACTTAGAGCAGTTCTGTTTTCTCAGTTGAATATCCCATGTCTGTGTGAGTGGGTGAAGGAAAGGGAGCCAGCACCGAACACTGCGGGTAGAGGAGGGAAGCAGGTTGTGGACAGGGAAACAGCTTGTGAAGTTTTGTTTTACTGTTTAACTTTATTTAAAAAGACAAATAAAGAGAAAAACACATCATACAGTAACACATAAATACATATAAGTAGTATGTGTTGGTTAAAAATAAAATAAAACTACCGGACCACTAGATGGAGTAATGGAAGATGCTGTGTATGTATGCATCATTGGACTCCCACACGGTTTGAGTCCTGCACCTGGTGACTTGAAACTCATGTTGGTCACGTGTGTGTGTGCATGCGCAAAATCCTGAGAGGAGAATGGAAGAGAAGGGATTGTGGTGTGGCCATCCCCCTGGAGGGTGATTTCTCACTTTCTGTCTCTCTGTTGTATGCATGTGCCCTACAACAAAAATCTCTCTAAAAATAAATAAATAAATGAATACATAAAATAAAACTTGAAAAAAATTACAATCTATACACTCCTATTCGCTTGCTAGTGGTGGATGAAACATTTGGCTCCAAGCTTTCTAGTAGCCAATGCAAAAAGAGAAAGATAAGGGCATGATTCACTGAGACTATTCCTACAGAGCGATGTTCTTTTCCTAGAGCCATGTTCTTTACTCTACCAGTAGATGGCGAACATTCCATGCCATGAGATGAAAGCACAAGCTCTTTAACCAAGTGCTTCTAAACTGAGCCCAGTATCAGGAACCATTTATGTGTGTCTGGCTAAATACAGTCATCATTTAGTTCTTGGTGCAGCTTTGTAGAGAAGCTCTTACTATCCCCTTTAGAGATAAGGTTCAGAGGTAACATCTCTTGCTGAAGCTTGGATTCCAAAGTACCTCTGACTAGTCTCTCTTTTATCATACCAGCCTGTCAACCCGCTGTCACTTGGGAAACCTATGCAGGTTTCTTTTCCTAATTGGTGGAACTCTTGGGAAACAATCTCTGATGAGAGAGCTTTCCTACCGCTGTAGCCACAAAATGCAATAAAAGTCAGAGATAAATTTGGGGTTCTGACATTAAAGAACTGTTTCAGAATAGGAACATTACCAAATCTGCCTGCTTCTACTTTCTCTTCTATCAAATAGGAATAATAAAATTGGCTCCACTTCACTCTTAAGGTGGTGTGAGGATAGAAAGAGGAAAGAAATGTGAAAACACTCTACAAAGTAGTAAAACTCTCTCTATAAGAATAATGCATTAAACCCTACCATGAGATAAGTGCTGTGGTAATGCTATCAAGTGATACTATTCAAAGTTTGATTCATAGCCCGGTGTCAGTCCACAAGCTGTTTATTATCAATTCATAACAAACTGGGATAAAATTCAGAGTAAATGTCTTGAAACCTTAATGACAATTTAGCAGAGTAATTTTGTGTCTGTCGAATATAATCATAAAAGAATCAGCCTTGAATTTTGTATGTCTTTGTTATTTCATATTCCTAGTAATTAATTTTTTAGCAAGATTTTAAGAAATGTTTATTGGGTTGGGACCAGCAGGTGGCGTGGTAGTTGAGGCTCTGGACACTCCCACATGGCCGACCACGGTTTGGGTCACAGACCTGGTGGCTTGCTGTCTCTCTCTCTCTCTGTGTCTCTCTGTCTCTCTCTGGTCAAATTAAAATGAATGAATGAATAAATAAAATTAAATAAATTATTCTTTTTTAAAAAGAAAAAAATGTTTACTGGGACCAGCAAATAGCATAATGGTTATGTCACTGGACTCCCATGTAGTCAACTGCGGTTCGAGTCCCAGACCCAGTGGCTTGGAATTCATTCTGGGCATGTGTGCATGTGTGTCCAAAATCCCGAGAGGAGAATGGAGGAAAGGGGATTGTGGCATGGCCATACCCCTGGGGGATCATTTCTCACTTTCTGTCTGTCTCTCCAGTGAGCGCATGTGACCTGTAGCAAAATCTCTTTCTAAAAAAAAGTTCATTTATTTCTTTGAGTGAGAGAAAACGACACCTCAACAGGGTCCTCTTGCCACAATCCACTCCCAGCCTCAGTTAGCATAGATCATTGGCCTACTCAGGGAGATCTCCAGATGTGAACCCAGAATCTTTGCATGTGTATCAGCCTTGAAGAGCATCATGTTTTTCCACTGCAACACTGTCTATTTTTATTGTATTTTATAAAAGTATTGATACACAACAGATTAAGGAAAAATGGATCTTCCTCACATGTAGAAAAGCACAACTGTAATGAATATAAAGGGAACATAGGACATGGACCCAGTTTAAGCATCTCACTGTTCACTTCACTATGGTGAACACCATAGTGATTCTGAGAAACCACAACCACCAGTCTGTTGTGCTCTGGCTCCTTTATGGAACAAAAGTCTATACAGAGCTGGATGGATTTTGAGATAAGAAATCTGCAAATCTTCAAAATCAAACTCTAAGATCTGCCCCCTTATGATACAAGCAATTCTAATCTAGGTAGATTTACACTTCTCTCACATAGAGGACAATCTGTCACAGGATTTTTAAAAAATTTCTCATGAAAACAATCTATCAAAAATTACACTGGGCCCAACTTGAGAACAATAAAGAAAGGGTTTTTGTATAGACTCTAGTATATGCTCACAGACTAACTGGATCTTTCTTTGGCACTAAGAAGTAAGCTAACCACCTGGCTCTTCAATAAAAACACTCTTTTGGGGACCAGCAGTTAGCGTAATGGCTATGTCGCTGGACTCCCATGTAGTCGACCGCAGTTGGAGTCCCGGACCCGGTGGCTTAAACTCACACCAGGCACATGTGTGTGTGTGTCCAAGATCCCGAGAGGAGAATGGAGGAGAAGCGATTGCGGCATGGCCATCCCCGCGGGGGGTGATTTCTTGCTTTCTTTCTCTCTGTCTCTCTCTGTCTTTCTGGCAAGTGCATGCGCCCTATAGCAGAAACCTCTCAAACAAAACAAAACAAAACAAAACACAAAACAACAACAACAAAAACACTCTTCTTGATGGGGTACTCAAAAATTTTTTTTTTTGCCATGGGGCATATGTGTTCTTTGGAGAGAGGAAAACAGAGAAGGAAAGTGAGACATCACCCCCAAGGTGGGGGATGACCATGCCACAATCCTCTCTCCTCTGTACTCCTCTCGGGATTTGGGGCATACATGTACACACGCCTGGTATGTTTTTCAGGCCACTGGGTCTGGGACTCAAACTGTGGAGTTTGCCGTGTGGGACTCAGTGCCTTAACCACCATGCCACCAGCTGGCCCTATATTACTTTTTAAAATATATAATGGAATAGGCCATATACGTCCATTACACAAAATAAAGAAATTACACAGCTCTATATCTTGCTTTTCCACATAATGTACTGAGGAGAATTTTACATGTAAGTCTATGAGGAGCTTCCTCATTTTTTTCTCTCCATTATGTAGATGTACTACTATTGATTTGGCCAGTCCCCTAATGAGGAACATCTGGCCATTTCCCATCTTTTTTTATTATACACACTGCTACACTGAATAACTATGTACACACAACATTTTACATCTATGAAAATATAACTGGAGAAGAAATTCCTAGAAATGGGATTTTGGGATCAAAATCTCATACATTTCTAACTCTTATAATTACTGCAAAATTCCCAGTAGTGATTTGTGAGAGGACTCCCCACTCCTGCTTTGTCAACACAATGTATTATCAATATTTTCATACTTTGCCCATGTTTTCTCACTATAGTTTTCATTAGTATTTCTCCAAGTATTTATCCATTATTGGTATAGAAGCCATTTGTTAATTTTGATAGTCAGCTTTCTGGGTATAGGGCAATTACAAAAGATTTCAGACCACTCCATTATGAGAATTCCTCAACTTACTGTCTAAATCTATCCCCTGAGAATTTTGCTCATTTTCTTTTATTCTGTTCTTTTTTAATTTGTTTGTTTTTAGAACTATCCTAGGCACCACAGATATTTTATTTTAAAACTAGCATCCCTAGGGACTAGCACAGTGGCTGGGACAATAATAAGGACTCAATAAAATATGAAAAAAATAATTAAGAATACTAGAAACATTCACTCACTACTCTACATTTCAGTCTTTATGTGCAATGCCAATTTCAGCATGAAAGATAAAGCTGCTTTACACATGATAGTTTAGGTGTCATTATGATCTATTGCTCCGGAGGTTTTTCATTTGCAAAATTATTTCTAAAGTGCTACAGAGAAATTCACTCTTTCATTTCTCCCTTATAATTAACTTTTTCAAAGATTATTTCTTTCTTTCATGAGAGAAAGAGAAATACAAGCACCCTCAACAGGGTCTCATAACATGATCCTCTTCCTTACCAGACAGAATCATGGGCAAGCAGGTGGCTGACCAGAGAACTGAGCCTCAATCTTTCATATGGCCTCCAGCATTGAGGAGTGTTGCATTATCACTGTGCCACTGCAGCTGAGCCTATAATTAACTTTTAAGATCACATTGTGTTTACTCTTTGCTTTGTAAGACCTGCAGTGACTCTTGATCAACAGTCCAATGACCATCGTGGGAGGGAGGGGGGACATTCTTTCAATTTTTTCCAAGGGAGGGGGAGGAGAGCAAAGGAGTTGTTTATGTCGATTGATCTTCAGTCTGTGGACCATATCCATTCCTGACCATGTGCACACACATGTGGAAAACATGATTAAAGTTCTCTATGGTGTGGTCTGAGCCATAAGAAAGAAAATAGCATTAATAGTGGATCCACATCTCTTGATTAAACTGTTAACTTTGCTTCTGCACCACATTTTAACCACTTCACTTGGAAAAGTATTGCTGTTATAGACATGTATACTCACCACACAAAACTTGGGGATCCAAAGGCTTAGGAAGCCTTATTAATCATCATCAATAGTAATGGTAGGTAACATTTCTCTCTGTGTATTTAATTTTCCAGAGGGTACGTGCACTTGCCAGGCAGAAATTGAGATACAGAGAGAGAAGTAGAGGGAGAATGTATCCCTGCCATGAGGTATGGTCATGCCACAATTTTGTCTCCATTTATCCTGTCAAGATTTGTGGGATGCGTGTGCAAATGCCTGGCATGTTATTCAAGCCACTGGAGCTGGGATTTGAACCACACAGTTGGTCATATGAGATCTAGCCCCCTAAGGTCATAGAGCCGGTTCATTGCTAGCTAACATTTGTTGAGAGCTTAACCTGTTCTAACTGCTCTACATTTATTAATTCGCTTAATCTTATTATCTTATTTTGGAAATAAGAAACCTGGAAAAAAGGGTAAAATTTGGTAACTTGAATGAGGTGACACAGCTAGTAAGTATCTGAGTCTGATTGGCTTTGAGCCCAGGAAGTGTGGCTCCAGAGCTCACTTTCATAAATGGCTTTTAGGGTTTTGTTTTGTTTTTTTTTTTCAATTGCAAAGATAAAAATGTCCTTTTTCCTCCCTGAAATGTACATTTTTTGAAATGTGGTACTCACCTAGAACCCTCCAAGCTGCCAGCGGTCAGTGGTGACATCAAGTGGTTATCTGGGTATACTGCAACTCTCTCCAAGATTTCTGTAAACCGCCCCTTCCCAGGTCTGCTGAGTAAACAAAACTATACTCCAAATGAAGACTGGAGAGATGGCATCATGACAAGACTGCTTCCAACGAGACTACTGTCCTTCAACTGCATTTTTCCTGTATTAGGTAAAGCAGCATCTTTTCCAAAGTTAGCTTTTTTTTTTTTTTTTAAAAGCTCATTTCTGCCTCCCCAAATATTTTATTCCATTACCTACTTCCTCTTTTCTTGCCTCTACAATTTCCTTTTCACCAATGGCTCTTAGTTTTCAATCTACAAATAGACTCACGTTTCTTCTGTCCTGCATTGACAGAAAAAAAAATAAAAGCAAGCAAACAAATCCCTCCTTGAACAATTACTCCAGATTCTTTTATTTTCTTTTTTAAGAAGAATTCTAGTGATTGGATCGCCTTGCTCAAAAACCTCAATTGTTATCTCAGTCATTTTTTTTATTAAATACAAATGTAAGTCCAATATTCAGGATCCTCAAAAACTGAGTCCCAATTTACCTTCTGGTTATATTTATCAAACTTTCCTATGCTGCCCTACCCTAAGCCTCAATCACATAGGACTAGTCATAATCCTCGCAGATAATTTCCTTTCTGCATGTCTTTGCAGAAGTGTTACCTCTGCTTGGATTTACCTTTATTAGAGGAATGCCCTGATACTTTCTATTACAGTTTTCTGTGGCTATCCTGTGCATGATGAGTGTCTGAAGGAATGTTACCAAGTGTGAAAGTAAAATTTACTTCAGACAGAGAAAGCAAAAATCCAGCCTTTCATCAGGGCAGAATAATAGATACAGATAAAGCTAACTGCGAATTAAACAGAAAACAGTATTTCTCCCAAAGACATACTGCAGCTGTGTAGTGATAACATCCTCCTTTGAAGACGACTGTTTTTTATTCACTGAGAAACCTTGTTCCCTAAAATCATAGACTATCATAATTTTTGCTGCTTAAAATCACTTCAGTAAGAATAAAACATCTCACATTTGTCTGAAAGATAACAATTTTCTTTGGCAAAGAGGAGCCTTAATTTCCAACCCAGGTGCAGAACTTCAGATAAGGGGTATCTGGACACATTCCACATCTATGCTTTGTGGTTCCCAAGGAAATGGAACTGTGGGTTCATTTTGCAGTCCAGGCCTGATAGCGACCCTTCAAGTTTACCAAAACACTGCTTTGTTTAAAATTCATCTAAACTCTATTCTTCCTTCAAATACTAAAATGTATCTTTTTGTTTGAAAGAAACTCCCAGTTTCTTTGGTGTGCAGACTCCCTCATGCAATGGGTCAAAAACCTATGTTAGATTACAGATTTGTCCTTGGTGGCCTTACAATGGATTGGGCTAGGATACAAGGTATTGTTTCCCTGAATACTTAACTTTTCCAAACTAAGCATTCAAAATTGTCTACTACATCAGCTTCTGAATTAGAATACTTGGGCTCTAGTTTTAGATTATATTGGTTGATTATATAGGTTCCGTTCTCAGTTCTACCAATAACTAATTAACTAGATCTTTTTAGTAAGCAAATACACCCTACTTGGCCTAAGTTTTCTCTTCTGTAAGCTGAAGGGTGTTTTTTCCAGCCCTAGGGCAAGAGCTTGGGAGTCAGATAGACCCTAGGATGTTGGAATCTCAATTCTACCACTTACAGGTCTTAGGTCTTTTGCTTTCCTCAAGTCTGCTTTGTAACGATTAAAATGTAGGTAATACTGGTATCCGGAGTATAGATTTGTCAGTGTTGTTAAGAGGACCAAGTTGGTTGTTATAAGCATCATTGTATTTGATTACTGCTAGGATTTCCTATTCCCGCTATTATGTGAGCTCAGACTAGTTACTTAATCTTTCAGTGCTTCTGTAATCTCATGAGTAAAAACGGAGAAATAATGGTATATATCGCATGGGGTTAGCGTGAGCAGTAAATGAGATGAAAGGGCTTAAAAGTGTTTGGCATAGAATAAAAGACTCAAAATACATGTAAAATGTAAGCAGTATTAGATTTCTACTACTAACCATTTTGTAGGCCAGAAGCTCAGGATAAACAGTTTCATTCTAAGGATAAAACCTGGAAAAAACACACACACACACACACACAATACTTAAGTCTGGAAACAGTGAAACTTAATGGAAATTGCTTTCCAAACGCAAATGACACGCCCATTACTGAGTTAGGAACCGCCCAGTCCCATTAAACATGGCAGCGAGCAGGGCCGACCTACTGCGGTTGCGCAGGTTGAAACTCCTCCCAGCAGTTCCTCCCTGGCCCGCGTCCCGCCTTCCCAAGTTGGCTGAGGTGCCGGGTGAGGACCCACTGTGGCGCGCACGCGCAGACGCCGGATGGGCTGAGGCTGATACTTGCCAGGCGCCTGTCACATGAGCTGCGCGCCTGCTCCGCTCCCCCTCCTCGGTGGCGGGGCTGTGTGAATGAAGCTCTGCTGGCTACGTGGGGTGCTAGCTCAACTTGGTGTCCTGGACGCCAGAGCCGATCGAGCGCGCTGCCCACAGCGGCAACCACAGGCTCTGCCGCTCCTGACCTCGGCGACAGGTAAAAGCCAGTGGA
>NW_006201276.1:170489-177957 GCF_000334495.1 Tupaia belangeri chinensis
TGGTTTTAGCCAGTGAGTGGCGGCATCTACTCGGGAGCCCAACCCTGTTCCCCAAGAAAGGACCCAGACTAGTCAGAAGTTTCCTTGCGGAGCGAAGCCTAGCGCGTCCCGCTTTTGAATCAGAAAGGCTAGCTGCCTGTGTCCCCTTTCCAGGACTGGAGTAGGGCAGCATTTACTGGTAAAGCTTAGTCGAGGCCCCATTCCTCTACCTCCAACTCTGGACTTAAGGCAGATTTGAGGCGGTCTGAGCGAAGTTGAGTCCAAACTCGCAGAAAAGTAGCTGTTGTGCGTTTTCCTTTTTGCCACTTAACGCGCGCGTAGCTAGTTCCCTCCAGACTTTGGAGCCCTGTGCTTGAGAGCCTTCAGCCATGAAGGAAAGGCTTCACCTTTACGTTGACGTGCATTTACCTTTATTAACATTGCAGAGCAATTCGGTTGCCTGGAGTTCCAAGGGAAGTTGTATGTGTGCCCATGTGATAACGTCAGTGGAAGCTGCCCGGAGTAAGTGAGGGATCCAGAAGTTTGGAACATAAGTCAGTAAGAATTCGCTTTACATAAACTTCATACATTTAACCTGGCTTTAACTTAAGAGATGTTAAATTTCGCCTTGTCCAAGGAGGCACAGATCAGCACTTCTTAACTGCACTCGAATTAGTAGAAGGAAATAAAAAAGGCTGACCAAAACAAATGGTCCCAGGTTCCAGATAAGTCATCAAAACTTTTTTTCCTGAGGAATTCATCCTGGGACTTTGTAAGCTTCTGAGTTCCTAGTTTCCTTGCACTTGACGAACTTTTTCTTGCCCAGAGCACTGTGTTTTTTCCATTGGCGTCTTTGGGACCGGTGTACACATTTTCCCTTTTGTCCTTAAAAAAAAAAAAAAAATCACTGAAGAAGTCCAATATGATCTCAAGTTATTATTAGTCTCCAGGGCTTGTGCTTTAGGTTTTCTCTTCAGGGATGGAGGTGTCAGTTTTAAGAAAGCTATGGAAAAAGTAGTCTGTTTTGATATTTGCCAGGTAAAAAAGTGGGGACTTTCTCTTCGAAAGAAACAGGTTGACTTGTAGGTTAAGTAAGGAAGATTAATTTCTTAACTAAAATCTTGTTTTGAACAAGCAGGGTGTTTAATATATTAAACTTCTGAATCAAATTAAGTAATCACTTCTCATTTTTTCCTTCCATTCCTAACCCCTTTCATATCTTTCTAAACAGTATTGTCTTAACATGGAAGGTTTATCAGTAAGAATTAGCTGAATTAATTTGGTTTTATTTAAATTGTTTTTCTATTTCTACATTTTTCTTTTTCTTTGATTCATTTTCCCCCGATTATAAAAGCAGTTTATGCTCATTGTAGGAAATTTGCAAAATGCGGGAAAGTATAATGAAGTGGAGAGGAAAAACCACCACCCAAAGGGCATCATCATTCTTCACTATTATGTTTCCTCCCCCCCATGATCTGTTTTAATATCTCAAATATTCACAAAATTTGCTTTTTGCTGTTTTTTTTTTTTTAAATGTAAAGTTGGATATTTTGGGGATTGGGTGTTAATTCTGTTCTTCGTTCTCCAAAGTGTGGAACTTCAAGATAGGAAAGATATTTAACTGTTATCTCATTTGTCCACTCATCCTTTGTGATTCTGAACCCCATTTATTAGAAACTCCAGTGATTTATGCTGAACTGCACAGCACTGAGTGGCAATGATAACTGACTCTAGATTTCCCAGTTCTCTTTCTTCAGAGATGCTTTGCTGCTTAGGGGAGAAAATTGACACTGCCTGTGTCTGTTTAACTTTGAAAGATAGGTTCAGAGAGGGACAGGAGATAATTTGCAAGCATTTGAAATGTTTTATTTTTTTTTCAGGTTTTCATTTTTCTGTTTACATTTTCAGATTTGGGGCTTTAGCATCTTGCAGAAAGCAGGACCACACAGTTGCTTTTTCATCTACTCCACATTCAAGTCTCCCTGCAAAACTGGGGGTCCTGAGACACTCTGAGCCTGTGACCCCAGCGTGGGAGAAAATAGGATCAAGATGGCTATGTGGCAGGGTAAGGAATTAGTTCTTATTCCTTTAACTGGTTTTGCCTCCTACTCTATCTTCCACCCCGAGCCAGTGAGTGGCGGCATCTACTCGGGGGCCCAACCCTGTTCCCCAAGAAAGGACCCAGACTAGTCAGAAGTTTCCTTGCGGAGCGAAGCCTAGCGCGTCCCGCTTTTGAATCAGAAAGGCTAGCTGCCTGTGTCCCCTTTCCAGGACTGGAGTAGGGCAGCATTTACTGGTAAAGCTTAGTCGAGGCCCCATTCCTCTACCTCCAACTCTGGACTTAAGGCAGATTTGAGGCGGTCTGAGCGAAGTTGAGTCCAAACTCGCAGAAAAGTAGCTGTTGTGCGTTTTCCTTTTTGCCACTTAACGCGCGCGTAGCTAGTTCCCTCCAGACTTTGGAGCCCTGTGCTTGAGAGCCTTCAGCCATGAAGGAAAGGCTTCACCTTTACGTTGACGTGCATTTACCTTTATTAACATTGCAGAGCAATTCGGTTGCCTGGAGTTCCAAGGGAAGTTGTATGTGTGCCCATGTGATAACGTCAGTGGAAGCTGCCCGGAGTAAGTGAGGGATCCAGAAGTTTGGAACATAAGTCAGTAAGAATTCGCTTTACATAAACTTCATACATTTAACCTGGCTTTAACTTAAGAGATGTTAAATTTCGCCTTGTCCAAGGAGACACAGATCAGCACTTCTTAACTGCACTCGAATTAGTAGAAGGAAATAAAAAAGGCTGACCAAAACAAATGGTCCCAGGTTCCAGATAAGTCATCAAAACTTTTTTTCCTGAGGAATTCATCCTGGGACTTTGTAAGCTTCTGAGTTCCTAGTTTCCTTGCACTTGACGAACTTTTTCTTGCCCAGAGCACTGTGTTTTTTCCATTGGCGTCTTTGGGACCGGTGTACACATTTTCCCTTTTGTCCTTAAAAAAAAAAAAAAAATCACTGAAGAAGTCCAATATGATCTCAAGTTATTATTAGTCTCCAGGGCTTGTGCTTTAGGTTTTCTCTTCAGGGATGGAGGTGTCAGTTTTAAGAAAGCTATGGAAAAAGTAGTCTGTTTTGATATTTGCCAGGTAAAAAAGTGGGGACTTTCTCTTCGAAAGAAACAGGTTGACTTGTAGGTTAAGTAAGGAAGATTAATTTCTTAACTAAAATCTTGTTTTGAACAAGCAGGGTGTTTAATATATTAAACTTCTGAATCAAATTAAGTAATCACTTCTCATTTTTTCCTTCCATTCCTAACCCCTTTCATATCTTTCTAAACAGTATTGTCTTAACATGGAAGGTTTATCAGTAAGAATTAGCTGAATTAATTTGGTTTTATTTAAATTGTTTTTCTATTTCTACATTTTTCTTTTTCTTTGATTCATTTTCCCCCGATTATAAAAGCAGTTTATGCTCATTGTAGGAAATTTGCAAAATGCGGGAAAGTATAATGAAGTGGAGAGGAAAAACCACCACCCAAAGGGCATCATCATTCTTCACTATTATGTTTCCTCCCCCCCATGATCTGTTTTAATATCTCAAATATTCACAAAATTTGCTTTTTGCTGTTTTTTTTTTTTTAAATGTAAAGTTGGATATTTTGGGGATTGGGTGTTAATTCTGTTCTTCGTTCTCCAAAGTGTGGAACTTCAAGATAGGAAAGATATTTAACTGTTATCTCATTTGTCCACTCATCCTTTGTGATTCTGAACCCCATTTATTAGAAACTCCAGTGATTTATGCTGAACTGCACAGCACTGAGTGGCAATGATAACTGACTCTAGATTTCCCAGTTCGCTGTTTTTTTTTTTTTTTAAATGTAAAGTTGGATATTTTGGGGATTGGGTGTTAATTCTGTTCTTCGTTCTCCAAAGTGTGGAACTTCAAGATAGGAAAGATATTTAACTGTTATCTCATTTGTCCACTCATCCTTTGTGATTCTGAACCCCATTTATTAGAAACTCCAGTGATTTATGCTGAACTGCACAGCACTGAGTGGCAATGATAACTGACTCTAGATTTCCCAGTTCTCTTTCTTCAGAGATGCTTTGCTGCTTAGGGGAGAAAATTGACACTGCCTGTGTCTGTTTAACTTTGAAAGATAGGTTCAGAGAGGGACAGGAGATAATTTGCAAGCATTTGAAATGTTTTATTTTTTTTTCAGGTTTTCATTTTTCTGTTTACATTTTCAGATTTGGGGCTTTAGCATCTTGCAGAAAGCAGGACCACACAGTTGCTTTTTCATCTACTCCACATTCAAGTCTCCCTGCAAAACTGGGGGTCCTGAGACACTCTGAGCCTGTGACCCCAGCGTGGGAGAAAATAGGATCAAGATGGCTATGTGGCAGGGTAAGGAATTAGTTCTTATTCCTTTAACTGGTTTTGCCTCCTACTCTATCTTCCACCCCGAGCCAACACCACCCCCCTACTCAGCTAATGGCAGGCAGCCAGTTGTTTCTTTAATTTAACCCTTTGTTTTTGCAAGAACAAAGCACATTAGTTTTAAAACGGCCACTTCTAGCTAGAAGTTATTTTAAAGTGTGCATGGTGGAGAGCAGGAAAGCGTCCTGCCAGAAATATTTAAGTGAACTCTCTTCATTTAAACATGTGCTTGTAGGGATTACATGTGAAGAAACAGAGCATGTTATTTGTATGTGCCATTTGTTTTGGGCACATTTCTATCATGAGATTCTCAAAGGTGAGAGATATAGATGCTAACTCCTCTCTAGCTTCCTATTCCCAATAAAAACTTTCTTGGGATTAAACATGGCTTGAAAAAGCATATTTAATATTATAATGTTTATAGTTAATGATAAACGGAAAAGGCCTGTTACAAAATACAAACTATTCAAAAGCAAAGCTCAACGGTATCTTAACCAATGGGATATCTCTTGTGAACCTGTGAACCCCTACCACATACAAAGTTATTTTTATTTTTGGTGGAGTTGGAGATTGTGCTCTTTTGAAGTATATCAGAATCTCCAGGGTTGTGTGTGCTTTTTTTGTGTTTATCAGAGGGATTGTGGGCTTAAGAAATGATAGACGAACACTGCCAAAATTGGCCTATGACCACAAAAGGTTAAGGACCATTTAGATGGAGTAGAATGAAAGGGATTTAGTATCTGTAATTAAATTATTCAGCAGGTAGTTTGTTGATGGTTTAATGTATCTTTTAAAAATGTTTATTGTGTTGGTTATAGTTTAAAATATGTAGGCACACAAGCGTAACAATAACTTGGATATACAACAATTGTCAACGTAAAAACATTTGTTGAGATGGAATTTGGCCTGTATGCCTACTTTATTCACACAATGGGCATTTATCAAGAGTGCTTGGGGGACCAGCAGTTGGTATAATGGCTTTGTCGCTGGATTCCCATGTAGTCAACTGCAGTTCAAGTCGTGGACCCGGTGGCTTAAACTCACACCGGGCACGTGTGCGTGCATGTCCAAGATCCCGAGAGGAGGATGGACAAGAAGGGATTGCAACGTGGCCATTCCCCCCAGGGGGTGATTTCTCACTTTCTGTCTCTCTGTCTCTCTCTGTCTTTCTTGAGAGCTCATGTACCTTATAGCAAAAACCTTCCCCCCCCCAAAAAAAAAGACCACTTGGATAGTCTTGCTTATATCCTGAAACATTCTTTCATTTAACAAACAAAATCCAGAGATGAGTAAGAGAGTAAGACACAGAATCCCAGAGGGTTCCTTGTCATCCAGGAAAGACAGACATACAAACAAATGATTATGTCATGTTGAGTGCTAACAATAAAGGATATGTGCAAAATGTAGTGGAAGCCCAGAAGAAAGTGTGGCGAACTCTAGTTTTGAGCTGGTCTAAAAAATTAGTACAAGTTTGCCAGATGGACAAATGAGAGAATTGCATTCTAGGCAGACAGAAGGGGACTGTTTGAGAACTTCCAAGTTACTTTGTTTGCCTAGTGTGAGATGTGCAGGGGCATGAGCTCAGTAGAAGCAGGTACGGTAGTCGGAGGCCATATAATAAAGAACTATGGATGTTCGAGGAAGGATTTTACACTTTATCCTGAAGTCAGAGATTCTAAACAGGACAGTAACATAATCAGATTTTATTTTTGAAAGATTACTTTGGCAGTGGTGCTAAGGTGGGTTGGACCTGGAGACAGAGGAAGCCAGGAGTCAGTCAGGGGATTTTGAAATAGTGGTTTAGGGGAAAGATGGTGAGGATCTGAGCAGAAGCTAGAGGCAGTGAGGTTAGAGAGAACAGGATGAATTCTAAAATTGTTCTGTGACCAGATGCGACAAGAACCAAGCTCACCTTGGCAGCTGCTTTGGCTACCTGGGAGCCAGTGGTGCCATTCACTGAGATGGGGAGCATGAGAGACAGCCGAAGGTCTTGGGAATGGGGGAAGTTAGTATAGGACTGAACATCATTTGCCCCATTCGGGTTGAGACACCTGTGGGCTGTCAAGTTGGTGTTTCAAAGATAATTTAAAAAGTATACAGCTGGGGTTTGTGCAGGTGAATATTTAAAGTTTTGTTCTTAATGATGCATAGGCTGTGTATTTTTTCTGTACAGTTAACAGAAATGTCATTAGTAGTTAATGATTGATTTATTTATAATAAAAACCTTTTAATGTTTAACAATTCTTAATTTTAAAAAACCTTTTATTAATAAATAATATATTTAGCAAATTCAGGCCCTGAACAGCTTACAATCACATTGATAGGACCAGCAGATGGTGCAGTGGTTACCTCGCTGGACTCCCACAGAGTTGACTATGGTTTGATTCCCGGACCCAGCAGCCTAAAATTCACACCAAGTGCATGTGTATGCATGCCCAAAATCCTGGGAGGAGAATGGGGGAGAAGGGATTGTGGCATGGCCATCCCCCCAGAGGGGGTGATTTGTCACTTTCTGTATCACTGTCAAGCACATGCACCATATAGCAAAAAATCTCTCTCTCTAAAAAAAAAAAATCACATTGATGTGAAACCTCATTTTTCCAACAATAGTGAAGAGGGAAGTATTCCACGTAAGTAAACTCTTTGGGGAGGCATAGCTTATCCCTTGTTTTGGGCAGTCTCTGAAGTGACAAGCATAGTATAATGATAGTTTGGAAGGCAGTATGATATAATAGTTAAATGTGTGGGTCTGTGTTTAGCTCCATTGGTTCCATTACTTGGTAGCCGTGAGACCTTGGGCAAGTAGCTTAACCTATCTGTGTCTCAGTTTCCTCCTTTACAAAGTGGGAAGAACAATTACATTCAAGTTATAGGTTTGTTGCTAAGATTAATTAAATATGCAAAGTGAGACCAGCAGTTGGTGTAACGGCTATGTCTCTGGACTCCCATGTTGTCGACTGCGGTTTGAGTCCTGGACCTCGTGGCTTGAACTCACTCGAGGCATGTGTGCGTGCGTGCCCAAGATCCTGTGAGGAGAATGGGGGAGAGGGGATTGCAGGG
>NW_006201276.1:178010-185200 GCF_000334495.1 Tupaia belangeri chinensis
TTTCGCCCTATAGCAAAAACTTCTCCAAAAAAAAAAAATGCAAAGCACTTGGAACATAGTAATGCCATTTGTTATAGTAGTAAGATGTTTAGAATATTGCTTAGCATATAATAGTAAAATTTAGCAATAGCTGTTACTACTGCTATGGCACTATTATTTTACTATATCCCGGGTTGGACTGTTTCCCTGTTCTGCAAAGGTTCTCTAGAGATTGTCCAGGAAGCAAAACACTTAGAGTACATCTGTTAGGAATTCTGCCCTGTGGTAGTCTGTTTGGGCTTCAAATAGAGGTTTAGATCTGAAGAGATTCTTAGTAAACATCTAGTCCCAACACTAGAGGTTAAGTGACATGCCCAAACTCATACAAATAGTAACTGTTCAGGTAGCAAAACCCAGGTCTCCTGATTCCAGTGTTCTTTCCATGGACTCATAGAAGAGAGAATGTGTGGGTATATCCTCAATTCAAGGAAGCTTCTAAGTCAGTCTCTAGAGTTAGCTGAAAAACTTTTTTTTTTTTTGAAAATTTTTTTCTATAGGGCATGTATGCTCACCAGAGAGACAGAAAGTGAGAAACTAACCCCCACCTCAGGGTAGATGGCCAGGCCACAATCCTTTTTCCATTGTCCTCTCAGGATTTCGGGCACACATGCATGTGCACCTGACATGAGTTTCAAGCTGCTGGGTCCGGGATTTGAACCATGGTCGATCGCATGGGAGTCCAGCACCTTAACCCACTACACTACCTGCTGGCCCTGAAGAACTCTGAAGAGCTAGAGAAACTCAAATATCCTTAGTTTTTGGGTCATCGCTGTCTAGTTCCTCCATAGGGAATTTGATCAGAATTCCCATAGCTCTTTTTTTTTTTTGGAGAGGTTTTTGCTATAGGGTGCGTGTGCTCACCAGAGAGACAGAAAATGAGAAATCATCTCCCAGGGGGGATGGCCATGCCACAATCCTTTCTCCTCCATTCTCCTCTCAGGATCATGGGCACGCACACACCCGTGCCTGGTGTGAGTTTAAGCCACCGGGTCTGGGACTCGAACTGCAGTCAACTACGTGGGAGTCCAGCAACATAGCCATTACGCTAACTGTTGGTCCCAAGAATTCCTATAGCTATTAAACATGGCCCATATTATTATTTTGACTTCACTTGGATTCCTTTAATACACTTTCTGGCTACATTAAACAGAATATGCTAGGCATAATTTAATATTTTTGAGAACTCAGAGTCATCATTAATAACATTAGTTTTATTGGTCTAATGGTCACAAAAAGCATTGAAAAGAGCTAATCATATTGAGGTTGGAGACTTATGTTGTTGGGTATTACTAATTTAGGATAGTTCTCCCCATCCGTCATCCAGAGTTTCACATTCTTTGGTTTCAATTATCTCTAGTCAACTTTAACTCCAAAATATTAAAATATGATATTCCAGAAATTAATAGTTCCTAAGTTTTCAATTGTGTGCCATTCTGAATAGCATGATGCAATTTTGTGCTGTCCAGCTCTCTTTTGCCTGGGATGTAAATAATTCCTTTATCTATTGTACCCATGCTGTATATACTGTCTACTCATTAGTTACTTAGTAGCCTTTTCAGTTATCAAATAATAATAAAAAAAAACATAGATAGAGTTCGATACCATCCAAGGTTTCAAGCATCTATTGGGAGTCTTGGAATGTATCCCTCTGAGGATATGGAATGTATCCCTCTGAGGATAAGGGGTGGCTCTGTATACCAAACATTTCGCTGGGCCTTAGAAATGCAATGGTCTGTGAAAGTAGGTATGATATGTGCTCTCATGAAGCTTACCAACTAGGGAGGGTGGTACAGTGGTAATACTTGAACTCTATGAGGTTAACCTGCATGGGAAGATTCTAGGTTTGTATCCTGAGACCCCTCCGATTCCTCCAGGCACATGCATGTCCATAATTTGGGGCAAGTTGGCTGGGGGTGGATCATGGTGTCAAGACCATCAGGGTGTTTTATATCTTTCTCTCTCTCTCTCTTTCTTACAGAAGAAGTAAATAAATACATTTTTTTTTTTAGGAGAGGTTTTTGCTATAGGGTGTGTGCGCTTGCTGGAAAGACAGAGAGAGACTGGGACCAGCAGTTAGCGTAATGGCTATGTCGCTGGACTCCCATGTAGTCGAATGTGGTTCACTTCCCAGACCCAGTGGCTTAAAACTCATGCAGGGCGCGTGTGTGTGCATGTCCAAGATCCTGAGAGGAGAATGGAGGAGAAGGGATTGCGGCGTGACCATCCCCCCTGGGGGGTGATTTCTCACTTTCTATCTCTATGTCTCTCTCTTTCTTTTTTTTGGGGGGGGAGGTGCTTGCTATAGGGCACGCGGTCTCCCAAGAAAGAGAGAGACATAGAGATAGAAAGTGAGAAATCACCCCCCAGGGAGGATGGCCATGCCGCAATCCCTTCTCCTCCATTCTCCTCTCGGGATCTTGGGCACGTACGTACATGTGCCCGGCATGAGTTTAAGCCACCAGGTCCAGGACTTGAACCGCGGTCAACTACATGGGAGTCCAGCGACATAGCCATTATGCTAACTGCTGGTCCCCAGTAAATACATTTTTAAGAAAGGTAGCATTTCAAATGAACAATTTATTTAACAAATGTGCTGATTTAATTTGGAAAAATTACACCAACATAAATTTCGAAGGGTTAAAATAGTGTTTCTTAGTAAAGGAGAGGGGCATTATAGATATTGTGATATTTTAAAAATATACTTGCTCGGGTCCTGTATTCCCCAAATTGTGATTCAATCGTAAGATCAGAACATTTAAAGTAGGTCTGTAAGCAATTCTTATGTATAATCCTATTTAGAAACTTCTGCATTAAAGAGTTAAAAGTGTCTTTAAAAATGAGCAAGTGCCAGCAGTTAACATGGAGGTTAAGGTGGCTAGATTCCATGTGGCCGACTCTGCAGTTTAAGTCCTTGACCCAGGTGGCTTGAAAATCATGTTGGGCACATGTGTATACATACCCCTAATCCCAGGGTTTTGGGATTTTGAGAATGGAGGAGAAGGAATTGTGGCATGACCATCCCCTACCGGGGAGGAGGGGGTGATTTCTCACTTTCCCTCTCTCTCTGTCTGCAGCAAGCACAAGTGCCCTATGGCAAAAAAGTTTAAAAAAGAGAGAGAGAGAAAAATGATAAAGGAACTCAAAATAGGAGATTATTTATATAATCTTGGGATAGAGAAGATATTTGTAAGATGGTCAAAGGTAGAATAATAAAAAATTAATATAATCAATTATATGAAAATTTAATTTTTTTCACAAACCATAATGTTAATGAGAAAACTAGAAAAAAATTACCTCTTGACTCATTATTTTTAATATATATTTACTGAGCAATTATAAACTACAACAATTTTGGGACCAGCAGTTGGCATAATGGCTGTGTTGCTGGACTCCCATGTAGTTGACCATGGTTCGAGTCCCAGACCCGGTGGCTTAAACTCACGCCGGGCATGTGTGCGTGTGTGCCCAAGATCCCAAGAGGAGAATGGAGGAGAACGGATTGCGGTGTGGCTATCTCCCCGGGGAGTCATTTCTTGATTTCTGTCTCTATGTCTCTCTGTCTTTCTGGCAACCGCACGTGCCCTATAACAAAAAACCTCTCCAAAAAAAGAAAAAAAACTTACAACAATTTTATTAGAAAAATGTGCAAAGAATGGGGGAAATGTGCCAAGGAAAATAAATACGTGAAAGAAGGAATCCAAGTATCCATGAACATGAAAAAAAGGGCACTATTTCAATAGTACTCAAAGGAAGGGGAATTATAATAGCACACCATTTTCTCTAATATAGTTTGCAAAGGTGAAAAAGGAATGCTAGAATTCAGTGTTGGCAAGGTCATGAGGAAGAAGATTTTCACATACACTTCCAGTGAGAGTATCAGTTTGGCAATATTTATCAAAGGCTTAAAAAAAATGTGTGTACCTTTGGCCCAGCAATTTTCTTGTAATTTATCCTAAGGAAGTAATTAAAGATGTATGATGAGGATATTAATTGCAGTGGTTTATATAATAGGAAAACTTGATAACACTTGCATTCTGATGCATCTTTATAATGGAATACGGTAATTATTAAAAATGATAAAGTCCTATTTATTCCATAGAAATAAACTCATTATACAGTGTTAAATTGGGAGGGAGAGCAGATTTCAAATTATATTAGTAGTTAAAAGTATGGGCTCTGGGCTTAGACCTGGATTCTAATCCCATCTATACCTTTATTAGCTGTGCAATGTTAGGTACGATACTTGCTTCAGTGTTCCTCAATTTCTATGTCAGTGAAATAGGAATAAAATAGTAGCTAACCTTAGTACTGAGCTTGTGTGCTCATTAGTATCACCTAGGGATCTTTGTAAAGTTCCCAAGCCTAGTCCTCACTCAGCCCAGATAAATCTGAATCCCTGAGAATGGGACACAGAGTATTTTTTTTTTTAAGTTTATTCTTTTTTTTTGTTGTTGTTGAGAGAGACACAACTGCCTCCAACAGGGTCTTCATGCTGTGATCTGTTCTCAGCTCAGATCATGGGCATGTGTGCTGCCTAGTGTGCTCAGGGAGGTCTTGTGATGAGAACCCAGGACCTTACTCATATGGGTCTAGTTGTGTTACCACTATGTCACCAGCTGGCCCAAGAGCACTATACTTCTGAAGCTCCCCAGGTGATTCCAATATGCAGACGAATTTGAAAGCTGTAGAATGGTGGTTGAAGGGATTAAATAAACATGTCACAGTGCCTGGCATGTGGTAAGTGCTCACTACATGGTAACTATTATTATTGTTATTTAAAAGTTATTAATAATATCCAATTTTAATATCTGTGTTTATATCTGTAAGTATAATAAAATTCTGAACTGATATACACAGAAGTATTAAAAATAAAATTATAATTGCCTTTGTTTTTGCTTATTTGTATCTTTCCGTTTTTCTGGGAAAAATGTCAGGATGAATAACATGGCTTACTTGTTAATTTTAAAAAGTATAATTTCTAAGGATATATCAGTTATATAGGTACAGCTTTATATACTAAGGTATTTATAGTGAAAAACTGAAGACATAGGAGGATGTAAGTAAACTATGGCAGATCTAGTGTAATTAATCTGACCATTAAAAATCAGGACGAGAGCCAGCAGATGCATGGTGGTTAAGGCGCTGGATCCCACATAACTGACTCCATGGTTTGGGTCCTGGACCTGGTGCCTTGAAAAACATGCCAGGCATGTGTGCCCCAAATCCCAAGAGGAAAATGGAAGAGAAAGGACTGCAACATAGCCATCTTCTCTAGGGGGTAATTTCTCCCTTTCTCTCTCTCTCTCTCTCTCTCTCTCTCTCTCTCTGACAAGTTCACATACCCTACAGTGAAAATTAATAATAAATAAGTCAATAAAACTAATGCTATGGAAAATCTTTGAGATATAGTATGGGATTATCCTATCTCTTTTTTGTGCCCTCCTCTACCTCTAAATTTAACAAGAGAAAAACCCCAGGACTCTTGAGTGTTTAGTTAGAGTAGGTTTTCTTCTATTAATACTTCCTGAAGTACTCTTGTAATTTTTGGCTGTCTCTACTCCAGTTGACTCCAAAAATATTTTTGTAAGTGAGAGCAAGGATGGGGATATTGTTCAAAAAATGACAAAGTACACTGAATCTAATGTAGGAGTTACATAATAAGGTGAGGTGACAGAATATGTCAGTAAGCATGAAAATAAGGGAGAGGAATATTGTAATAAAATAGTTGCAATGAGAAACTGCTCTACTGCTTGAGTCCTAAGGAAGTATATATTTTGACCTTGCAGGTTTTTTTAGTGCATCACAGTATTTGTAAACACTCTGATGACTTAGCTAACTTAATGGGGGGAGACAGAAAGGTGTGTCACAAAAGCAGTCAGTGAAATGATGACAGAGCTTCAGTGTGAAATCTGAATAACCATGTGACTTGGTAATTGGACCACTGTCAGCTCAGAAAAGCTAACTGGTCCTGCCTGTTGATCACATTAGTACTATGTGACTCTCAAATAAAAGACAGGTTGTTAGAGCAGGAATAAAGAAACAGGGTACCCCAACTCCAGCCCTTTTCACTCTGTCTGGCACAGCACCTCACCCATGGCAGGTACTCAAGAAATGAGCTATCAGTTTGACTAACTAATTGTCTAACATGCCTTCTTCCCTGATCCCTCCCACTCATCCTCTACTATCCACCGCCCACCAATACAGTCTCTGGCATCTATACTTGTCTTCCCTGTTATTACATCTTTGGATCTTTGATTTGATTGTCATGTACTACATGCATATTTTGAAAAACCATATCATGTGCTTTACAGATGTACAACAATTACATGTGAATAAAAAATCATAATTAAAAAAAAAAAGTAAAAAATACCTTCTTTGTCTCTTTCACCAGTTTCTTGGGGCGAGGGAAGAGGCTGAGAAATAAATGGGGGATTAGTTCCCATGAAAAACATTGAGTAGGGAATAAACAAAAACAGGCTTTCAAAAGATTATTTTAAAAATCATTTTATTTATTGGGAACCAGCAGTTAGCATAATGGCTATGTCGCTGGACTCCCACGTAGTCGACTGTGGTTCGCGTCCCGGACCCGGTGGCTTAAAACTCACGCCAAGCGCATGTGCGTGCGTGCCCAAGATCCTGAGAGGAGAATGGAGGAGAAGGGATTGCGGCGTGACCATCCCCCTGGGGGGTGATTTCTCGCTTTCTGTCTCTCTGTCTCTCTCTGTCTGTCTGGCAAGCGCATGCGCCCTATAGCGAAAATCTCTCAAAAAAAAAAAAACGAAAAAAAAATCATTTTATTTATTTATTTAATTGCTAGAGGTCATAAATCCTTACGAGAGAAAGAGAGAGAGAGAGAGAGAGAGAGAGAGAGAGAAAGCACCCCCTAGTCGGGTGTGGTCTCACTACAGTCCTTTTTACTACCATTTCTCCAGCCTGTCAGGATTTGGGGTACACACACATGCACCTAATGGATTTTTCAGGGTTCTAGGGCTGGGATTTGAACTGCAGTCAGCCATGTGGGATCCAGTTTCCTATGCACAGACATTAACCTCTGAGCTACAGGGCCTGCCTCAGAAACTTACTCTTTATGGGTCGACTATTCCTAAGCATGCCATTGTGGAAGGAACATAGGCCTTGGAATCCCTACACCT
>NW_006201276.1:185231-189694 GCF_000334495.1 Tupaia belangeri chinensis
TATATCTGAACCCAGTTATGCTGTTTGGTGGCCATAGCCTGAACTCCAAAATCCTCAATTGTCTCATTTGGGGTCAAATTTGGTCTCTGAAGACAGACTCACTGGGTTTGTATCCTGGCACTACTGGTCATAACTTTGGTCCAGTTACTTAATCTCTTTGTGCTTTACCCTCTTCTTCTGTAAAATGGTATTGCTAATACCTATTCATAGGATTATTGGGAGGATGCAATGAGTTAATATGCATATCTACCAATAGCTCTTTGAATGCTGCCTGGGAATTGCAAATGCTGGCCTTTACTCTTATGATATGCAAAAGGATATGCTAATATTTATCTCTGTGCTTCTAGATCAAAATGAGGTAATCACGAAAATACCTGACCCATGATTACTGCTCTGATTGTATTGTGGCATAAAAATAAATTTAAGTATGTTGTGAAAGCAGTGTTTTTAAACTGTAGAAGAGTCTTTAGTGATGATCTGTTTTACACATCTGTTTACACATCTGTTTTACATGGCTCTTGCAAAGGAAGAAGCTGAGGTCTAGTGAGATTTATTCTAGGCCACACAGCTGTCACCTGGTACCTGGAGCCAGGACTATCTCCAGGGGCTTCTGATGATCAATTCTACTCAGCTCAATCTTTTTCTGTCAGTGTTCCTACATATTTAGTCCTACTGCATTGAATTGCCTCCCTTAAGTTTGAGTGTTCTATAATATTTTGCTAAAAGTTAGCCTTTCTCTACTATGCTTTTATTGCTACTCTGAAAAGTTGAGATTTTCTTTTTTCCCAAAGATTTTTTTTTTGGGGGAGAGGTTTTTGCTATAGGACGCGTGCGCTCGCCAGATAGACAGAGAGAGACATAGAGACAGAAAGCGAGAAATCACCCACCAGGGGGAATGGTCACGCCGCAATCCCTTCTCCTCCATTCTCCTCTCGGGATCTTGGGCATGCACACACACGTGCCTGGCGTGAGTTTTAAGCCACCGGGTCCGGGACGCGAACCACTGTCGACTACGTGGGAGTCCAGCGACATAGCCATTATGCTAACTGCTGGTTCCCCCGAAGAATTTTTTTCACTGACGCTTTAGGATATTTTCTTGTCACTGTTAGCATTTTTGAAATAAACTATAGGTTCTTATGTTTTAACCAGAATTATGATTCAGAGCTTTCTTTTTCATGTAATGCTATTCTGTGTGTCAGAGGTGGGAAGAAACAGGACTAGTTATTTTCACTATTGGTGGCAACATATGTCAGGTTCTTTAACTTCTTCTCACCTTCTGTGAATACCCCAAGTATTCATAGACCTGTGGTCAGACTAAGGAAACTGTTAAATTAAAAATATGAGGTAACTCTCCTCATAGCATCATGTTTTTTTTTTTTTTTTTTTTTTTTGGAGAGGTTTTCGCTATAGGGCGCGTGCGCTCGCCAGACAGAGAGAGACATAGAGACAGAAAGCGAGAAATCACCCCCCAGGGGGGATGGTCACACCGCAATCCCTTCTCCTCCATTCTCCTCTCGGGATCTTGGACACGCACGCACACGCGCTTGGCGTGAGTTTTAAGCCACCGGGTCTGGGACGCGAACCACAGTCGACTACGTGGGAGTCCAGCGACATAGCCATTATGCTAACTGCTGGTTCCCATAACATCATGTTTTGATTCTTTTCCACCCAATACTATTCCAGCATTAGGTAGAATTTTATTATATTTGTTTTGGATTTCTACCATGACTACTTCCATGGGGGACATAAAAATGACACAGAAAATAAAATATAGAGTAATTAGAAATAAATCCAGAACAGAGACCATCCAGTGAGAATTAAGTAGGTATTACCAGATAGGTGAAATATTCTAGGCACTGAGTTTTTCCTTTTTTTCTTCTCTTTTGTTAGGAGTTTATTTCATTTTTCCGAGAAAGACAGAAACAGAGAGTACCCTCAGGGTCTTTACATTATGATATATTCTCCAGCCTTTAGCCAGCCCTGGATCATGGGCAAACATATGCCCTATATACTCAGGGATGTCTTTGGACTTGAACTGAGAAATTTATGTGGGATTACCTTGCAGAGTGTTGTGTTTTACCACTGTGGTACTGTCTAATCCCTCTTTTCTCTTTACCTTCCTCCCCCCAAAAGAGATAAGAGCACTAAATTATAGTATATCACTGACATCTGGCCAAAAAAAGAGTGTGGAGCCACCCCCTCCCCCAGGCTCTGTCTATGCGGTCTTCCAGTCCTTCAATAGCCCTCCCTTTGGTCTGTGTGAGCACCTGTGACTCATCACCAACTATCCTTATGTTAAAATCATGATCTTTCCTATTTACTTTGAGAATGATGAGAGGCAGAGGGCAGACAAGTCCTTGCTACCCAAATTCCTAATTCTGCCAGGGCCTTCTTTTCATTGAACTCTATACTCTGGTATTAAATAATAGCAGAGCCTCCTTCTGTTACATTCATCTGGATTGAACCCTAACCACCGTGCACCTAGATATCCAAGCCAAAATTCTGAGAAACAGCATATATTCTTGGCTCTCCCTTGCCTGCAGTTTGCCCCTGGTGGCCTAGGTCATTTGAGTAGGTAGTATTCCTGGCAAATAATCACCTATCAGCTATCAGAAATCTCCTCCATCATTTGGTAGAATTAGTTTTTCTCTTCTTTGTGTGTTTCCCTGATCTGTTGTATAGTCCTCAAAGGCATTGACAAAAAGCTGTTAAAAAAATAAGTAAAATTAAAAAGAGGCATGAAATAAAATGAGAAGGGTGGACATGGGGCAGTTTCCACATGATTTTGTAGGCCATGTTACCAGGTATCCTAACTTGGTAATGTAAAGGTCTTACAGAGAGCTTGGATAGGGCCAGTAACCAGTGAATGAGTGAATCATTCGTCTTTGCATTCCAGGTACCTGAGTAAATCATTCATCTTTGCATACCAACTATCTGGCAGAGGGCACCCAGTACATTGTACTTGCTCATTGCATCCTTTGTTTAATGAGTAATAACTGCCTTACCTTCTTACCAAGATTGCCATGGATATTAAATGAAATAGGTATACTATGGTATGTTGCAAAATATATTTTAAAGAATTATTATTTATTTTTATTCCATTTTATTACTATTATTATTTTAAAACATTTTATCACTGTGCAGCATTTGGCATATAAAGAGAATTTATGCAACTTGAAATATACCTCAGATCAGACCAGTTGAGAATATTATGCATGTTATCATCAATAGGTAATAAACCACTTCTATGTCCCACAAATGTCTTGCCTCCCCTATTTTTTCTCCCTGAATTCCTTCCCTATGCTCTTTCTCTCTCCTCCTTCTAGACTCCAGTGTCCATAACTGTATTCACTGCTTTTATGTCCTCCAATCTTTCAATCTCTACCATAGAGTGCAGTCAGTCAGTATATATTAAGTGGAGACATACAATGTCTCTCATAGCCCGGCTTACTTCACTCAGCAATACATCTTCCATATTTGACCACTTTCTATCAAATGCCAAGGTCTTGCTGTTTTTTTATGGCTGAATAGTATTCCATAGAGTATATGTGCCACACTTTTTAAATCCATTCATCTGGTCATGGACATTTGGGTCGGTTTCATGTCTTAGTAATTGTGAATAATACTGCAATAAGCATTGATGTGCAAGTGCTTTTCTGACTGAGCAAAGAATTGTTTATTTATTTAATTCCATTTGTTATTACTATTTTTTGATTTGACCAGAGAGAGAGAGAGAGAGAAAGAGAGAAAGGGAAAATGAGAGAAGGCAAGCCACCAGGTCCAGGACTCGAACCACGGTCAGATATGTGGGAAGTAAGCGCCTTTCACCATCATGCCATCTTCCAGCCCCCAAAATATATACTGTTAATTAAGGGTTATTTTAGATGTCATTCACTATATTCTGTGCAGAGATGCTTTGCTGTCACTGGGAAACATCTCTCCCCCTTTGTTAAACTAGCAAAATCTCTCATTCCATGAATATGCTGATGTACTGAGTTCTTATGTATTTGAAGTGTGTTTCTGTAGCCAATACCTATAACTAATCGTGGGTGAGTGGAAACTCCCTTATATCACACTTTTTTTTTGAGAGGTTTTTGCTATAGGGCACGTGTGCTCGCCAGACAGAGAGAGACAGAGAGACAAAAAGTGAGAAATCACCCCCCAGGGGGGATGGCCACACCACAATCCCTTCTCTTCCGTTCTCCTCTCGGGATCTTGGGCACGCATGCACACGTGCCTGGTGTGAGTTTTAAGCCACCGGATCCGGGATGCGAACCGTGGTCGACCACGTGGGAGTCCAGTGACATAGCCATTATACTAACTGCTGGTCCCCTATCACACCATTTTTTAGCATTCTTGGTGTTAGAGATAATTATTGGTGGTATTGCCAGGGGTGGTACAGGTTTCTCAACTGGGCCCAATTCACTTACTAAATCTCTGAACCTAAGGAATTAATTAACAGC
>NW_006201276.1:189740-190579 GCF_000334495.1 Tupaia belangeri chinensis
TTGGGATGGGGGCAAGGCTAATCACAGCAGGTGTGACTGCCACCAACTGTGCAGCAGCTGGTCTTTCTAGATAAAAGATGTAACAAAACCATCAATGCTTTGCTGTTTTATGTTAAATATGTAGTTCTCTATTTGAGCTTCAGGAACTTAAAGCTAATCTATTGACTTAAAAACCTGGCCTCTGTCCACTGTTGGTGGGGTTATAAATTGGTGGAGTTTATTTGAAGGCAGCCTGAAAGCCCTTATCAGAATATGTCCCAGTGACTCTTTTCTTTCACTCTTTTTTTTTTTTTTTTGAGATTTTTCCTTTTGGGCATGTCCGTTCTCCAAATGGCCATGCCACAATCCCTTCTCCTCCATTCTCCTCTTGGATTTTGGGCATTCACGTACATGTGCCCAGTGTGAGTTTTAAGACACCAGGTCCAAGACTGGAATCACAGTTGACTATGTGGGAGTCCAGCAACATATCCATTTTGCCATCTGCTAGTCCCATGAATCTCTTCTAAAAAGGAACTGCACAAAAATCCCTTGTTGCAACAATGTTGATTGCCTCATTGTTGCCATCTTCTCACTATTGACAATCTTACTGTCCAGCATGAGATTCCAGTTATATTAATTAAGATGTATAGATACACTAGTGAATGCTGTTCATTTCATTAAAAAGTAGATCTATCTGTAGCAATGGAAAGTAATTTTTATATTTATTTATTTTTTTACATTTTATTTATTTTATTTTTATTATTTTATTATTTATTTATTTAAATTTATTTATTTACATTCATTCACTGTACATCATGACAACATACAAAATGAGATTTTCCATCCAGAGTACACTATAT
>NW_006201276.1:191368-217525 GCF_000334495.1 Tupaia belangeri chinensis
CTAAATATCTTAATAAATCTAAATATTTTCAATAGCAAGCACAGCTGAAATATACATATCCATGAACACAAGTCTGACTTTAGGCATAAACCTCAGTGAATAGAATGAACATACTATAAAGTAGCACCTACCTAGGGCTAAATAAGCTTACTGCAGTCATCAGATAGGTATTTTTAATGCCTTTTTTATTCTACTGAAAAATTTTTTTTATTAATTCACATTCATTCCCTGAGCATCATTACAACATACTAAATGTGGTTTCCCATCTAGAATAAACTGGATAGTGGCTTAATCATGAATGTTATCATCCATAATATTCCATTTCTACTTCTGTGTATGTATGTTTTTTACCCCATGTCTGACCCTCTGCCCTATTGCACTCTCTTATTACACTATCTCTCCTGTCTACAGTTATCTTCAATTCCTTTTCCCCCAAAATTTCATTTATCACACAATATCATAAGTAATCTAACTACTTACAATAGCAAGTTCAGCTGATGGTTTCAAGAAAAGCAGTTTTGAACTGGTAAGGATATTTCCTTGAAACTTAAGGCCTAGAAACAGGTTAGTATTCTGTTCAAATAGTAGGTACATGAATCCATTGACAGCTCAAGACAGGACAAAAATCCTTAAAATCGGACAACAAAGCTTAGAAGAAAAGCAGCAATATTTTAGTCAAATCAGAGAATGCTGTTTCATCAAAAATATGGAACACTTCACGAATTTGCGTGTCATCCTTGCGCAGGGGCCATTCTAATCTCTGTATTGTTCCAATTTTAGTATATGTGCTGCTGAAGTGAGCACTAACATTTTCATTTCTGTACTGCTTGACTTGTTTGTAACAATCTATAATACCTTTAAATAATACATTGAAATAAAAACCATACCCCACTAGATTCTTTCCTTTAAACTGTTAATTCATACTAAGAAATAAAAGGTATAATAGTGGTTGAGGCGAGAGGTCAGGTCTGAAGCACAGGAAGTCAAGTCTGGGAAAACTAAGGGCCTCTGAAAGCTATCAAGGAATCATCATGGCCAGAGGGCTTTGGGGAGCTGATATTTTGTTAAAACTTAAGGGTAAGAAAATAAATAAGATCAAATTAGGTAAAAATTATGATTTTATTTATTTTTTTGATGAGACTATTGCAATAATGTCATTAGTTTGATCTCTGGGTGTTTTAATACATAAGTATCATAGTAATTGCAATCCAAACTACAATTTAAAAATGAAATAAATGTCTCAGTGTCTAGAATAATGGCTTTTGTTCTTGTTCAACTTGTTTATATGTTATAAGGGAATGCTAGGCTACAATTTCTCAAGCTGTTTGTTTAAGGACCTTAGGAGAGATGCAGGTATCTACTAATGTTTGAAGTAGAGAAGAGCTAAATTGCCTAATACTTATGGCATAAAGTTTTGATTAAATTAATTTTTTAGATCCTTCAAGATCATTTAAGCCCACTCTTCCCACAAAGGGGGCTTTTGTCTGGGATGCAGGAAGTCAAAGGTATGTCCATCTGAATTCCCTCTTGATTTGTTATAATGAAGAGTTCCTTTATGCAGTTGTGGGTATTCAGAGACAACAGTCACTATCCTGTGTTAACCAACCTTAGTTTGCTAATACAGTATTTGGAATTTTAGCTAGGAAATAGTGGAAAACTTAATATTGGATTAAGAAACAAGACAGGGGCCAGCAGGTGGTGTGATGGTTAAATTTGTAGATCCCACATGGCTGACTGCATGGTTCAAGTCTTGAACCCAGTGGCTTGAAAATCACACCAGGTGTGTGTGTATTCATGCCTAAAATCCCAAGAAGAGTATGGAGGAGAAGGGACTAGCATAACCATTCCCCTTGTGGGGGTAAGGGGTGATTTCTCATTTTTCCCTTTCTCTGTCTCTTTGGCAAGCACATACACCATATGGCAAAAGCTTAAAGGGAAAAAAAGACAAGACAAATTTTACTCTAGGATAAACTAGAGTGATGGGAACAATTGTGATAAAGGAGAAAGGCTATGTGATTTCAGGCATTATGTGAGAGTAGAAAGGTGAGAACCATAAAGGATGCAACTTTTGAGAATTTTTTTGGTAGTGGGAACCAGAAAGCCTGAAAAGTTGCCTAGGGTGTGATTTGGGGTTGAACCTGGACTTGGAGATTATGGATAGAGAACCAGAAGAACCAGACAGGAAGATTCTCGCCTTTGTTGGTGATTAAATAAACTATTAGAAATGCCCCCAGGTGGGAGCCAGCAGTTAGCGTAATGGCTATGTCGCTGGACTCCCATGTAGTCGACCGTGGTTTGTGTCCTGGACCCGGTGGCTTAAAACTCACGCCGGGCGCGTGTGCGTGCGTGCCCAAGATCCCGAGAGGAGAATGGAGGAGAAGGGATTGCGGCGTGACCATCCCCCCTGGGGGGTGATTTCTCGCTTTCTGTCTCTATGTCTCTCTCTGTCTGTCTGGCGAGCGCACGCGCCCTACAGTGAAAATCTCTCAAAAAAAAAAAAAAAAAAAGAAATGCCCCCAGGGTGGATCAGGCATGAAGGAGGGAGGAATCAGAAGAAATACACATTCCTAGACAGACAGCGAAAACCCTAAGGTATGAGTGGGCTGGACATTGTATGTGTTGAGAACCTGTATAGAGGATGTTGCTGAGATTTCTCACTCCTCAGTATTCTTTGTTTTTAAGTTTATTTATTTCTTCCATGAGTGGGAGAGGCAGAGAGTGAGAGACAGACAGACAGACAGACAGAGACAGAGAAACATTACTCTCAACAGGGTCTTGGTGCTGCAATCCACCCCCAGCCTCTGCCAGCCCTGGGTCATGGGCATGCATGTGCCTGGTATGCTCAGGGAGGTCTCTGCATATGAACCTGGAATCCTCCCATGTCATTCTACATTATTGTGATTAAAGGCCAAGAAAGAAATAACAATATCACTTACTGAGTACTAACCACATGCTTTTTTAAGTTTTTTACATGGATTATTTCATTTAATCTTCACAATAACTATATAAGAGGTAGGAACTGAGGTATAAAGTAGTTGAGTAATATTTTGAGATGGTAACTGGTAGTACCTGGGTCCAAATCAGTCTAATTATAGAATCTATGCTCTTAGTTACTGAGTGTTCTTGGGACCACAGCTCCTTGAATCTGTCCTCCACTGCTACCTCAAAACAATCAGGATGGTGAGCAGTTGCGCAAGAAGGAAACTTTGGGTTATTTTTCTATGCAAAAATGGAAAATAGAAAAATATGTCATAGAAAAATACTTCATGACTTTCCTGATGATCTAATTAATGTGGCATGGTTAGGTTCTTCTATAGTTGGTGATGTTAGAGATATGATTTCAGCCAGTAGAGTGTCAGGGAAATTTGAGAAATATATCCAGGAAGTATTTATTGATTTGATTTGACCAATTCACATAGCACACTAAGACATTTGTATGTTATGCTCTGTTACTTTGGCTCAAATACTGCATTTTTGATAGCTATGTCTTACTATGAGCTTATAATGAGCCAAAGATCCACTTTTTTCTCCAAGTGTTATGTCAAGCTGGTTATATGTATATACATTATCTTATTAAATCCTTGTAACAACCCTTTATTGAACAAACGGTTTAACCAGTATACATACTTTTTTTTTTTTGGAGAGGTTTTTGCTATAGGGCATGTGTGCTGGCCACTTCACACCATTCCAGTTGGGGATTCTATACAAGTTATCATCAATAGATAGTAATTTATTGTGTCCCATAAATGTCTTGCCTTTGTTTTTCTCCTTAATGTCTTTCCTCAGACTCTCTTCCTTCTCCCATCCTCTTTGAGTCCTCATGCTCAATAATGTGAAAATGAATCCTTTTGTTGAATACACTCACTTTTCATATTGCAGAACAATAATCATTAACATTAATAATTATGTATTACCTCCCTCAACTCCTGCTTTGTTACTGCCTTTAGCTAGTTGCAGATGAATTGTAATGCCAGCTTTGTAACATCCTTTCTCTGTTTTCTTAAACTGTTATTTAAATTCTACTATGGTTTAACTTTTTATATATTTATTTTAGTTCCCCAGATAGAATAAAAGGAACTTGAGAAACAGGAATATAGTTTATGTGTCACTCTATTCTATTTCCCCTAATGTCTTAAATTGAGGAAGTATTTATTGATTTGATTTGACCAATTCACATAGCACACTAAGACATTTGTATGTTATGCTCTGTTAATCTGGCTCAAATACTGCATTTTTGATAGTTATGTCTTACTATGAGCTTATAATGAGCCAAAGATCCACTTTTTTCTCCAAGTGTCTTACTTTCTTCCTTTAATTTTTTTTTTGAGAAGTTTTTACTATAGGGTGTGTGCACTCGCCAGAAAGACAGAGAGAGACAGAGAGACAGAAAGCGAAAAATCACCCCCTGGGGGGATGGCCAATGCTGTAGTCCCTTCTCCTCCATTCTCCTCTCAGGATCTTGGGCACGCACACACACGTGCCCAGTGTGAGTTTAAGCCACTGGGTCTGGGACTTGAACCGTGGTCGACTACATGGGAGTCCAGCGACATAGCCTTTACACTAACTGCTGGTTCCTCTTCCTTTAATTTTTAAAAAACGATGGAATGTTTTTCAAGTTGCATGTCATTCCTGTGCAGGGGCCATGCTAATGATATTCTCTATCATTTCAGTGTTAGTATATATGCTGTCTAAGTGAGCATGCTTTTAAATCTTGTTTGTTTGTTTGTTTTTGTTTTTTGGTTTTTTTTGGAGAGGTTTTAGCTATAGGACGCATACGCTCACCAGAAAGACAGAGACAGAAAGCAAGAAATCACCCCCCAGGGGGGATGGCCACGCAGCAATCCCTTCTGCTCCATTTTCCTCTCGGGATCTTGGGCATGCCCAGTGTGAGTTTTTTAAGCTACCATTTTAAGTAACAAAATGTATGTCCGGAACTCTAACCGTGGTCAACTACATGGGAGTCTAGTGCGACATAGCCATTACGCCAACTGCTGATTCCTCTAGTATTTAAAAGAAGAACTTTTCTCTTTATCTTAACTTAAACTTTTGTGTAGTTACAATTTCATTTCTTGTTTATCTTGTTGGTTTTAGCTTTATTATCATACATATTTCATAGGTATATTTATCCAAGTAATTAATAAAATATCACTTGGTGTGTTAGTTTTCTATTGCAATATAATAAGTCACTAAAAACTTAGCTGCTCATAAAAATACCTGTTTATTAACTCATAGTTTTTGTAAGATAGGAGTTTGTCTTGTCAGCTGAGTCCTCTGCTCGGGGTCTCACAGACTATAGTCAAGATGTTGGTAGAATTTGGGGTATCATCTCAGGTTCAGGGCCTTCTTCTAAGTTCATGTGATTGTTGGTAGAATTTGGTTCTTTGTGGTTGTGAGATTGAGACCTTCAGATCCTAGGGGCTAGCTGCCCCTACCTAAACTATAGGTTGTTTATATAATAGCAACTTGCTTCTTCAAGGCCAGCAAAAGATAAAGTCTCTTTTATACTAGCAAGAAGGACTCATATATGTATATGATATACACAAACACACATATATGAGGGAGGGTCTTTAAAAAGTTCAGGAAGGGACCAGCAGATGGCATCATGGTTATATCGCTTGACTCCCATGTAGTTGACTGCGGTTCAAGTCCCAGCCCTGGTGACTTAAAACTCACACTGGGTGCATGTGTATGTGTGTCCAAGATCCCGAAAGGAGAATGGGAGAGAAGGGATTGTGACGTGACCATCTCCACAGGGGTGATTTCTCACCTTCTGTCTCTTCAGCAAGCTCATGGGCCCTATAGCAAAAATCTCTCTAAAAAAAAAATAAGATCATGAAGAATGCATATTATGAAAAATTTATGCATGGATTTCAAAATAATTTTAGTAACAAAATGTATTTAATTCCATTTTTCTATGAACTTTAAAAGTTTTTTTCTTCAGAGAAAGAGACAGAAAGGCATCCCCAACAGGATCTTCATGCCACAATCCATTCCCAGTCTCAACTCACCTAGACCATAGGCGTGTGTATGTGCTTGATGTGTCCTGGTATGTGAAAGGACAGGTATGGTATGTGAAAGGAATGCCTTGGTATGTGAAGTCAGCGCTCCTCCCACATGGGCCCAGTCATGCCGTCATTGTGCCACTGCCTGGTCCCACCAAGAACCTTTTGAAGTACCCTCATACACCTATTCAGAGGAGTGACATCCCATCACCCTTGCCATAATCTGTTTATTAGATCCTAGTCATTAGTCCCATTCACACTTAGGAAAAGGAGATTATACAAAGACATGAATATAAGGATGTAGGCATTACTGGGGGTTAATTTATGGTCTATATGCCATATTTGGCATAAATCTGAATCAGGCTAGTTGAAGGCTTTCTAACTTAGTATCAATCTATTCATTAATATTTACTGGGTAAGACTGCTTTAACAGCTGTGGCTCTAATGTTGCTGTCATCTGGCAGATGGTTTTTAATCTTGCTTATTAAGAAATAATGAGAGATGAAGTTCAGTAATTTGCCTAAAATTATCATGAGGGTCTTCCACTGGAGACAGTGCTGGAGTTAGAACAGAGCTGTGGAAATGATTATTTCACTTTGGGTATCTGTAAAATATCCAAGTAGAGATGCTTATCTCCCTTGGGCCTGGAGTTTAGGAGAGAGTCTGGGTTAGAATAGAAATTTTGGAATCCTTTATGTGTAGATGGTGTATGGTGTCTAGGGTATGGGAATACTTTGAGAGAAGAAGGGTAGAATTCTGGGGAAATCCAAATACTTTTGTTTTGGGGATTCCTCTTACCTCCTAATGTAACAAATCAAGTAAGATGGGACCAGCAGTTAGTGTAATGGCTATGTTGCTGGACTCCCATGTAGTCAACCGTGGTTCAAGTCCCAGACCCGGTGGCATAAATTCACGCTGGGAGCGTGTGCATGTGTGCCCGAGATCCCAAGAGGAGAAAGGAGGAGAAGGGATTGCGGCATGGCCAACCCCCCTGGGGGTGATTTCTTGCTTTCTGTCTCTTTGTCTCTCTCTCTCTTTCTGTCGAGTGCATGCGCCCTATAGCAAAAACCTCTCAAAAAAAAAAAATTTTCAAGTAAGAAGGGAAGCAGTTATACAGTCTCAGAGGAAAAATTGTATTATTTCTGTTTGCATCTACCTTCAGTCCCATGTCTTCCTGTCTATTCCAGGCACTACTAATTCAGTATCCCCTTTACTTATGACATCTTCTTCTCTTCCTTTCCACTGGATCCATTCACTATGCTGTCCATAAACACATCTGGTTCCCCTTTGCTGTGCTGTCTAGCTACCAGTACCTATCTGGCCATCCACTTTACCTTTCTGGGCTTCAGTTTTCTCAGAGATTGAGGGGTGTGATATAGGGTGAAGGTGAGGATTTTTAAGAAGTCTCTTTCAGGGGCTGGGCAGTGGCACAGTAGCAAAATGCAACATTTTCTAAGACATATGAGAAGGTTTTGAATTTGTATTCAGAGACCTCCCTGAGCCTACCAGGCACACACATGCCCAGTGATCCGGAGCTAGCTGAAGCTGGGTTGGATCATGGTGTGAAAACCTTGTTGGGACTGTTGGCTTCCCCTCTTCCCATGGAAGAAATAAATAAACTCAAAAGAGATAAGACTTTTTTTTTTGCGGGGTGTGGGTGTCTAAATTCTGTTCTGCCATCTTATTTCTCTCCCCTTTTCCATTTTTGATTCTATTAATTGGTTCCTTCTTGAAACCTCTCTTCCTTGGCCACAGTGTTTTACTCCCCTGCCTGTCTCTTTATAAAATGAAGAATTATCTGACTCAAGATGTCAGTAATGCTGGAGATTGAGGAACCACCATCCAGGGAAGTGTAGAGGAGGAGATCCATGGAGGTGGACATTGATGCCCCTTTGTATTTATGCTGATGCCCTATAATTCATTTTTTTTCCTCCTTATTTTGTCTGTATATGTGTGGGGGTGAGTTTTTTTCTTTTTCTGCCAGCCTCTGCTCCATTATTATGCTTCCTTCTACCCCTTAATTTTGTCCATATTTAGGATAAATCCTTTGCTTTCTTTTTCTCTCTCTCTTTTTTTTTTACTTTTTTGTTTTGGAGACATTTTTGCTATAGGGCGTGTACGCTCGCCAGAAAGACAGAGAAAGACAGAGAGACAGAAAGCGAGAAATCACCCCCCTGGGGCGATGGCCACACCACAATCCGTTCTCCATTCTCCTCTTGGGATCTTGGGCATGCATGCACACGCGCCCGGCGTGAGTTTAAGCCACCGGTTCCAGGACTTGAACTGCGATTGGCTACATGGGAGTCCAGTGACATAGCCATTACACTAACTGCTGGTCCCTGCTTTTTCTTTCTTTATACTTCTTTTCCCTGAGATTTCATCTACCCTCTTGACTTTTTTTTTTCCAGTTATAGAAGAAACAACAATTACCTTTCTAACTTTAAAAGTAATATAGGAGCATTTACAGTATAAAGTAAAATGCCCTTTCAACTTCTTCCTCAGAGATAACCACCATCACCAGGCTGGTGTCCTTTCTTCCAGGCGTTAAATCCCAAGTCTGTCATTGTAGCTCTGAACTGTAGTTTTAATCTATGACTGTAATCGGATACCCTTCTCAGATGTTCCACTAACAGCATATCAAGTAAGGTAACTGAATGACATTGGGCATGTGGTAATTTCTATGGTCCTTTTTATTCTGTGGTTCTTTTCATGTCTTAAATTATTTCTTTTTGTATCCCCATAGCATTAAAGAGTAGACATTCATTATATGTTTGGTTGATCCTATTGTCTCGTGGCTAATAAGCTCTTATTAGTATTCCTTCCCAGTTTGCCCTCTGATAAGCCATTAGATGAGAATGGCCAGCATTTGGCATGGTGGTTAAGGCACTGGACTCCCACATGTCTGACTGCAGTTCTAGTCCTGCCCCTGGTGGCTTGAAGATCATGCCAGGCATGTATGCCTGCATGCCCAAAATCCTGAGAGGAAAATGGAGAAGAAGGGATTTGGGTTTGGCCATCCCCTCTGGGGAGTGATTTCTCACTTTCTCTCTCTCCCTTTCTCTCTTTTTCTGGTGAGCAAAAAACCCCACAATCTTTTAAAAAAAAGCTTCAGATGACAAGGTGGGTGACTGGGTGTAGGGTCTAAATGTTGGGAACTAGTAGAAGTAAGCAATTCAGTGAGTAACAGAATATATGAGGACTTGGTGGAAGAGAATGGGATGGTAGATGTGTGGTATATTAAAAACTTTGGCCAGTAAATGAAAGTCAAGGTGCCAACACTAAAGAAATATATTTTGGATTCTAAAATTTAAATATCTTAGTCTAAAATATTAGCTACTAAAATACCACTTGTGTGAGAATATTGTTTTGGCTAATAAAGCGATGCATGGATAAACTAGAATATATAATAGGTCATTTTGCAAAAGTATATTTCACTAAATGTGTATTAAATGCAAATTAACTGGAAAGGTTATGCTTTTTGAAAATCCAGATCGCTAATGAGAGTTGATCATTGCATGTTGTATTAATGAAGATATGTCATGACCAGTGATACATTGAAATTGCAGGTCTCTGCATAAACTTAATTCCAAATGAGTTTAGGGTAGCCATGGTAGAGGAGCCATAGTACTGGTTCTCTCTTGAGGGCAGTTTTGCCTCTCTGGGGACACTTACCAATGTCTGGAGACATTTTTGGTTCTTTCAGTGATGGAAGGGGAGGTGTTACTGGTATCTAGTGGAAAAGGCCAGGGAAGCTGTTAAATATCCTACAGTGCATAGGCCACCTCATAAAATGAATTATCTGACTCAAGGTGTCAGTAATAATGGAGCTTGAGGAACCATCATCCGGTAAAGGGTAGAGGAGGAGATCTATGGAGGTGAACATATATGCCCCTTTGTGTTTATGCTGATGTCCTATAATTCCTTTTTTCTTCCTTATTTTGTATGTATGTGGTGGAGGGTTTTTTTTTTGTTTTTTTTTGTTTTTTTTTTTGTTTTTTTTTTAAAGGCAGATTCTGTGTTAAAATCTTCCTGCATCAACCTCCTGAGTAGCTGGAAGGTTCTGTGTTGTAATCTTCCTGCATCAACCTCCTGAGTAGCTGGGACCACAGGCTCTTTCAAACAGAGTCTCACTTGGTTGCTTATGATGGATGCGAGCTTTTAATCCTCCTGCCCTCAGCCTCACAAGTAGCTGGGACTACAAGCGAGCACCACTGTGCCTGGCTCTTTATGGTGGACAAGGAATTGAACTCAGGCCTCTCTTGTGTCTTCAGCCTGCCTAACAGCAGTGTCCAGTGTACATTATCATGGCTGGGACCTTGTGTCCTGTAAATTTTAACCTTGCTACCTAGTTGAAAGCAGAAAGATATGACAATTTCTTGGATTTTTGATAGTAGCGTAAATGTCAGATAGATGAACCATTCATTTGATTTTATAGGTATTCTGATTATTTGGATATTTAAGTAGATTGTCCCAAACTTAGTCAGAGCTCATTTTTTTTCAATGGGAGCTTACTGCCAGAAAACTTAAAGATAGATAAACGAGAATATTAAGACTTGATGTAATTTTATCTTGAGGTATTGAATTTTAATACTGAGTCTTAAGTAGATTTTATCTTAAACTGAGATGCAGCTCAGGAGTTTAAGAGGTTGCCTGAGGTTATGTAGTGATTTATTCATAGATCCAAAGACAGAAATCAGTTCCCTTGATTCTGAAACCATTATTCCTTCAATCTAGCTATCACTTCTGTATCATATCTTCTCTGTTTTGAGTCTTCTGAAGAACACAGTCAAGTATGTCAAAGATTGGATGATCTTAATACTGGGTATTTTGCAAGTTTATGCAAGAATATTCAATCTTTCCAGTGATCTAACAAAAAATAACAACAAAAGTAACCCAAAATAATGGAGTAAAACATAAAAAGTTAAACTTTTTCACCTATTAACATGATAAAATATTATAACAAGTGGGTCAGAACTTAAAGGAAGTGGTAAGGTGAAAGAACCATTAGTATAACACAGCTGCATGGCCTTCTCTAAATGACCATTTTGAAGAACATTGCCTTTTGGACTGACTCCCAAATTCCATTTGGTTAGCACTTTGGAATTTTAAATGAGTGAAAAATATGATTTTTCATTGCTCCCAGCTGCTCTGCATGATTTAATGGACAGCCATTTAAAAGACAGTCTTTTAAACCAGCATTGATTTGCTTTATGAACTTGGGAAATATCCTTGTTTTTTACTTAACTGAGTTTTTTCATAAATGGATGATAATTATGATGATAATAGTAGTTAATATTTATTGAGCTCTTAACAATTTGCCAGGTACTAAGCCTTTTACACATATTGTATTGTTAAACCTCAATATAGTTTTTTAAGATGAATACTATTATTATCCCCATTTTAAAGTTGAGGAAACTGAGGCAAAGAGAAATTAAGTAATTAGATTTTACAGCTAGTAAGTTGTGCCTTGTATGAATTGAGATAAGTGTAAAATACATACTGGATATCAAAGACTTAGTATGATTAAAAGAATGAAAATATCTCATTATTTAAATATTGATTACATGTTGAAATAATATCTTGGATGTGTTGAGTTGAATAAAATGTGGCATTAAAGTTAGCTTCATCTGGGAACCAGCAGTTAGCGTAATGGCTTTGTCGCTGGACTCCCACATAGTCGACTGCAGTTCGCGTCCTGGACCCGGTGGCTTAAAACTCACGCTGGGCGCGTGTGCGTGCGTGCCCAAGATCCTGAGAGGAGAATGGAGGAGAAGGGATTGCAGCATGGTCATCCCCCTGGGGGGTGATTTCTCACTTTCTGTCTCTCTGTCTCTCTCTGTCTGGTGAGTGCACACGCCCTATAGTGAAAAAAAAAAAAACTCTCAAAAAAAAGTTAGCTTCATCTGTTTCTTTTTACTTTTTTAAATATATTTAAACTTTTTTTTCTATAGGGCACTTGTACTCACCAGAGACAGAGAGGAAAAGTGAGAAATCACCCCCCAGGGGGATGACCATGCTGCAATCCCTTCTCCTCCAGTTCTTCTCAGTATCATGGACATACATGTACATGTGCCTAGTGTGTTTGTCAAGCTGCTGGGTCCTGAACTTGAACTGCTGAGTTAGCTATGTGGCATCTAGTGTCTTAACCACCATGCCACCTGCTGACTCTACTTTTATTTTTTATTTAAAGTTTCTTTTCTTTCTTTCTTTTTCTTTTTTTTTTCATTTTATTATTATTACTTTTAAACATTCAGTCACTATATATCATTTGGCTTTTATTAAGAGAATTTACCCAACATGAAATACACCTCAGACCAGTCCAGTTAAGAATACTGTGCACGTTCTCATTAACAGGCAATAAACCATTTCTGTGTCCCACAAATATCTTGCCTCTCTATTTTTTCTCCCTGATTTCCTTCCTTATACTCTTCCCCTTTCCCACCCTCCTTCCACACTGTCTACAGTGTCCATAACTGTTTTTACTCTTTTCTTTATTAATGATAGAACACATGTACACATATGTGAGAAAAAGAGAGAGGAACACTCTCCACAGGGTCTGGTTATGCCTCAACCTCCTTCTTCCAGTCCTCTGGCCTTTTGGATCTTGGGTACATGTATGCCTGGTGTGTTTGAGGCTGGAAATTCAAACCATAGTCAGCATATGGGAGCCAGCATAGGTCTGGGACTAGAACTGTTTACTCAGCTATGTGGAATTCAGCCGCCTTACCATGCCACCTGGCTGGCCCAAAACAGAAAATTTTAACATCCCCAATTTAGAGCAATGCATTGTTAACACCTGTGTGTATAGCTTTCTAGATCATGTGTGTGTATAACTTGAACAATAAAATGAATTGTACCATTTTATAAACTGCCTTTTTCCTTCTTTATATTGTGGGTATATTTCTATATTGTCGGCTTTTCATCTGTAGTAACACTTTTGACTACTCCATTTTGCTGCTGTACTTACTATGAATTATTAACTAGTCTTCTGTTGTTGGACATTTAAACTGTTTCCAGTTATTCCCTGCCATTACCAGTGTTACAGTAACATCCATATAGTTAAATCACTGTGAACATCCTTGTTTCTTCAGTATAAATTATAAAAAGTAGAATTGATTAGATAGGAGGGAAATGTTGATCAGTTTAAACTCTCAGCAGTAGTTCACTGAACTTTTGCCAACCTGGCCTATTATCATTTGGAAAATACTTTTCCATTTGATAAGTCAAAAGAGGCTTTTTGTCACAGTGTTCTTTTAATTACTAGTTAGGTTGAACTTTCTTCATATACTTATATTTTAGACTCTTTTGGGGTATTCACATTTTAATTGATTTATAAGTTATTTAATTATTAAGAATAGTAATTTTTTCTCATAATGTTACAAATGTTTCTTTTCAATTTTTTTTGAGAGGTTTTTTTTTTCCCATTTTTTCTTTTTTTTTTCTTTTTTTTTTTTTTTTCTTATAGGGCGCGTGCACTCTCCAGACAGAGAGGCAGAGAGACAGAAAGTGATCAGAAAGAAATCACCCCCCCAGGGGGATGGCCATGCCACAATCCCTTCTCCTCCATTCTCCTTTCGGGATCTTGGGCATGCACGCACACATGCCCGGCATGAGTCTAAGCCAATGGGTCCAGGACTCGGACTGCGGTCGACTACATGGGAGTCCAGAGACATAGCCATTACGCTAACTGCTGGTCCCGACAGAACAGAGTCTTCATGCTGCAGTCTACCCCCCAAGTCTCAGGTGGCATCTGTGTGTATTGAGCATGCCTAGAGAGGTCCCCGGGCATGAACCTAGGAGTTTTCCTATGTGGATCTAGTTGCATTACTACTGTGACACCACCTACCCTACCCCCTTTTGAAAGTTTATTTATTTATTAGGTTGTTGGAAAAGTCATGATGTATTTTTCTATGCAAAAATGTGTCATGACTTTTCTGATGATCCAGTATTTCCTTCACTGAGAGAAAGTGAGAGAGCAAGAGACAGAGAAGTTTTCTATTTTTAATGTGATCAGAAAATCTCTCTCTCACTCATAGACTCCTTTTCCTTTGTAGTTTATACTTTACATGTCTCTTACCCTAGGGTAAGGAATAAGGTAAGGGCATAGAAGATGTGTTTACCTAGAACTTCTACTTGTTTCTTCCAGATCCTGCTGCAGGTACTTGGAAGCTAAAAATTTTCTGTTCCATCTGCTTTTAGGGCTTGCAAGGGCCTCTTTCTTGGGTCTATCCTCTCACCATTCCATAGATTTGAGTTTGCCCAAGTGTGAGGGATACTGATTTACTGTGAAAAATGTATGGGTGGAGCTTAGATGTTTGGATGGGGTAGTCCACACAGGGGAGGCCAAGCTGTATAGCAAGGAGTCAAGGAAAGGGCAGAAATAAGTAACAGTCTATATTTATATTTTTGTCCCTGACCTTGCAAATGTTAAGGATGGGCCTGTTTCTCATAGTGATAGTTAATGATTTTATAATAATTACACTTAAATCTTGAATCTGTCTGGTATTTCCTTTAGGATAATATAGAAAATGACCACCTCACCCCACCTCAAAAGCCACCTCTCTTAGTTTGTAGATGGGGAATTTGAGCCTTTGGTTGTAAATTTTTCCATAGTCACTGGGCTGGTTCATAGCAGAGATGTTTCTTATGATTAATGGACTAGTGTTCATTCCTTCGAGGCAGATATATGTGGGTTTGACTCTGGGGTCTGTTACTAACACATTTCATATAATACATAAGACAGGTCACTTAACTTCTCTGTGTATCTAAGTAAATAATAGAATCCTACCCACCACCCACCTAGCTAGCTGCATTTTCCAGGTTATGTCCCCTGAGCCTCATTCCACTGTGAGCTGATTGCTGCCTGTGTTTCTAAAGCTGTCAAAACTCTATAGCCCTTAGTTGTAACCCTTTTCCTTAATTTCCAGCTAGAACACTGAGGATGGGAATGAAGTTGTACACAGACATCCAAGAAAGTGCTTATATTTTACAGAATTGGCATTTTTGTTTTGTTTTGTTTTATAATTAGGTGTTTAGATAGTCACCTGCCTTTTAGCCTCCCTCATGAGGTTCTATAAGCATAGCCACTGGTAAAATTCTGAGATCATTCAAATACTTCTGAATTCAGGTTGCTTATTGCAGTGGCCTTCGTGCATTTTCTGCTAATTTAATTTTCAGACATTCATCTAGGTTTGACCCAATATTTTACATCATGTCTCTACTTTTAATGATGTACTATGTACTCCAAAGACAGTTCAACCTAGCAGCTATTAAACTGACTTTCAACATGGCTAGTTTCTTTCGTTTTTAAAATCTTTAATGAAGGAAAACCCTACTGTTTTATTTCCCCAGAGGTAGAAATCTTAATTTATGTGGTTTGAGCTAAGAGAACTTGTTAATTAAAGCTGTCAAACTGTAGTGAACTTCGTGATTTTAATATATGTCACATCAGTTGATGAAGGCAGGGGGGTTGGAATAGGAAATAGTATATAAATTCTTCTGTGATTCAATTATGTTGACACTAATTTTCTAATATACCTTTAAATTGCAAATTTTGATAAAGCTCAAGTCAATCCCAATATTTATGTGTTTCTTAACTCTTTGGGCCTGATACTATTATAAGTATTGGATAACATGCTTTAGGGCCTGGAACTAATATTAGCCTTAGATTGGAGCCGTGGCACTTCCAGAAGGATTTCACACTGGGTTTTGAATCCAAACCAGTCTATCATCCAAGATTCCTAGAATCCTATTATCTTACCTTTGATCTAATGCAGCCTCTGACTGAGGTGGCAGGCTGCTCACCCTGCAGTGACCTCAGTGAGTGAGTGTTCCAGTTAACCCATAAGCAGTGACTCTGGTGTGGGAGTGCCTGAATTTGAATTTTAACTCCAACTCTTGGCTAGCTATTCTTTTCTTTTTTTTCTTTTTCTTTTTTTTTGGAGAGGTTTTCCCTATAGGGAGTTTGTGTTTGCCAGAAAGACAGAGAGAGACAGAAAGCGAGAAATCACCCCCCAGGAGGGATGGCCATGCCATGATCCCTTCTTCTCCTTTCTCCTCTCGGGATCTTGGGCACGCACGCACACGCGCCCGGCCTGAGTTTAATCCACGGGGTTCAGGACTTGAACCACGGTCGACTACATGGGAGTCCAGCGACATAGCCATTACACTAACTGCTGGTCCCTTGACTAGCTATTCTTATATTAATAGCCTTGGGCAGATCATTCAACCCCTCTGTGCATTAGTTCTTTCATCTGTAAAATGGAAATAATAGTATCTACTTCACAGGACTATTGTTATGATTAAATCAGGTAATAAGTATGTATGTAGCACTTGTATCTATTGGCACATTCTTGTTTCTTTTACTATTATTAGTTCATTTATGTTAAGACCGAAATGTTTGAAAATACTTCCTTATATTGAGTTATGTGTCTGTAATCTGTAACCAGACTGCCCAGAAGAAAACCTAACCCTTTCCCCACTTGCCAGCCTTTCAGATATTGGACAGGTAAGGATACAAATATGAAAGCACATTGTAAATTATAGTGCCGTATAACCTACAGCGGTATTTATTATTATTGTATCATGGCTTACACTATAATTATTATTTAACTTGTCTCATCTATCTTCCATATACTATTTTTCTAAGGTAAATATCTTGTATTCCTTCTAGTATTTTTTCTGTAATAAGATTTCTCTATACTTACCCATCTTAATTGCCTTACTTGGACTACATTGTCTCCTTTAAAACATGCCCCCCAGTATTTGACTTGGTCTTATATATGTTGTCCAACTAGTGCAGTACACAGTGATAATATAATATTGACCTCTGTCCTCACTTGAAAAATATATACTTGTTAATGAAGTGGAATACTCAAAATGAGGGAATGCTATCTCTCATTTGACTAAAAGAGCCTTTTCAAATGAACACCCATTAAACTTATTGAATTTATTTTAACTTGCACTCATTTAGTTTTTTCACAGATATTTCTTTGAGCTCTCTTCTTTGTGCCAGGGACTTTAATGAATGCACTGGGGATACAAAAATTCTGCCTTTACTTCTATTACTTTTCAGTCCCTAGTCTAACCTGTTGGTATTTTTGGATTCTCGTTTTACTTGAAAAAGTTTAGCTGTGCCCCATGTTTTATATCATTCATAAATGTTATAAACATGTTTCTATCACCTTTGTTAACTTGGGTTAAAAAATGGTTATTTCACTAGTGCCAAGTATAGAGCCCTGAAGTGTACAGCTAGATAGCCTTTTGTGAGGTTGACATTTATTAATTGGCATTCTCTTAAAAATTTTATTTTCTTATTTTTTACATTTAATTATTGTATATCTTTATAGCATACAAAAATGAACTTTCCCAGTATAAATATACTGTATATTAGTGCATTCAAAGATGTCTCATTTTATGGCAGAAACTGAAAGATTGGAAGGTATAAAAGCATGAAGAGCAACTGTAGATACTAGAGACAATATGGGAGGAGGGTGGACAGGGGGCAAGAGGGAGGGAATCAGTGGGGAAAAAGCAAAACATTCAATTAGCATTCATTTTTTTTGAGAGGTTTTTGCTATAGTGTGTGTGCACACACTGGAGAGACAGACAGAGACAGAAAGCAAGAAATCACCCCACAGGGGGATTGTCTATGCTACTACAATCCCTTATCCATTCTCCTCTTGGGATTTGGGACACACATGCACGCACGCCTAGTGTGAATTTTAAGTTGCCGGGTATGGAACTCGAACCCCGGTCGACTACATGGGAGTCCAGCAATGTAACCATTATGCCATCTGCTGGTCCCTTAATTAGCATTCTTTAAAAATGTTTTTATTTTAAAATAATTATGGATTCAGTAATTATAGACATTGTAAAGAAATTTACAGGGAAATTCCATACACCCTTCCTGCAGCCTTCTCCAATGATAACATCTTACATGACTATAGTACGATATCAAAACCAAGGAACTGAAATTGGTACAATCTCTTGAGCTGAGAGAAAGAAGCTTAGTACAGTTTTATCACGTGTAGCTTCATGTAACCACCACCATGATCAAGGAATTTAACTCTACCATCACTGTAATACTCCCATGTGCTACCCCTTTATAGCAACTTTATTTCCTCCTCCCTGTCTCTAACCCCTGACAACCACTAATCTGGTCTCTATCTCAATCATTACATTATTTTACAAATGTCACATAAATGGAATCCTGCAATATGTATACTTTTGAGGTTGCTTTTCATTTCAGTACAATATCCTTCAGGTTCATTCAAGTTGTTTCACTCAACAATAGTTTGTTCCATTAACATTCCTCTTGGTTAAGGTTGATTTAATCAATCACAAATCAATCTTATGTAATAGTTCAGTACACGCCTCACTACATTCATGTGAACATATTTTATGAGGAAGAATGTCTTTACTTACTGAAACTTGAAAAACAGTGACTTTACTGTGATTCTTATAACCTGATCCTTGCTCATAACAATGTAATACTATTTCACTGTAGACTGTCTTTTTTTTTTTTTTTTTTTGGAGAGGTTTTTTTCGCTATAGGGCGCGTGAGCTCGCCAGACAGACAGAGAGAGACATAGAGACAGAAAGCGAGAAATCGTCCCCCAGGGGGGATGGTCACGCTGCAATCCCTTCTCCATTCTCCTCTCGGGATCCTGGGCATGCATGCATACGTGTCTGGTGTGAGTTTTAAGCTACCAGGTCCAGGACGCGAACCACGGTCGACCACATGGGAGTCCAGCGACATAGCCATTATGCTAACTGCTGGTTCCCTAGACTGTTTTTCATCAAGATCATTAGGCTTTCTTTTCTGAGCTGTTTCAGAAATGTCCTTGCTTTTGAAAATTGGGCTGCTACACATGGTTGACTATGGGTTTGTATCTGAGTCTACCAGAAACATGCTAAGGCACAAGTGCCCAAGACCCTGATGAGGATTAGGGAAAGGGATCAAGGCTTGAAGAGATCATGTCAAGGGTTACCCTCCTTGTCCCCTCCTTGCTGCCCATAGACTCACTCTCTTTCACTTGTGCTCTCTTATAAAATAACTTAAATAAACAAAAATTGGACTGTTGGGGGCCAGCAAATGGTGTGATAGTTAAGGTGCTAGACTCTCTTTTTTTTTGGAAAGATTTTTGCTATAGGGCGTATGTGCTCACCAGAAAGACAGAGAGAGACAGAAAGCGATAAGTCACCCCCTCTCCCCACCCAGGGGAGATGGCCACACCACAATCCCTTCTCCTCTGTTCTCCCCTCGGGATCTTGAGCATGCATGCACATGCGCCCAGAGTGAGTTTAAGCCACCAGGTCTGGGACTTGAACCGTGGTCTAGTACATGGGAGTTCAATGACATAGCCATTACGCCAACTGCTGGTCCCAAGGTGCTGGACTCCTACATGGCTGACTGTGGTTCAAGTCTGAGACCTGGTACCTTGAAAGTCACACTGGGCAAGTGTGCATGCATGCCCAAAATCCTGAGACTGGAGGAGAAGGAATTATGGTCTGACCATCCCTCCCTTGGGGGCAATTTCTTACTTTCCCTCTTTCTGTCTTTCACTGGCAAGCGCACATGGCCTGTGGGAAAAAAAAGTTGGACTGTTAGTTGTCAAAGCACAGTCTTCCTTCATTTTTCTAGTCTGCCATGATCAAAGATTACCAGCAGTGGCTTCATAGGACATACTTAATCTGGGTTCACAGACCTCAAATCATTTCAAACTGCTTGTTACTCTTGATATGCAGCATCTGTTTGGCTCCAATACTTATTCATGCTTGTGCTATCATTTCCAGTTTGAAAAAATTATCCTTATCATTTATGATGAAACAGAAATAGGAACTGAGTCATTCCACTGGTGTTTTTGCTTGCTCACTTGCTTTTTCTCTGTCACCTGTTCACATATATCTTCTACTCAGGGTAGATTATCTTTCCTTGAAAAATCTGTACTTGCTATTAGCTATATTAGTTCCTATAGCTTTACTAGCATGTTTTCTGTGTAGTCACATTGTGCTCGTTAGTTATTTCTCCTTTTTTTTTTTTTTTTTTTCTTTCAAGATCATGGGGGATTGATAAAATTATGAGATGTTTTCTCTCTAAATTTTGTCCCTCTTAAACGTTAGTCCACTTAAAGGTCACTGTGGAACCCTGTAGAAATTCTCATTTTAAATATCTGGGGAATGTCATTTTGTTTGTTCATGTTCTCTACCCAACAGTATCTAAGATGATATGGCCATATTTCCTAAAGTTTCTTTCACTTCTACTTTCAGCAATCAGTTCTTCTTTCTTAGTCAAACTTGGTTACAGTTGAACTTAGTTTGTAGTTCCTTTTGTTGCTTCCTCAGCATCCTAAAGCATGAAATTTCCTTCTTGTAAATTCAGCACAGCCTTTCCGCTTTCATAAGCATATTGTATCCTGGTCAACATTCCCTTCTCAGAGCAATTTTGCCCTCCAGAACTCTTCTTTGGCGAAGAATTGTCTATATATTCACAACCATTTTTTCCCCTGAAATTCTTTCCTTTAATGGGACCGTTTTCTTTATAACCCTCTTAAATGCAAGTTGCTAATTCTCTGATAATTCCTCAAGCTCAAGCTGGCCTTTGGTCCCAGAATCTTGTTCGACAACTTTCTTCTTCCCTTATTCATTGACATTTGTTCTAGCATATGTTTTGTTGTTGTTGCTTATTTGCTATAGGGTGCATGTGCTTGCCAGAGACAGTGAAAATGAGAAAGGGCCCCCTCCCTCCCAAACCAAGAGAGATGGCCAGGCCACAATCCCTTCTCCTCCAGTCTCCTCCCAGGATTCTGGACACACATGCACATGTACCCAGTGTGTTTTTCAAGCCGCTGGGTCTGGGTCAGGAACCACACATTTAGCCATGTGGAATCTAGCCAGTGGCTGGCCCCATGCTATCCAGGTATTATGCCAACTCTATTTGTTGGTGTAGACCAATCTCCACGTTACTTGGTTGCATTCTTTAAGGCCTCTGGCTTAGTCTTCTATGCTACTCTGACTCCTGGCATCATCTTAGACCACGTTAGTGGCTACATGTATACATCCTCAGATGCCCCAGCATAATGCTTCCTTGACTTTCAGTAACATTACCTTTATTTTCACTCTGCTTCAGCAGCCTCTTCATATGGCTGTATTTATTAATGTCACCATCTGGAACTATTTTATTTCTGATAGTTCCAACTCTGAAACCCAGATTCCCATCTAAAACCTCTAGCCTTCTATATCCCCCGATCCCTTATCTCATAGAACCTCTTCAACCCCATCTACACTTCTGGTTCCTTCCGTTTTCTCTTGTTTGTGTTCTTTCCCACTCAAACATTTCCCACCACCAGCCATTTGATATTAATTCCCATAGTATCCTAAATTCCCTCATGTTCCTCTTGTTCCACTGCACCTGTCTTGCCAATCCCCAAACCTAGATGTTCTTTAGCACCTGTTTTCTTCTGTCCTGTTCCCAGGCTGCCAACTAAGTACTAGGGAAAATTGCCTCACTATGCTGATTATATCCATGACCAAGCTATGATTTCTAACCACAGCTGGATCCTCAATGGCTGCTCACTAATCCCTTTTTTACACATTCCTAGTTTATTTTTCAATTTCCCACTGCAACTGTTCCATTTTCTTACCATACCCATCCAGCCGTCTAACTTAGTTATTCATGTCCTCAACTCCCCTCAGCAGATAATCGAGTTATATACTTCTTTAAAAAGAGAGATCCTGTTTGGTCACCAACTGCCTTTCCCCAAAAACATTTATTTCCATGGCTACTTTTATTCTTTTTTTTTTTATCATTTTCCCCAAACCTAACCTAATTTTCTTTTCACCTGTCCCCTGATACCTCCTTTGAGATATTCTTTTCCATTAATCATTCTTCTCTCTTGTATCCTTAGTATTTTTCTCAAAGGGCTCTTTTCTTCTGGTTGCAAACATATCTAAGAATGTTCCTTTTTCTTCTTCTCTCCAGATCATTTTAATCATACTACCTCCATAGGCTAATAGGTATCTTTTTCCTTCCCATTATTTCAAAGTATGTTGAAATAGCCATCTATATTAACTCATCTGTCAGTCTTCAGCTCATGAAATATGGCTTCTCTACCCTTCCATTTACTAAAAACTGATCTGCCATGGGTCACCATAACTTTCAGATTTGATTGGGTGAGTAATGTGTCCTGAGGTACAGAAAAAGGGGAGGGAAAATGTGTTTGCATTTGTGCCCACGTGTGTACATAGGGCTGCCTATGTTTATTTAGAGGGAAAAAGAAGTATAGAGAGGGTTGAACATAATTCAGTACTATACCTTCTGTTCTAGGGAAGTTCACAGTATGATCAAATAACATTATTTCTTTCTCTTTGCTTTTATTCTCAACCAGATGTTATATACCATATTTCTACCTTCTGGTTTGTTGAATTCCATAAGATGGTACTATCTTTTCGCTGCACGTGATGATGATGATGATGATGATGATGATGTTGATGATGTTGTTGTTGATAGTGGCCACCTTTTGGTTGCCTATTCTGTGCCATACACTGAGAATGATATTTAAATACATTCTAACCTTTAATATGTATTAACAGCTTTGTGTGAAGTAAGTATTCTTTTTTTAATGGTTTATTTCTTCAGAGAGAGAGAGAGAGAGACCCTCAAAAGGATCCACATACCATGATCCAGCCCTAGCCTCATTCAGCATGGACTGTGGGCACACAGACATGTGCCCCACATGTATAGGGGAGTCCTAGGATATGAATTGAGAACTTTTCCTGTATGGGCCCAATTGCATTATTGCTAGCCACTGCCTGGCCCCATGAAGTAAATATTCTGATATCCAATTTACAGATGAACCAATTAAGGTTTAGAGAGGGTGACTATCTTGACCAAGATCACATGACAAGTAAGAGGCAGCACAGTGAGTTGACCCTGGTCATTCTGGTTTCAAAACACTTCTTAACTATTATAATACTGCCTTCTATAATCTAGTGCCAGATGCCATTTCACCAGCTCTTGATGAGGGTAACTGTGAGATTGTATTTGCTTTCCAGTGTTTCAGACACTCCAGTGACTTTGCTACCAGTACTTTCAGATCAGTATATAGACTTTGCCAGGCCTAGCTATGATTTTTAGAGCTTTTCTCCTGTTTTCTCTTTTAAAAAGGAGAGGCTATATACCTTCAACTATGTTTTTTCTTTCTATGTCACACTTGATGGTATTTTCACTTCCCTTAACATTTTCCTTTAAGTGTATATTTGTCATATTAGGGAAATTCCAGTGAAATGCTTTCTTCAAGCTTAGTAGTTGGTTGAATAATTTTCTTAACAGCATAGTGTGAAGTAAGTATTATTTTTTAAAACAGTTTATTTCTTCTGAGAGAAAGAAAGAGGTACCCCCAAAAGGATCTTTTGGGCGAAAGGATCTCTCTGGTCCTTTTGTGAAATTTCCTTCATTCCTTTTCAGACATCCATTCATCAGATCCTAAGTGACTGTCCAGAAAACCATATTCTAATTTGGCATCATCTAAGTAGCAGTATATTCATTTCCCCTATCTTTCCTTTCAGTCAAAAGTGATGACCTTCACCAGGAAGACGAGTTAAAAAACTTCCACATGTCTCTAAAGTTATCAGTTTTCTACCAAAGCTTTCAAAGTCAGTAGAGATACAGTTCAGGCTCTTCTTGGTTATATCATTCTTTTCTCAGGGCTAAAAATGAACTGGAAGATGCATGGCATCTATGCCTATCTCATTGAAAGAGTCAAAAAAGGTCCCCAGCTGAGGGTTGAAAAATAAATAGGCAATTTCTGCTGTTAATTGGACTGAGATAATTGCAAGGTTAACAGAAAACATTATTTCTCCCAAAGTTATGCAGCAGCTGGAAAATGCAATGAAAACACCCTCTTTTAGTGACTTCTGCTTTTTGTTTAATCAGTGATGCCTCCAAACTCACTTTGTTCTTTCCGTCTGTTACTGAACATTCCCAAGTTTTAAGCTGCTCTTGTCTCATAACAACACTCAAACCTGTTTATCCCCACTTTTCCTAATACTGCCTCAGAAATAGTAATCAATCCAGAACTGATTCCTACTTTCCTTAGGCCCTCCTCACAGTCTTTCATCAGGAGTCCACATGAAGTTTCCTTCCTCCCTGTTGTCAGATAGCATTCCATGTTTCCTCTAGGGTGTCTTATCATATGATAAGTGGACAAATCTGACTTTGTTAAGACTCTAGGTCCGTCCTTGGTGGTCTTTAGCTGATTATGTTTTTAAACATTGTTCTCCCCTTGAACTTTCCAAAGATACAAATCTGATCCATTTAATTTCAAACCTGGCCCAGTTCTGTATTTCTGGCCTTGAGAATGTTCTCCCCACCTCCCTTTGCACACATGCATGCCTGCTGGCAATTCAAAAAAAAAAAAAAAAAGAAAGCAGAGGAAACTTCATTAATTCCATCCAATTATAAGTAAAGGCAGTATATTTTAGTGAAAAGTATAGCTTGAAAAATACTTTTGTATTTATCAGCTTTAAGGAACAACTATGCTGCCTGCATCTGAAGCACACATGGAAGTACTACTCAAGACACAGATCTGAGTCAAGAGGGAGAGAGAAAGGCCATACCACATACCAGGGATGTGCCTGCTAAACCTCTCTTCCTATTTACTCGGGCAAAAGAGGAAGGAAAGTGAATTTTACAGAAAGTTGCTTCTTAGAGGACTAGAAAGATGTAATTCCTGGAACAGGGTGGTTTTAGCATGATAAGAGGGGTATGACTTAAGTGACACTGGAGGCTGGACAGCATACCTTGGAATTTGGAGAACACATTTATCAGATCACACACCCATCTAATGATCTCTGTTGGCATTTTTTTTTTTTTTTGCAAGAGGGTGAGTACACTCCCCAAAGAGACAGAGAAAGTGAGAAATCATCCTCTAGGGGGGATGGCCATGCCACAATCTCTTCTCAATTTTCCTATCAGGACTTTGGGCATGCACACACATACGCCTGGCATGAGTTTAAACTGTTGGGTCCAGGACTCGAACCATGGTCAACTATGTGGGAGTCCAGCAATGTAACCATTATACCATCTGCTGGTCCCCCTTCTGCCGTTTTTGAGCAGGAAGACGAGAGATCAGGCATTTTTGCCATTTTCCCTATAGTTGTTCATTCAGAGTTCATAAATCCAAGGTGTTCTAGAAGCATGGCATTTCTTCTGTTTTTAACAAACAAGTAGGTATTTATTTATTTATATTCTACTTAAACAGGAGGAACTATGTGCCAGGCTCTGTTTTAAGCACATTAAAATTATTCACTCATTAATTCCTTCAACCTTATGAAATATTTTTCACCCTCATTTTATAGATGAAAGAACTGAGTCACAGAGGGAGTTGTTTTTTGGGGAGTTTTAGTACCTTACTCAAGATTACATGACTATTAAGTTGTGATGTTGTTATTTAAATATAGCCATTCTTTTCTTCCTTCTGTACTGCCTGCATTAAATTGCAAATAGATTTTTTTCCTAGGGGCTGGTAAGGTTAATTTGCTTAAGTGAAATTATCATACCCCCTGAATTCTTGCTTATGTTATTGATGTATTTATCAAACTCCTTTATCCCTGTATAAAGATCTTTTTCTATACATCTGTAGTCTAGATTGTGATAATTTTTTTTTGAGAGGTTTTCGCTATAGGGCGCATGCGCTCGCCAGACAGACAGAGAGAGACATAGAGACAGAAAGTGAGAAATCACCCCTCAGGGGGGATGGTCACACCGCAATCCCTTCTCCTCCTTTCTCCTCTCGGGATCTTGGGCACGCACGCACACGCGCCCGGCATGAGTTTTAAGCCGCCAGGGCGGGGATTCAAACCGCAGTCGCCTACGTGGGAGTCCAGCGACATAGCCATTACGCTAACTGCTGGTTCCCAAATTCTTATGGTACTTCTTAATGGTACTTTTAAATTTGTTATTTTCATTACATTGTTTTTAGCTAATGTTGTGGAGCACTTACTATGTACCAGGCACTTGTCTCCAAGGGTCATTCTTTTGCCAACCCACTGCTCAGTTCCATAAGCCTTCTCTAGCTTATTTTTTTCTTTTTTCTTTTTCTTTTCTTTTTTTTTTTTTTTTTTTTCCATGAGGGGTTGTAACTTGCACGAGTGA
>NW_006201276.1:217544-219991 GCF_000334495.1 Tupaia belangeri chinensis
CTCCCCCCCCCCCCCCCCCAGGAGGGTGGCCATACAACAATTCCTTCTCCTCCAATCACCTCCTGGGATTTTGGGATGTACACATGTGTACACAGCGGTGATTTTCAAGCCACCAGGTCTAGTTTAATTGCAGTCGTACATGTGGGAATCCAGTGCCTTAATAACCACCATGCCACCTGCTAGCCCCATAGCCCTCCCTTTTCCATTGTTCTCTCAATAGTAATTCATGCAGACCCTACATGGAATACCCTTATCCTGCCTCAATCTTTTAGTGACTGAGTCTCCAAAGTTCAGAGGAAAACCTTTCTTGAACTCAGTCCGTATGTACAATGAATGAAAATTGTGTCCCTTACAAAATATATATATGACCTCCTACAGTACCCAGTAGCATCGAAATATAACAGTTAACACTGATGTTGCCTTTTCTACTTGAAAGGTGAACATGTGGGGTTATATTCCTATTTAGTTTAAAATCAGGAGCATCAAAGTAACAAAATTTTGTAATCTGTCTTAGGTTGATCTTATAATTCATTAGATTCTTTTTGATCTTGAGAATGTGATTTTTACCTTTTTTTTTTGGTCAGCTTTATGAGATGTAATGGCATACAATAAATGAAGATATCTGTATAGGTTATATCAATATTTCATGGCTTTCAATAGTATTTTATAGTTTTCAATGTATGGATAAATCTCATATCTTTTGTCAGATTTATCCTTAAGTATTTCATATTTTTGATGATATTTTAAATGATACTTTTATTTCAATTTTTGATTGTTGCTAAAATACAGAAATAATAGAATTGATTTTTGTATGTTAACCTTGTATACCTTGTATCCTGGAACTCACTTAATAGTTTCAGTTGCTGTTTTTGTAGATTAGATCCATAGATAATCATGTCTCCTGCTAATAAGAGTTTTCATTTTCCCTCTCAATCTGGATGCTTTTATTTCTTTGTGTTACCTAATTGCACTGGCTTGAATCTCCAGTACAATATTGAAAAGAAGTGGTGAGAGACATATCCTTGCCTGATCCTCATCTTAGAGGGGAAGCATTTAGTCTTCCATAGTTATGATGTTTGCTGTACGTTTTTTGTAGTTGCCTTTTATCAGAAGTTCCCTTCTATTCCTAGTTTGCCGAGAATTTTTTTTGTTGTTTAATTAAAAAAATTTTTTGGACAATATAATGTTGGATTTTTTTTCCCACATAGTTTTGATGTATCTATCCTGGTGATCATCTGCTTTGTTCCAAATGTCAAGTCTACCTTGTATTCCTGAGATGAACCCCACTGGGTCCTGATTATCAGTTTTATTTATTGTTGGATTTGCTAGAATTTTGTTAAGATATTTTTATATGTATGGTTATTAGTGATACTGGTTTTTAGTTTTTTTTTTTTCCTAAAAACTTACTTGCCTGGTTTTGATATTATAGTAATATTGGCCCCATAGAATGGGTGGAGAACAATTCCCTCATCTTCAATTTTCCAAAATAATTTGGTAGAACTGATATTATTTCTTCTGAAATGTTTGTTAGAATTCTCTCATGAAACAATCTGTATTTGAAGTTTTTTGGGAAGAAAATGTTTTTTTAACTACACATTCAATTTCTTTAATAGGTATAACATGATCAGGCTATCTTTTCTTTAATATGTTTTGGTAGTTTGTATCTTTCTCAGAATTTGTTTCATAGGCTGTCTGTTCTTTAATATGCTTTGGTAGTCTGCTTCTTTCACAAAATTTATTTACTTCATGTACATTTTTTAAAAGAATTATTTATTTAATTTATTATTATTATTATTGTTTTAATTTGCTCGCCAGAGGGAGAGACAGAGATTGGGGGGGAGTGGGAAAGCAAGCCAGCCGGTCTGGGACTCGAACTGTTTTTTCCCCTGTTCTGTCTGGTTAGAACTTGATGCATTTTATTGATCTTCACAAAGAATTAGCTTATGGGACCAGCAGTTAGTGTAATGGCTATGTCGTTGGACTCCCGTGTAGTCGACCGTGGTTCACGTCTCGGACCCTGTGGCTTAAAACTCATGCTGGGTGCATATGCGTGCATGCCCAAGATCCTGAGAGGACAATGGAGGAAAAGGAATTGCAGCATGGCCATTACCGTTGGGGTGTGATTTCTCTCTTTCTGTCTCTGACTCTCCATCGAGCATATGCGTCCTATAGAGCGCACATGCCCTATGGCAAAAACCTCTCCAAAAAAAGAAATTATTATTAAAAAAAAAAGAATTAGCTTATCATTTTGACTTTCTCTATTAGTTTTATATTTTCTTTCTCATTCTTTTTCACTCTGATGTTTAAAATTCTTTTCTTCTTTGGGTTTCACTTGGTCTTCTGTATTATTTTGTTTTTTACATTTTTTTTTTGAGAGGTTCTCACTACAGGGCGCATGTGCTCTCCAGAAAGGCAGAGAGAGACAGAGAGACAGAAGGCGAGAAATC
>NW_006201276.1:220074-220776 GCF_000334495.1 Tupaia belangeri chinensis
TTTAAGCCACCGGATTTGGGACTCGAGCCATGGTCCACTACATGGGAGTCTAGCAACATAGCCATTATGCCAACTGCTGGTCCCTGCTATAGGTTTTTTATATATGGTTTTTATTGTGTTGAGAAATGACCCTTCTATGATGATTTTGCTGAGAATCTTAATCATGAAGGGATGTTATATTTCATCGAATGCTTTTTCTACATCTATTGAAATGTACATAAGTTTTTTATCATTCTTTCTGTTTTTTTTTTATTTCATTTTCTTCCATACAATCACATTATTTGTCTTACAAAATGGATATTTAAACAGGTGAACATTTCTCCCTAATACTGTTGATAAAATTATGAAATATCTTCAACAGATAATACCACACCTCTTTGTGCCATTAATGCTTTGCCTCCCTGTCTCTCCCCTAAATGTCCTTCCTCAGACCCTCCTCTTTCATGCACTATATCTGGTATTTACATCTATATACTGTGTTTCTATATCCTTTAGACAATTAGTTTAAGTCGTAGAGTGCAGACATTCGGTATATATTAAGTGGGGACATACAATGCCTCTCCTTCATAGCATGGCTTCCTTCACTCAGCAGTAAGTCTTCCATATTCATCCACTTCCTTTCAAATGCCAGGGTTTTATTGTTTTTTATGGATGAATAGTATTCCATTGAGTATATGTGCCACAGTTTTTCTAACCATTCAT
>NW_006201276.1:223875-229198 GCF_000334495.1 Tupaia belangeri chinensis
TACTGTGAGGTACTTATATGCCAAGTTCTCCTCTACTACTGTGTTTTGCAGCCTACTATTCACAGAAAGAGATTTGAGTTCAGATTTATGAAGACGAATTCCTTGCTTTTTGTAGCAGTTCAGTGGGAGTGAAGTTTAAATGACCCTAAAAGTATTCAGATGTTTGGCTACTGTGCACCTAGACCTTTATAGACACTCGATGCATGGAAGCCGAGAAGGAAAGTGAGAAAGTCAGGTAAAAGAAAAGAAAACAAGGGAAAATGACAAAAAAAGACAAAAGCAGTCAATAAAAAGGGAAAACAATTTTTAAAAAGGCAAAAATTGAAAACCACGTGGTGTGATTGCATACTGCATGAAAGGCGCAGGGCCAGCCCCACGTCAGATGCAGGTGGATTCTCAAATTAACAAGACAAAGGATAAGTCAGAGACAAGACACAGTTCTTACAGATGTTCAAAACACATGTATTTTTGAAATTTTTGCCTGTGCTTTTGAGGACCTTACTGAAGAAGTATTTGCCTACCCCATTGTCTCCCATATTTTCCCCCAGTGTTATCCACCAGAAGTTTTATAGATTCACATCTTAGCTTTAGATCTTTGATCCATTTTGAGTTGATTTAGGTTACTGGTGAAAGATATGGGCTCTGACCCATCTTTCTGCAGGTGAATATTTAGTTGTTCCAGCACCATTTTCTAAAGTTGTTTTCCTTTTTCCACTAGATTGACTGGTATCTTTTGTCTAAAATCAGTTGACTATATGCTTTGTGGTTTATTTCTGGAGTCTCCATTCTATTCATTGGACCACCTGTCTGTTTTTGCACCAATACCATGCTGTTTTGATTATCACAGCTTTATAATATACTTTGCAGTCAGTGAATGAGATGCTACTCAGTCCACTCTTTTTAAAAGATCTTTGACTTTTCTCATTAGGTTCATCCCTAGGTATCTTATACGCTTTATAGCTTTGGTAAAAGGAATTACTTTCTTAAGTTCTAGCTCAGTCAGCTTGTTGCTTATCAGCAAAATGTTACAGATTTTTGGATGTTGATTTTGTACTCTGCTACTTTACTGTATTCATTTATTATATTTTAAAATTTATTTATTTAGAAAGATTTTTACTATAGGCTTCTTGTGCCATCAGAGAGACTGAGAGAGAGAGACAGAGACACTGAAAGCGAGAAGTAACCTCCCGGAGAGATGGCCATGCTTCAATCCTTTCTCCTCCATTCTCCTCTTGGGATTTTGGACACACACACACACATAAGATTTAAATCACTGGGTCCAGGACTTGAACTGAGGTCGACTACGTGGGAGCCCAGGAATGTAACCATTATGCCACCTGCTGTTCCCAAGAAGTTTTTCATGGATACTTTTAGGTATTCTGCATATACCATAATGTCATCTGCAAATAAACATATTTTCAACTCTTCTTTCCCTATTCAAATGACTTTTATATTATTCTCTTTTCTGATCGCATTGGCCAGGACTTCCAGCACTATATTGACAATGAATGGAGTAACTGGGCAAAGCTGTCTAGTACCATTTTAACATGAACTCAGCATAATATTAGCTATAGGTTTTTTATAGATAGCTTTTATTGTGTTGAGAAATGACCCTTTTATGCTGATTTTGGTAAGAGTCTTAATCATGAATGGATGCGTATTTTATCAAATGCTTTTTCTGCATCAACTAAAATGATCATAAGGGTTTTGTCATTCTTTCTATTAATATGGTGTATTATATTTATGGTTTTGTGTATGTAGAACCACCTTTGCAGCCATGGAATAAAGCTACCTGGTCATGATGAATAATGTGTTTTATATGTTGTTGTATATGATTTGCGAGTATCTTGCTGAGAACTTTTGCATCTATATTAATCAGAGATATTGGTCTGTAGTTTTCCTTTTTTGTCATGTCTTTATCTGTTTTGGGAATGAGGATAATGGAGGCTTCATAAAATGAGTTTGGGAGGATTTCTTCCTTTTGTATCTTTAGAATTAGTTTGAGTATAATGGTGATTAACTCTTCTTTAAAATTTTTGTAGAATTCATAAGTGAAGCCATCAGGACCTGGGCTTTCCTCTGTTGGGAGATTATTTGTTACTGAATTAATCTCATTGCTTGTTATTGGTCTATTCAGGCTTTCTAGGTCTTCCTGATTCAATCTTGGTAGATAATATGTGCCCAGTAATTTGTCCATCTCATCCAGGTTCTCTTGTTCATTGGCAATTAGTCATTCACAGTATCTCCTAATGATGTTTTGTATTTTTATTGCGTCTGTTGTAATATTGCCTGTTTTGTTGCAAATTTGATTATTCTGGTTTCTTTCTCTCTTCTTAATCACTAGCTAGTGATGTGTCAGTCTTGTTAATCTTTTTAAAGAACTATCTTTTACTTTAATTTATTTTCTGTTTAGTTCCTTTTTTTTTCTGTTTCACTTATTTCTGCTCAAATCTTCATTATTTCTTTTCTCCTGGCATTTAAATTTTTGTTGTTGTTGTTGGGAAACCAGTTAGCGTAATGGCTATGTTGCTGAACTCCCACGTAGCTGACTGCGGTTTGAGTCCTGGACCCAGTGGCTTAAACTCACACCGGGCATGTGTGCTTGTGTGCCCAAGATCCCAAAAGGATAATGGAGGAGAAGGGATTGCAGCATGGCCATCCCCCCTGGGGGGTGATTTCTTGCTTTCTATCTCTTTGTCTCTGTCTTTCTGGAGAGTGCACGTGCCCTATAGCAAAAACGTCTCCATAAAAAAAATTTTTTTTGTTGTTTTTCAAATTCCCTGAGACATGATGTTAACTTGTCTATTTGGCACCTTTCCATCTTTTTCTGTGTGCACTAATTGCTATGAATTTCCCTTGTACGACTGTTTTTGTGGTTTCCATAGTTTATGGAAACTCATGTACTCATTGTCATTTGTTTCCATAAATTTTTTATTTCAATCTTAATTTCTTCAGTAATTGAGAAGCCATTCAGAAATAGATTGTTTAGTTTCCATGTGTTTTGTATTTTCAGGGATTTTTCCTGAAATTAATATCAAGTTTAATTCCATCATGGTCAGAAAAGATGCTGGGTATAGTTTCTATGCCTTTGACTTTTTAAAGGCTTGATTTGTGTCCTATTGTATGGTCAATCTTAAAATTTTCCATAAAAATGTATACTTTGTGGTTTTATGGTAGAAAGTTCTATAGATGACTGTCAAGTCCATTTGACATATGGTGTCATGTAGATCCTATATCTCTTTGCTTATTCTTTTTTCTAGAAGATCTGTCTAAAGGAGATAATGGAGTGTTTTTATCTCCAATTATAGTGTTGCAACCTATCTCTCCTTCTATATATGCTGTTGGATTTGCAGGTATCTTATTGAGAATTTTTGCATCTATATTCATCAGATATATTGGTCTGTCATTTTCCTTTTTTGCCATATCTTTGGGAATGAGGATGATGAAGGCTTCATAAAATGAGTTTGGGAGGATTCCTTCCTTTTGGATCTTTATAAATAGTTTGAGTAGAGTAGGGGTTAACTCCTCTTTAAAAGTTTTGCAGAATTCAGAAGTGAAGCCATCACGATCTGGGCTTTTCCTTGTTGAGAGGTTATTTATTACTGATTCAATCTCATTGCTTGTTATGGGTCTATTCAGGGTTTCTATGTCTTCCTGATTCAATCTTGGTAGATAATATGTGCCCAGTAATTTGTCCATCTCATCCAGGTTCTCTTGTTCATTGGCAATTAGTCATTCACAGTATCTCCTAATGATGTTTTGTATTTTTATTGCGTCTGTTGTAATATTGCCTGTTTTGTTGCAAATTTGATTATTCTGGTTTCTTTCTCTCTTCTTAATCACTAGCTAGTGATGTGTCAGTCTTGTTAATCTTTTTAAAGAACTATCTTTTACTTTAATTTATTTTCTGTTTAGTTCCTTTTTTTTTCTGTTTCACTTATTTCTGCTCAAATCTTCATTATTTCTTTTCTCCTGGCATTTAAATTTTTGTTGTTGTTGTTGGGAAACCAGTTAGCGTAATGGCTATGTTGCTGAACTCCCACGTAGCTGACTGCGGTTTGAGTCCTGGACCCAGTGGCTTAAACTCACACCGGGCATGTGTGCTTGTGTGCCCAAGATCCCAAAAGGATAATGGAGGAGAAGGGATTGCAGCATGGCCATCCCCCCTGGGGGGTGATTTCTTGCTTTCTATCTCTTTGTCTCTGTCTTTCTGGAGAGTGCACGTGCCCTATAGCAAAAACGTCTCCATAAAAAAAATTTTTTTTGTTGTTTTTCAAATTCCCTGAGACATGATGTTAACTTGTCTATTTGGCACCTTTCCATCTTTTTCTGTGTGCACTAATTGCTATGAATTTCCCTTGTACGACTGTTTTTGTGGTTTCCATAGTTTATGGAAACTCATGTACTCATTGTCATTTGTTTCCATAAATTTTTTATTTCAATCTTAATTTCTTCAGTAATTGAGAAGCCATTCAGAAATAGATTGTTTAGTTTCCATGTGTTTTGTATTTTCAGGGATTTTTCCTGAAATTAATATCAAGTTTAATTCCATCATGGTCAGAAAAGATGCTGGGTATAGTTTCTATGCCTTTGACTTTTTAAAGGCTTGATTTGTGTCCTATTGTATGGTCAATCTTAAAATTTTCCAGTTTTATGGTAGAAAGTTCTATAGATGACTGTCAAGTCCATTTGACATATGGTGTCATGTAGATCCTATATCTCTTTGCTTATTCTTTTTTCTAGAAGATCTGTCTAAAGGAGATAATGGAGTGTTTTTATCTCCAATTATAGTGTTGCAACCTATCTCTCCTTCTATATCCAGCAGTCTTTCTTTCATGTATTTGTGTGCTCCTGAGTTGAGTGCATATGTATTTATAAACGTTATGTCTTCTTGATGATTTAGCTCTCTTATTGCTATATAATGCCCTTCTTTGTCTCTTCTTACAGTTTTTGCCTTAAAGTCTATCTTGTTTGAAATCAGTATTGTGATTCTAGCCCTACTATTTGCATAGAATACCTTTTTCCAGCCCTTCACTTTTAGTCTATGTATGTCTTTATCCTGAGATACATTTCTTGTAGGCAATAGATAGAAGGTTTCTGTTTTTTAATCTATTCAGTCAGTCTGTGTCTCTTGGTTGGAAAATTTAATCCACTAACATTCAACTGTATAGGGACCAGCAGATGGTGTAATGGTTATGTCGCTGGTCTCCCACATAGTCAACTATGATTTGAGTCCTGGATCTGGGGGCTAAAACTCACGCCAGGTGTGTGTGCATGCATGCCCAAAATCTCTAGAGGAGAATGGAGGAGAAGGGATTGCAGC
>NW_006201276.1:229237-233351 GCF_000334495.1 Tupaia belangeri chinensis
TCTCGCTTTCTGTCTCTGTGTCTCTCTCTGTCTCTCCAGCAAGCACACACGCCCTATAGCAAAAACCTCTCAATTAAAAAAAAATAAGTGTTACTATTGATATTTTCGGATGTGTTCCTGTCATCATTAGTCATTTTCTTGGTTGTTTTTTTGTTCTCTTATTTCTGTCTGTCTGATGTTAGTTTTCCTGGTATAGCACTATCTTCAGAACTTCTTGAAGAACTATCTTGGAGTTGGTAAATTCTTTCAGGGTTTGTTTATCTGAGATTTTTTTTTTTATCTTTTCTTCCCAATATGAAAGATAATCTTTCTTGGCATAGTAATCTTGGTTGAAATTGTTTTTCCTTTAACACTTCAAATATATTTCCCCATTTGTTCCTTGCCTGCATTATTTTCGATGAGATGTCCAATGTTAGTGTGCTGAGATAACCTTTGTAAGTAACGTGACATTTCTGTCTGACAATTTTAGTGTCTTGTATTCTTTTGTGGTTTTGGTCAATCTGGCTATGATGTGCCTTGGAGAAGATTTTCTTGGGTTGATTCTATATGGGGTCTTTTGTATTTCTTGGGTCAGATTTTTTAATTCCTCTCAAAATTTGGTAAATTTTGTTCCAGGATTTTCATTGAATATATTATCAATGCCCTTATTATTTTCTTCACCTTCTGAGATACCAATTATCCAGATGTTTAGGCATATAATGGTATGTTAATATTTCTCATATATTGTCTTCATTCTTCTTGGTTATTTTCTCTGTTTTATTGATCATTTTTCCTAGGTCAGAGATTTTTGTCTTCTACATTAGAGATTTGATCTTCTATGTGATCTAATCTGCTTTTAATATTTTCGAGGGAGGTTTTGATTTCCTGTAGTACAGTCTTCATCTCTAACAATTCAATTTGATTCTTTTTTATGGTTTCTATTACTTCTTTCAAATCATGAAAGGATGTCCTCATCTCTTGGAGCTCATTGTCTCTTTTCTCTTGCATCTTCTAGAGTTTGTTGTCTCTTTTCTCTAGCATCTCATTTAGTTTTGTCACTATATAAATATTCTGAATTGTTTTTCCTACATTTCCATAAGTTCCATAGTATTGTCTATGGATGATGAGGAATTTTTTTTTCCCTTGAAGGAGAGATATTTTCTTGGTTTCTCATATTTCTTGTGCCTTCGTGATGGTTTCTAGTCATCAGATGATTTATATATTTCTTCCTATATTTTTCAAGTTAAATTCTGAGTGTTCATAGGCGAGTAGGAGGAGGTGATAGGCAATCTCTCTGCTGCTTACCTCCCTTATACTTACCCAGCAACCTATACTGTTGCCTCTGGACTTTGATCATTTAAAATCCTCCTGTCCGTTTCTGTAAAACAGATTCACCTGGGGCTGAGCTGTTGCACTTCAATTGATTGATGAAGAGAGAAGGGGGTGTGTAGTGTGGGTTTTAGGAAATGCTGAAGTCTGAAAATTCAGAGCCATGTGTCAGGGGATGAGCCAGTTTCTCTGCAACTCATTGTCACTCCTGCTCAGTACAGCCAGCCAGGTCCATCGTTGAGGTGAATGTCTTGATGGTGCGGCGATTGTGGAGACTGGCTTCTCCAAGTCCCAGTGAACACACCTGAGTTCCAAGGCGTGTGGAGAAGGGGATTAGCCAAGCTCTGCAGCACCCCTTGCAACAGCTAACAGCTCACTGTGCAGCAAGGTTACTTGGGGCACATGTCCTCGTGTTGTGGGGACCAGGCAAAGACAGGCTTCTCCAAGTCCCAATAAAGTGGAGATTTTTTTGTAGGCAGCATATATTCAGTCTACAGATTTCTGCCTTTAATTGGTTCATTTAGACCATTTACTTTTTTAGGTTTAGATGTAGAGTGTATGTGCTCACTGGAGAGAGACACAGAGAGAGGATTTAAGAAAGCATGCTCTGGAGGGATGGCTATGCTGCAACCCTTTTTCTCCACTCTTCTCTTGGGATTTTAGACATGCATGCACATGTGCCTAGAGTGTTTTTCAAGCTTCTGGGTCTGGGACTTGAACCATACAGCTGACCATGTGGGATCCAGCCACCCCTCTGACACACTGCCAGCTGGCCCTGTACCATTTATATCATATTTTTTAACAGCATTATTTGGATATAATTTATATGTCAGATAATTCACCCATTAAGAGTGTACAATTAATGTTTTTTTAAAAATTATATTGAGAGTTGTGCAGTCATCACTATAATCAACCCTTATTCCCCTCACCCTGACCCCTAGCTCTAGGCCACCACTAATCTTCCTCCTGTCTCTGTAGATTTGCCTATTCTGGAAATTTCCTTCAAAGAAAATCATATAATGTGGTCTTTTTTGACTGGCATCTTTCACTCATCATAATTTTTAAGGTTCATTAATGTTAAAACAGGTAACAATACTTTATTACTGAACAATACCCCATTGTGTGGCTATGCCACATTTTATTTAACTGTTCACAAGTTGATAAACATTTGTGTTGTTTCCACTTTTTGTGTATTATAAATAATGTTACCATGAGCATTCATGTATAAGTTTTGGGATGCATGTATATTTTAATTTTTCTTGATTGTATACCTAGAAGTGGAATTTCTGGGTCATATGATATCTCTGGTTAATATCTTGAGGTTCTGCTAGTGTTTTCTAAAGCAACTACATTATTTTACATTTCTACTAGCAATGTGTGAGGAATTTCTCCACATCCTTGCTAACACTTGTTATTGTCTTTCATGAAATAGCTTTCCATTTATTTAGGATTTTTTAAGTTTTAACAGTGTTTTGGAGTTTTCACAGTACAAATTCTGTACTTTTGTTAAATTGATTACTGAGTATTTTTTTATTTTTGACGCTAAAACAAATGTAGTTATTTTCTTTTTGAAGATTTGCTGTAGGGCATATGTACTTGTTCTGAGGGTGGGGAAGGGAGAGAGAGACAGAGAGAAAGAGAAAGTGAGAAATCTTCCCAGGGGGTAGGGGATATAGCCATGCCACAGTCCCTTCTCCTCCATTCTTCTCTTGGGATTTTGGACATGTATGCACATGCCCAATGTGTATTATTTTTTTTTCAAGCTGCCAGATCTTGAACTTGAACCATGAATTTGGCCATATGGGATCTAGCTTCTTACCTCCATGCCACCTGCTAGCTCAATGCAGTTATTTTCTTAATTCTATTTCAGATTGTTCATTGTTAGTGTATCAAAGTGTGGATTTTTTTTTTTAATATACAGTAGTCTTCTCTTATCCATGGCTTTTGCTGTTTGTGGTTTAAGTTACCCACAGTCACATGAAGTCAACTGCTATTTGAAAATAGTTGTGTACAGTACAATAAGATATTTTGAAAGAATGGTTACATTCACATAACTTATATTACAAATATTATAACTGTTCTATTTTATTATTGTTGTTAATCTCTTACCATGCCTAATTTATAAATTAAACCTCATCTTAGGTATGTAGGTACAGGAAAAGACATAGTATATATACATAGGGTTTGGTTTTATTTGTAGTTTCAGGTATCCACTGGGGAATCTTTGGATAAGTGTGTGTGTGTGGGGTACTGATTTTGCTGAACTTATTAATTAGCTCTACTAGTTCTTTAGTGAATTCCTTAAGATTTTCAATTCGAGGGGACTTCAAATGGTTTGTGGAAAAATGAAATTAAAATACAAGTGTATTTTGCTGTGCAAAGTTTTTTTTATATCTATGTATAGTTTTTTCATAATATGTGTCATCTATAATTTTTGAATTCTCCTCATTACAAGACATCATCTGTATTTAGAGCTATTGCATCATCTGGAAAGTCATGACGTATTTTTCTATGCAAAAATGTGTCATGACTTTCCCAACAACCCAATAGTTTTACTTCTTCCCAATCTAATACCTTTTCTTTCTTCTTCTTGCCTAGTTGCCCTGGCTAGAACTTTTAGAACAGTAACTTTCAATAGAAGGTGTGAGATTGTATCTCATCTTGTTCCTGATTTTAAGGAGAAAGCAGGCAGTCTTTCACCATTAATTATGATGTTAAGTCTGGGTTTTTCAGAGATGGTCTTTGATTAGGTCGAGGAAGTTATCTTCTGGTCCTGCTTTATTGAATGGTTTTATCATGAAAGAGT
>NW_006201276.1:235615-239729 GCF_000334495.1 Tupaia belangeri chinensis
TCTCGCTTTCTGTCTCTGTGTCTCTCTCTGTCTCTCCAGCAAGCACACACGCCCTATAGCAAAAACCTCTCAATTAAAAAAAAATAAGTGTTACTATTGATATTTTCGGATGTGTTCCTGTCATCATTAGTCATTTTCTTGGTTGTTTTTTTGTTCTCTTATTTCTGTCTGTCTGATGTTAGTTTTCCTGGTATAGCACTATCTTCAGAACTTCTTGAAGAACTATCTTGGAGTTGGTAAATTCTTTCAGGGTTTGTTTATCTGAGATTTTTTTTTTTATCTTTTCTTCCCAATATGAAAGATAATCTTTCTTGGCATAGTAATCTTGGTTGAAATTGTTTTTCCTTTAACACTTCAAATATATTTCCCCATTTGTTCCTTGCCTGCATTATTTTCGATGAGATGTCCAATGTTAGTGTGCTGAGATAACCTTTGTAAGTAACGTGACATTTCTGTCTGACAATTTTAGTGTCTTGTATTCGTTTGTGGTTTTGGTCAATCTGGCTATGATGTGCCTTGGAGAAGATTTTCTTGGGTTGATTCTATATGGGGTCTTTTGTATTTCTTGGGTCAGATTTTTTAATTCCTCTCAAAATTTGGTAAATTTTGTTCCAGGATTTTCATTGAATATATTATCAATGCCCTTATTATTTTCTTCACCTTCTGAGATACCAATTATCCAGATGTTTAGGCACATAATGGTATGTTAATATTTCTCATATATTGTCTTCATTCTTCTTGGTTATTTTCTCTGTTTTATTGATCATTTTTCCTAGGTCAGAGATTTTTGTCTTCTACATTAGAGATTTGATCTTCTATGTGATCTAATCTGCTTTTAATATTTTCGAGGGAGGTTTTGATTTCCTGTAGTACAGTCTTCATCTCTAACAATTCAATTTGATTCTTTTTTATGGTTTCTATTACTTCTTTCAAATCATGAAAGGATGTCCTCATCTCTTGGAGCTCATTGTCTCTTTTCTCTTGCATCTTCTAGAGTTTGTTGTCTCTTTTCTCTAGCATCTCATTTAGTTTTGTCACTATATAAATATTCTGAATTGTTTTTCCTACATTTCCATAAGTTCCATAGTATTGTCTATGGATGATGAGGAATTTTTTTTTCCCTTGAAGGAGAGATATTTTCTTGGTTTCTCATATTTCTTGTGCCTTCGTGATGGTTTCTAGTCATCAGATGATTTATATATTTCTTCCTATATTTTTCAAGTTAAATTCTGAGTGTTCATAGGCGAGTAGGAGGAGGTGATAGGCAATCTCTCTGCTGCTTACCTCCCTTATACTTACCCAGCAACCTATACTGTTGCCTCTGGACTTTGATCATTTAAAATCCTCCTGTCCGTTTCTGTAAAACAGATTCACCTGGGGCTGAGCTGTTGCACTTCAATTGATTGATGAAGAGAGAAGGGGGTGTGTAGTGTGGGTTTTAGGAAATGCTGAAGTCTGAAAATTCAGAGCCATGTGTCAGGGGATGAGCCAGTTTCTCTGCAACTCATTGTCACTCCTGCTCAGTACAGCCAGCCAGGTCCATCGTTGAGGTGAATGTCTTGATGGTGCGGCGATTGTGGAGACTGGCTTCTCCAAGTCCCAGTGAACACACCTGAGTTCCAAGGCGTGTGGAGAAGGGGATTAGCCAAGCTCTGCAGCACCCCTTGCAACAGCTAACAGCTCACTGTGCAGCAAGGTTACTTGGGGCACATGTCCTCGTGTTGTGGGGACCAGGCAAAGACAGGCTTCTCCAAGTCCCAATAAAGTGGAGATTTTTTTGTAGGCAGCATATATTCAGTCTACAGATTTCTGCCTTTAATTGGTTCATTTAGACCATTTACTTTTTTAGGTTTAGATGTAGAGTGTATGTGCTCACTGGAGAGAGACACAGAGAGAGGATTTAAGAAAGCATGCTCTGGAGGGATGGCTATGCTGCAACCCTTTTTCTCCACTCTTCTCTTGGGATTTTAGACATGCATGCACATGTGCCTAGAGTGTTTTTCAAGCTTCTGGGTCTGGGACTTGAACCATACAGCTGACCATGTGGGATCCAGCCACCCCTCTGACACACTGCCAGCTGGCCCTGTACCATTTATATCATATTTTTTAACAGCATTATTTGGATATAATTTATATGTCAGATAATTCACCCATTAAGAGTGTACAATTAATGTTTTTTTAAAAATTATATTGAGAGTTGTGCAGTCATCACTATAATCAACCCTTATTCCCCTCACCCTGACCCCTAGCTCTAGGCCACCACTAATCTTCCTCCTGTCTCTGTAGATTTGCCTATTCTGGAAATTTCCTTCAAAGAAAATCATATAATGTGGTCTTTTTTGACTGGCATCTTTCACTCATCATAATTTTTAAGGTTCATTAATGTTAAAACAGGTAACAATACTTTATTACTGAACAATACCCCATTGTGTGGCTATGCCACATTTTATTTAACTGTTCACAAGTTGATAAACATTTGTGTTGTTTCCACTTTTTGTGTATTATAAATAATGTTACCATGAGCATTCATGTATAAGTTTTGGGATGCATGTATATTTTAATTTTTCTTGATTGTATACCTAGAAGTGGAATTTCTGGGTCATATGATATCTCTGGTTAATATCTTGAGGTTCTGCTAGTGTTTTCTAAAGCAACTACATTATTTTACATTTCTACTAGCAATCTGAGAGGAATTTCTCCACATCCTTGCTAACACTTGTTATTGTCTTTCATGAAATAGCTTTCCATTTATTTAGGATTTTTTAAGTTTTAACAGTGTTTTGGAGTTTTCACAGTACAATTTCTTTACTTTTGTTAAATTGATTACTGAGTATTTTTTTATTTTTGACGCTAAAACAAATGTAGTTATTTTCTTTTTGAAGATTTGCTGTAGGGCATATGTACTTGTTCTGAGGGTGGGGAAGGGAGAGAGAGACAGAGAGAAAGAGAAAGTGAGAAATCTTCCCAGGGGGTAGGGGATATAGCCATGCCACAGTCCCTTCTCCTCCATTCTTCTCTTGGGATTTTGGACATGTATGCACATGCCCAATGTGTATTATTTTTTTTTCAAGCTGCCAGATCTTGAACTTGAACCATGAATTTGGCCATATGGGATCTAGCTTCTTACCTCCATGCCACCTGCTAGCTCAATGCAGTTATTTTCTTAATTCTATTTCAGATTGTTCATTGTTAGTGTATCAAAGTGTGGATTTTTTTTTTTAATATACAGTAGTCTTCTCTTATCCATGGCTTTTGCTGTTTGTGGTTTAAGTTACCCACAGTCACATGAAGTCAACTGCTATTTGAAAATAGTTGTGTACAGTACAATAAGATATTTTGAAAGAATGGTTACATTCACATAACTTATATTACAAATATTATAACTGTTCTATTTTATTATTGTTGTTAATCTCTTACCATGCCTAATTTATAAATTAAACCTCATCTTAGGTATGTAGGTACAGGAAAAGACATAGTATATATACATAGGGTTTGGTTTTATTTGTAGTTTCAGGTATCCACTGGGGAATCTTTGGATAAGTGTGTGTGTGTGGGGTACTGATTTTGCTGAACTTATTAATTAGCTCTACTAGTTCTTTAGTGAATTCCTTAAGATTTTCAATTCGAGGGGACTTCAAATGGTTTGTGGAAAAATGAAATTAAAATACAAGTGTATTTTGCTGTGCAAAGTTTTTTTTATATCTATGTATAGTTTTTTCATAATATGTGTCATCTATAATTTTTGAATTCTCCTCATTACAAGACATCATCTGTATTTAGAGCTATTGCATCATCTGGAAAGTCATGACGTATTTTTCTATGCAAAAATGTGTCATGACTTTCCCAACAACCCAATAGTTTTACTTCTTCCCAATCTAATACCTTTTCTTTCTTCTTCTTGCCTAGTTGCCCTGGCTAGAACTTTTAGAACAGTAACTTTCAATAGAAGGTGTGAGATTGTATCTCATCTTGTTCCTGATTTTAAGGAGAAAGCAGGCAGTCTTTCACCATTAATTATGATGTTAAGTCTGGGTTTTTCAGAGATGGTCTTTGATTAGGTCGAGGAAGTTATCTTCTGGTCCTGCTTTATTGAATGGTTTTATCATGAAAGAGT
>NW_006201276.1:239812-250719 GCF_000334495.1 Tupaia belangeri chinensis
TTCGATCCTATATGTGGTTGTTGGGTTGGGGAAGAGAGACTTAATTTTATTGGCTGCACCTGCCTGCCCAGAATACAATGGAACTTCAAAGCTGGTGGAAAGATAGAATTTACATATGAATCTATTTTGGTGCCAAAAAAAATAATTGAAATCCATGTATAGTTTTTTATAATACACATTTTTCATGAGCTTTTTGAAGATCCCTGATATGATTATGCAACATGAGGCTGGAGTAGGGAAGGAGAACTCTCAACAACCTGTCTCTTGTGGGATGAAACTGTAGCCCCAGACCAGGAGTTGGGGTGACAGTTGGATGGAGGAACTCCCATCTGCTTGGCTACTCAGTGAAGAGCTTTGTAACACAGAGCTGGGAAGAGATGGTACCAAAGCAGGTCCTGGCCCAGATGTTTCCCACTCTCTGTGATGAAATATAGATATTCTTGAATGTATATTTTTATATTGATTGTATGCCTTTAGGAAAATTTCCAGAGACTTTAGGTGATTACTTTTCAAAATAATTTTCAGGGCCAGCAGGTGGCATGGTGGTTAAGGCACTGGACTCTCACATGTCCAACCACAGTTTGATTCCTGTACCTAATGGCTTGCTTTCTCACTTTCTTTCTCTCTCTCTCGCTCTCTCTAGTGAGCACATGTACCCTATAGCAATTTTTTAAAAATAACAATAAAACAATAAATCAAATAAATAATTCTTTTAAAAAAATCTTCCCAGGGGCCAGCAAGTAGCATGGCAGTTAAAGCGCTAGACTCCCACATTACTGACCGTGGTCTGAGTCCCAGACCTGGTAGCTTGAAAATCACGTCATGTGTGCATGCCCTAATCCCAGGAGAATGGAAGGGAAGGGATTGTGGCATGGCTGTACCCCCAGGGGGAGACTTCTCACTTTCCCTCTAATTCTTTCTCTCTGTCTCTCTGGCGAGTACATGTGCCCTATGGCAAAAACCTTAATTTTTTTTTTTCCAGATTAATTCTTGCTTTGTTGGGAAGAGAATCTGCCAAGTTCCTTACTCCACTATTCTGGAAATCCCAGTCATTGATTAGGACTTTCACTTTAAAAAAATATATATATGTATTACCACTAGGTACATGTATTCTCCAGAGAGAGAGAAAGGGAGAGACAGAGAGACAGAAAGAGAGAGAGAACTCTAGTGGGGCACAGTCACACTATAATCCCTTCCCCTTTATTTCTTTATCACATCAGGATCCTGGGCACACATGCACAAACCCCAGCATGTTTTACAAGCCACTGGTTGGCCATGTAGGATCTGACTTTCTATGCACTGCACTACAGGGCCAGCCCAGGACTTTTAGTCTTTTAGTTTTCTGCTATAGGATGTGTGCGCATGCTGGGGAGAGAGAGAGAGAGAGAGAGAGAAAGAGAGAGAGAGAGATCGAGCGAGATCGAGAAAGTGAGAAATAATCCCTTAGAGAGGATGGCAAAGCCACAATTCCTTCTCCTCCAGTCTCCTCTCAGGATTGTGGCATGTATGCACACATGCCTGGTGTGTTTTTCAAACCATCAGGTCTGGGGCTCAAACTGTGGAGTTGGCCATGGAATCCAGCATCTTAACCATCATTCCACCTGCTGGCACAGGACTTTTAATCTTAAAAGATATATTTGGAGGGCTGGCCTGTAGCCTAGAAGTTAAGGGAGCTGAATCCCATATGGCTGACTGTGGTTTAAATCCTGGCCCTAGCGGTTTCAAGAACACACCAGGTGCAGGTGCCTGCATGCCCCAAATCCTAACAGAAGAGAGAAATGGAGAAGGGATTGTGCTGTGTCATGACCCAGTGGGGGGGAGGTGTTGCTTTGTCCTTCTCGCTCTCTCTGTCTCTGTCTCTCCCTGTCTCTCTGTCAAGTTCATGTGTCCTCTTGCAATTGAAAAAAAATGTGTTCAAAAATAGCTTCAAGCCTAACAGAAATTTTCTACTCCCCCCAATATACAAAGCACACCCTTACATTCTTTACCCAGGTTCCTCTGTTGTTAGTAATTTATCCCATTTGCTTTATTAGTATCATGCTTTGGGGCATGTATGTGTGCATGTGTGTGTATGTATAGTCATGTGTCACTTAACAATGGGGATGCAGACTGAGAAATGTGTCATTAGGTGATTTTATTGTTGTATGAACAACATAGAGTGTACTTCCATAAACCTAGATGGTATAGCCTACTCACACCTAGGCTATGGTATAACCTATTGCTTCATCAAATATATGTAGTCCATTGTTGACTGAATCATTCATATGCAGCACATGACTGTGTTTATGTTTTCTTAGCCTGGGAGTTAAGCACCTCATGGCACTTTATCCTCAAGCAATTGAGTGTGTATTTCTTAGGAGTAGAAATATTCTCTTATAAAACCATAATACAGTTTTCAATTTCCATAATTTTAACATTGATTATTGGGTTGACCTCATACCCTAGTGGTTAAGAGAGTCAGATCCCACATGGTTGACCACAGTTCAATTCCCTGGCCCAGCAACTTAAAAAATATGCCAATGTATGTATGTATATGCTCAAAATCCCAACAGAATGGAGAAATGTAGGAGAAAGGATTGTGCTGTGACTATGCCCCATAGGGTGGTGCTTTTTCCCTTCCCCACTCTGTGTCTGTCTCTCTCTCTGATGAATGTATGCACCCTCTTGCAATTAATAAAAAGTCTAATGTTGATTATTTATCTCACTTATAATACAAATTCTAGTATTCTAATTATTTTTAACTTATGCTTCCTCCCTCTGTTTTTGTCTATGTTTTATATTGTACATAATATTACTAACAGTGGTACATACATAGGAGCATATCCTCCAATGTTTTTATACTGATAAATATATGCAATAAAAACAATTGTGAAGCAGCCATTTCAGAGGTTTAGTTGGCAAAATCCTTCCACTCTATCAGTTTAACTGATCCTGTCACCATCGTGTAACATACGAAAGATGTATTTTTCTCACCTGTATCAAGTATGAAGAAATACTGAGGAATTTACTATAGATAAAAAAAACATGGGACCAGCAGTTAGCGTAATGGCTATGTCGCTGGACTCCCACGTAGTCGACCACAGTGGCTTAACACTCATGCAGGGCGCGTGTGGGTGCGTGCCTAAGATCCCGAGAGGAGAACGGAGGAGAAGGGATTGTGGCGTGGCCATCCCCCCTGGGGGGTGATTTCTCACTTTCTGTCTCTCTGTCTCTGTCTGGCTGGCTGGCGAGCGCACGCGCCCTATAGCAAAAACCTCTCAAAAAAAAAAAACAAAAACAAAAAACAAGTGTTAGATGTGGGCCTCAACCCAGGATTTCTGACCCCAGAATCCATAATCTTTTTGCAACAAATTGCCTTGCTGAATAAGTTCTCAGCTCTCTACATGTGACTTTTCTACTTTATTAGTTTTAAAGCAATTTAAGATCATATAATTCTAAAAACTGTACCATAAGCTTCCAACATACAGGATTGAAGACTCTGGCTCAGTTGGTTAGGTGACTATTTTTTCTTTTCTTTTCTTTTCTTTTCTTTTCTTTTCTTTTCTTTTCTTTTCTTTTCTTTTCTTTTCTTTTCTTTTCTTTTCTTTTCTTTTCTTTTCTTTTCTTTTCTTTTCTTTTCTTTTCTTTTCTTTTCTTTTCTTTTCTTTTCTTTTCTTTTTTTTCTTTTCTTTTCTTTCTTTTCTTTCTTTCTTTCTTTCTTTCTTTCTTTCTTTCTTTCTTTCTTTCTTTCTTTCTTTCTTTTTTTGTTGTGAGAGATTTTTGCTATAGGGCACATGGCCTTGCTGGGGAGACAGAGACAAAGCGAGAACTCACCCCCCGGGGGGATGGCCACACCACAGTCCCCTCTTCTCCATTCTCCTCTTGGGATTTTGAGCATATACACACACATGAATCTGGTATTAGATTTTTGTTGCTGTTGTTTGTTTGTTTTATTTTACATTTATTTATTTTATATTCATTCACTAACATCATCACAATATACAAAAATGCAATTTCTCACCCAGAATACACTGTATAGTGGCTTAATCATACATGTTATTATCAACAAATAATTTTCCATTTCTTGTTATATATAATATATATATATATTTTCCCCCTGTTCCTCACCCTCTGCCATTTCCCCCCTTCTCCCTTACTGTCTCTGATATCTACAGTTACTTACCATTCCTTCCCCACCATTTTAATGATTCAGAAAATATCATAATCTAACTACTTTCAATAGCAAGTTCAGCTGTGAAGACATGTCTGACTTCAGGCAAGAAACTGTGAGTAGAATGAATATACCACTAAGTAGCACCTAGAATAAGCTATATAGCTTACTATGACCATTAAATAGGTATTTTTAAATATATTTTTTAATTTCAAGAAAGGCAGTTTTAGATTTTTTTTAAGAATTATTTTATTTTAACTTTATTTATTATTATGATCATTATTATTTTCCAGTTTGATCAGAGAGAGACAGAGAGAGAGAGAGAGGAAGTGAGAAAGCAAGCCACCAGGTCTGAGACTTGAACCGTGGTCGGCCATGTGGGAGTCCAGCGCCTTTATCCATCATGCCACTTGCCAGCCCCAGTTTTAGATTTAATAAATCAACATAAAAAAAAAACTGTTAAGAGAACTTTGCTTAAGACTTAAAGCCAGGAAACAGGTTAGGATTCTGTTCAACTAGTAAGTACATGAACCTATCGACAGCTCAAGAGAAGACAAAAATCCTTAAATCTGGAAGACAAAACATGTAAGAAAATCAGTAATGTTTTAGTCAAAAGTCATGAAATTCTATTTCACCAGTTCAGTCTCATTTACTTTATCTTCTTTTGTTGTGGTTCGATATTTCTGTTTAAATTCTGGAAGGTAACATTCATCTCGGAATTTGCCCCTACCATTAAACTGGCCATTCTCATAGTTGTTTTTGAACTCTTAATTTCTGTGTGTCTGTATCCAGTTTTCCTGGTATAGCATATCCCTTCAGAACTTCTTGAGAGCTGGTCTGGTGTCAGTAAATTCTTTCAGATTTTTGTTGTGGTTCGATATTTCTGTTTAAATTCTGGAAGGTAACATTCATCTCGGAATTTGCCCCTACCATTAAACTGGCCATTCTCATAGTTGTTTTTGAACTCTTAATTTCTGTGTGTCTGTATCCAGTTTTCCTGGTATAGCATATCCCTTCAGAACTTCTTGAGAGCTGGTCTGGTGTCAGTAAATTCTTTCAGATTTTGTTTATATGAGACTATCTTTGTCTTTTCTTCCCATATGAAGGATGATCTTGCCAGGTATAGTATTCTTGGGTGAAATTGTTTTTCACTTAACACTTTGAATATATTTTCCCATTCTTTCTTTGCTTGCATTGTTTCCGATGAGAGGTCCGCTGTTAGTCTGATTGGATATCTTCTGTAGGTAACTTGACTTTTCTTTCTTGCCAATCTTAGTATCTTGTCTTTGTGGTTTTGGTCAATTTAGCTATAATGTGTCTTAGAGAAGATTTTCTTGGGTTGATTCTTGGGGGGGGGGGGGGTTTGTTTTTTTTGGGTGGGGCCTAGCTTTGGAAAGTTTTCTCCCAGGATTTTATGGAATAGATTATTAATGCCCTTATTAGTCTCTTCACCTTCTGGGATACCAGATGTTTGGGCATTTAATGATATCTAGTATTTCTCATATGTTATTCTCAGTTTTTGAGCTTTCGGTATGAGTTTTAAGCTGCCAGGTCCTGGACTCAAACTGAGGTTAACCCCAAGGGAGTCCAGCGATGTAACCATTATGCCATCTGCTGGTCCCCAGGTGGCTATCTTTTTAAAGACCTCCCTTAGCAAAGTAGGAAAAAGGAAACACTACTGCCATTTTCCTTCCTCCTTCCAAAATTAGCCTTGTACATCCTTGGAAATGTTTGACTTGACTGCATAACATCATTTATATGACAATTTCCTGTTTATAAAACATTTTAATATATTCTTTAATTTAGAGCCACAGCAACCCTTTGAAAACAAGACCCCCAAGGTGATGCATATGTACTTTAAAGTTGAGAAGCACTTCTCTAGAGCACTGACCTCTCACTTTTAAATAAGCCTGTCTGTCATCGTGCTCTCACCAATCTCTCCAGTAATTCCTGTGAATTCTTGTCATGGCCAATGCCAGAGAGGCTTTCTCTACATCCAGCCAATTTGTTTTTGGTTGAAATCAGCAGTCTACAGATTGGGCTGTACAAGGTAATCTAACAGGATGTGGGCAGAACGTAATTAGAATTATTATTTTTTGCCATTTCTCTAGCTTTTCTTTTATTTCTGTATCCTGTAACTCACCTACTTAAAGTGTACAGTAGTTTAAAGTATATTCATACTGATTTCAGGACATTCATGTGTTACCAAAAAGAAGTCCTTTACCCATCAGTAGTCATGCCCCATCCCCAGCCACCTTACCCATTAATAGTCATGCCCCATCCCCAGCCAACTGTCAGTCTACTTTCTATTTGTTTACAGTTACCTATTCTGGATTACATAAATGGGATCATATAATATGTAGTCTTTTATATCTGACTTCTTTCACTTAGTGTAATGTCTTTAAGGTCCATCCATATTACAGCATGTATTAGATAGACCACATTTTATCTATTCACCAGTAAATGAATATTTGTGTTGTTTCCACTTTTTTGCTATTATTACAATGGACATTTCCATACAATTTTTTTTTTGGTGGACATATGCCTTCATTTCTCTTGGGTGTACTGTGTTCTTAGATTAGTATAAATGCCATGTGTTAAATTTTAAAAGAAAAAAAAATAGAAAAATGTGTTGGGTTAGCAGGTGTCCTGGTGTTTAATGTAACTGGATCCCACATGACCAGCTTTGGTTTGAGTCCCAGAGCAAGCAGCTTGAAAACACACTGGACACACGTGTAGGTATACACCCAAAGTCCTGAGAGGAGAATGGATAAGAAGGGATTGTGGCGTGGCCGTACTCCCTGGGTGATGGTTTCTTACTTTCCTGCACTGTCTCTCTGTCTCTGTATTAGTCTCCAATGACTGCATATGACCTATGGCAAAAATTTAAAAAAGAAATAAAGAAGAAATGAAAGAAAGAAAGAAAGAAAGAAAGAAAGAAAGAAAGAAAGAAAGAAAAAGAAAAGAAAAGAAAAGAAAAGAAAAGAAAAGAAAGAAATAAGTGTGGCTCTTGAAGGGAATGGAATCCCTCCCACTCTGCCCCATTTTACTGACCTTCCTATTTAGCAATTTACTTCTTTCTTCCTTGTTTTTATTTACTTCTTACTCCTGCCAGGGATGCTGTGGGAGGAAAGGAAACATTTTCTGAGTCACACTAAGGTGTTAAGTACTATATCATTACTAAGGTGCTAAGTACTATACATTTAACTCTGTAACAACCTTATGAGGTTGGTGCTGTCAAACCCATTTTAAAATAAGGAAACTAAGATTCTTAGTGGGTAAGTGACTTGTTCAGTGTCACCCAGCAGTTAAGAGGCAGAAGTAAAACCTACCTCTACCCGTTCCAAAGCCCAAGCATTTTTCACAGGCAAGTTCTCAGATGAAGTGTTTATTTATTTTTTTAAATTTTTTATTATTATCATAATCTTGTTTATATTACATTGAATCACATATAACTTTACAGTGTATTACATTTCTTTTTCCAGAAGGAATACTATTCATATCAGTCAACACAAAAGACATTAAAATCCCCATCATCATCATGCAATAGCTTTTTTTCCAGATTATTATTATTATTATTCCAATTATTTTTTTAAACATTCAATCACTGTTTATCATTTTTCTTGTAAAAAGACTTTAACCAACGTGAAATACTTCTGAGACCTGTTCAGTTGAGAATACTATACACGTCATCAACAGGTAATAAACTATATCTGAATCCTACTAATGTCATGCCTCTCTATTAGATGAAGTGTTGGTTGAAATTCATAGATCTTGTTTTTCACTTGAGACACCAAAGATGGACACATAAAGTAGAAAAATGAAATGAAATATGATCTTAGATTGAACTTACAGGAATGGGGTTTACATGAGATGGAGAAAGTGGTAGGCATCGTAACTGAGATATTGAATACAGAAATAGAACCTGTTTTGCAGAAGGAAAGGGTTGACGAGTGTTCAGTTTGGAACATATGGCATTTAAAAGCATTCATTCAATTATTATTTGAATGACTTTTTTTTTTGAGAGGTTTTTCACTATAGGGCGTGTGTGCTCGCCAGACAGACAGAGAGAGACAGAGAGACAGAAAGCGAGAAATAATCCCCCAGGGGGAATGTCCACGCCGCAATCCCTTCTCCTCCATTCTCCTCTCAGGATCTTGGGCACGCACACACATGCGCCCGGCGTGGGTTTTAAGCCACCGAGTCCGGGACGCGAACCGCAGTTGACTACACCAGCAACATAGCCATTACGCTAACTGCTGGTTCCCTTGAGTGACTTTTTTGTGCCAGGCACAGTGCAGGATGCTGGAGACACACAGGAGAATAAGATAGCTGTGGTCCTTGCCCTAATGGAGCTTACGGGCTTAGTAGTGCAGCTAGACAAAACCAATTGTAATCAAGTGCAGTGGCTGCCATGATTAGAGGAGAGAGGGGGGGGGTGTAATTCAGGCATCTGGAGAAAGTGATTATTTTTTAATTAAAAAACATTTTTTAGAGGTTTTTGCCTTAGGGCATGTATACTCCCTGGAGAGAGAGGGAAAGTGAGAAATCACCGCCCCCTCGTCCCCCAGGGGATGGCCATGCCTCAATCCCTTCTCCTCCATTCTCCTCCTGGGATCTTGGGTATGCATGCACATGCACCTGGTGTGATTTTTCAAGCCACCTGGTTCAGGGCTCGAACTGCAATCAGCCATGTGGGAGTCCAGCAACGTAACCACTATATCATCTGCTGGCCCTCAGAAGTGATTCTTTAAGGCTTTGATGTTAGTAGAAAAAAAATCAAAATGACAATAGCTTAAGGTACAAATGAAGACATAGAATTACCAAAGATGAATAAAAAGACTTAGAAGTCATTACAGGAAACTAATGAATTGATAATACCTATTTCTTCTGCTTTTCCCCTTCCTGCAAGGCAAATATAGGGCCTGCAGCCACATCGACAGCTGTTCTCTGACCCTCATCCTTACTTGCCTCCTGTCTGCCTGGAGTTCTTGTCCCCCATCTCTTTTGTCTAGCCAACTCCTGTCTATCTTTATTAAGATCTTTCAGAAATGCTACCATGACCCCCTGTTCTATGTCCCCACAGTTTCCTGGTCCTGCTGATTGCTATTTCTTCTATTAACTGTGAATACTTTAAGACCAGGGACATGTTCTTAACCCAAGTATTCTCCCAGTGTCTCACATATGGTAGGATGGATGTATGAATGAAATAAGCAAAAAGGACCAAATGATGAGAAAGATCTGCATGTTTTGAACAAGAGGAGGTGGCTTTATTAACTTTGTAGGAAGAGCTGGGTTGTCGATCTAACCCAGTGATTTGTAACCAAGGGCAATTTTGCCTTCCCAAGAGACATTTGATAACATCCAGAGACATTTTTGGTTGCCACAATTGGCTAGGAGCACCTCCTGACATCTAGTGGGCAGAGGCCAAGGATGATGCCAAACATTTGATATTGCACAAGACAGCCCCTTGGAACAAAGAATTAGTTTATCCAGCCCAGAATGTTAGTAGTGCAGAGGTTGAGAAATCCTGGTCTTTTGCAGTGCAGGTCTCTCTTATCTAAATCATTGGTTCTCAAAAGTCTGACCTCCAGCAGTAGCAGCATCGCCTGGGAACTGTTAGAAAGTCTAGGGTTCCCCCCTAAACTGACTGAAGGAGAAACTGGAAATGGGACCTAACACTTTAACAAATGCTCCAGAGAATTCTGATGCAGGCTGAAGTTAGAGAACCACTCCTAAAGTAAAAAAGTGAGCTGATAACAGGGCTAGCACCAGAACCTCAAGGGAAGCCAGCATAGGAGTGGTCAAGGAATAATGTTAGAAAAATCCATTGAAGTGATAGTTTCCAGGGTGAAGTGATCACTGATATCAAATATTCCTGGAGTTGATAAATATGAGAACAAGCAAATGAGGGAGAGACTGCCACTAATACTATGGGTCTTCAGAAAGTTCATGGGAAATATATATCATGAAAAAAACTACACATACATCTCAGTTTTTTAAATACCAAAACTAACTCATACTTAAAGTTCATTTTTTTCATGAACTTTTTGAAGTCCCTTCTTAGTTAAAATCCTGAAATGGAGGAAGACAAGGATGATGGTGTTGCAGAGTAACAGGTTTGAGCAGTGAGGGGCACCTGAAAGCTTTTAGCAGTCATGTATGCAAAAGAACTGCTCTTTGCATTTATCTTCAGTGTTAGGAATGTAGGAATAACTTGTCAGTACTCTCAGTACTCTCATTCCTCTAACAAAACAGCTCTTACTATTTTGTGTTTTCTTCCAGGTTTTGGGTGCATAACTATTTTTTTTTTTTTTACAGTGGAGTAGGCTGCAGTCACAGTAAATACCAAGGCATTTTTAAAGGTTACACCAGAGCAATTGGCCATATTTTGCTATAGCAGCAAGGGTAAACTTGATCTCATTGTCAGTTTGTTCTTCTTGCAGGAAGGATCATTTGGTGGAAGTTGAGGTTCCATGAAAAGTAAAGCAGGTGGGGGGAACCAGCAGTTAGCGTAATGGCTATGTCGCTGGATTCCCACGTAGTCGACCGCGGTTCGTGTCCCGGACCCGGTGGCTTAAACTCACGCCGGGCGCGTGTGCGTGCGTGCCCAAGATCCCGAGAGGAGAATGGAGGAGAAGGGATTGCGGCGTGACCATCCCCCCTGGGGGGTGATTTCTCGCTTTCTGTCTCTATGTCTCTCTCTGTCTGTCTGGCGAGCGCACGCGCCCTACAGTGAAAATCTCTCCAAAAAAAA
>NW_006201276.1:251082-284680 GCF_000334495.1 Tupaia belangeri chinensis
ATCCCCCCTGGGGGGTGATTTCTCGCTTTCTGTCTCTCTGTCTCTCTCTGTCTGTCTGGCGAGTGCACACACCCTATAGCAAAAATCTCTCCAAATAAAAAGTAAAGCAGGTGCACATAGACTAATTTTGATTATCTGAAACAAACAAAAAATGATATTAAAAGAAAAACCCCTTGAGAACAGAATTTCTTTTCTTAAGCCTCATTAAGGAAGCCAAGGACAAACCAATAAAGGAGACCATTAGGGGAATAAGGTTACATCATTTATAGAACCCAGAGTGTTATCTCAGAGTCATGTTGTACATCCATACCACAGCGAACTTTTTTTCCTATTTTTTTTTCTGGAGAGGTTTTTGCTATAGGGCATGTATGCTCACCAGAAAGACAGAGAGAGACAGAGACAGAAAGTGAGAAGTCACCCCCCCAGGGAGGATGGCCACGCCGCAATGCCTTCTCCTCCATTCTCCTCTCGGGATCTTGGGCACACACGCACACGCACCCGGCGTAAGTTTAAGCCACTGGATCCTGGACTCAGACCGCCGTCGACTGCATGGGAGTCCAGCAACATAGCCATTATGCTAACTGCAGGTCCCCCCTATAGTTTATTTTTATTAGATTATTTTCTTTTTAATATTTCTCCTTTTTTAAAAATTGTCAGAAGTTGTGTGCACTTATCAGAGAGAGAGAGAGAGAGAGAGAAAGAGACTCCAGTGGGGTGTGGTCAAGCTGCAATCCATTTTCCTACATTCCTCTATCTTGTCAGGATTTGGGGCACAAATGCCCACTTTGTTTATCAAATTGCCAGGGCTGGAATTTGAACCATGGTCAGCTGTGTGGGATCTGGCTCCCTTAACTGCTGCAGTATGGATCTGGCCCTTCAATTTTTTTCTTTATTAATGATAGAACATGTGTCCATGCATGAAAGACAGAGAGCCAGGGAAAGAAGGAGGGAAGGAGGAAAATGGAAGTACTCCACAGGATCTCATCATGCCATGATCTTCTTCCAGTTGTCCAGCCCATAGTAAACTGTGCCCTCATGCTTGTGCCTGGTGTGTTTCAGACTGACTGGGCAGGGACTCAAAACAGTGGCTGCCATGTGGGATACACCCTATTGAGCAGTATACCACTGCTGTGCTACAGAGCCACTCTAAATTGGATTATTTTCTAAAGCTTTTTATTGAGTAGAGATTGGGGAGCAGGGAAGGTTTTTAGAGCACATCTCTTTTGGGGGAGGAGGATATAAAATGGATGCTGGCTAGGGATTTGTTTCCCTTACAAACTGAGTATGTTGGGGAAATGCTTCCTAACATTGAATATCAACTTATTTTTAAAAGTAGTTACTGTGTATGGAGGACCTTTTTATCTTTTAAAAGTTTCATGAATGTATGTGTCAGGCACAGTGCAGTGAATCTAAGCACACTTCAGAACCCAGGGAAATCAATACTGTACTCCAAGTTTATAGATGAGGAAATTGAGGCTCCAAGAAGTGAGCTTGGCCAAATCTGCCATCAGGTAAGTGTCAGGGCTAGAATTCTAAACCCTGTTATGTTTCTCTCCAAGTCTAGTGTAATTTCCATGTTGACATAACTGCTACGTGTGATCAGATTTCTGGAAGTATCTAAGACACCTTCATTCATCCCTTTATTAGACTAAATCAGTGGTTGTACATCCAGACCACAATGAACTTTTAAAAAAATAATATCTGTGTATAGACTGCCCCAATAGGCAATCTATGGGGGGAGAAAAGAAACTGACACCCTCCTCCCCAGTATCCTAGTGCCTCTTCTTTTTTGTCCAGAAGCCCAGGCTGTACAAAGGCCAATTTTAGAGTTGCAGAGCAGGTGGTGGGCAGAGCGGCGCCAGCCAGCAGAAGCAAGCCCATTCAGCTGTGGTGCAACAGCTGTCCCTGTCCAGTTGCCTATAACTAGCTGATTCCAATCACCTGGAAGAGGAACAATGTGTAAAGAGATCTTTTGGCCATGAGCAACTGGAGTCTTGATTTTTTTTAACATGTCCACATTAATAATCTCTGCTTGTATTCTCTACCTGCCAGTCTTGAAATATCCCTTGAAAATTCTTAAGTAATGACTTTAGCCCCTATTTAATCTATTTTAAGTATGCTCTTTATTTAGAGAATAGTTAAGCAGGTAGATTTGTTCTGTAGATTCCTCCCCAAAAAGTACATTTTTCTTTTTTTAAACCAGTGTGGATAGTAAAGGCAGGAACTAGTAAAGGTGTATGTGGTAGGATGTAGGATTGCTAGAGGGGATAGCAAGATCAAAAGAGTGTTCCTGACTGTTTTAAATCCAATACTGGAGGAACCAGCAGTTGGCGTAATGGCTATGTTGCTTGACTCCCATGTAGTCAACCGCAGTTCAAATCCCAGACCTGGTGGCTTAAACTCACGCCGGGCATAGAAAGTGATTTCTCACTTTCTTTCTGTTTCTCTCTGGCAAGCCCATGTGCCCTATAGCAACAAACAAACAAAAAACCTCTCTCAAAACAACAATCCATCACTGGAGAGACTGTGGTGCAGTAGAGGCAGTTGAACCATAAGCCCCACAAAGGTGAGGCAGATAGTTAAATAATTGAAACACAGGTTATGGGACCAACTTCAGAGAAGCTGAGGGGGAATTCTCTGAAACAAGAAAAGATCAGTTGAAGATACTATAATTTTTTCATTGTTATATACTGAAATACTTCAAAAGAAGGCATTACCTTCCCCACAAAATACCAGCTACTCATACAACTGTAATCGCTATCTCTTTGACTTTTTTTTTTTAACCAAAAAAGATGTTTGTGTTCTACCTTTATTTTAGTAAAGTCTGATCTACAGCCCACTTCTCGCCTAATCCCCCACTATGGGTCACACATCTATCATTTTTTGCTTTTGATGGTTAGACTTTAGTCTTTCATTTACATACCAGAGTTTATTGAGCCATTGACCAATTTCAAAACATTTGGGAAGCAAGACAATTTATTTGAAAGAATGAACTTGTCCACAATCTACATATATTCGTTGTTTCTGTGTATCATAGGGTAGTTCTGGAGCATTTTATTAATATCTGCTTTGAACGATATCTTTCTATTCATTCTACTTAAAATATATTTAATTTTCAGCCAATCATCCCTACTCATGTTTTTGGGGGTGGGGTCTTCATGAATTTAAATATTATCCTCTAGTATTAGATAAACTTTCAGGTGATTACTTTTAATTGACAAATAAAAATTGTATATATTTATGGTGTACAGTATATTTTGAAATATGTATATACTGTGGAATAGCAGAATAGAGCTAATAAACATATGTGTTACCTTAGATGGTTATCATATTTTGCTGATGAAGCTAAAAATTGTCCAGTGTTCTTGTTGGTGCAATATTTTTGTATCTTTTAGTGATTTGTCCAGAGGGAAGTAATGTTAACTATGAATGTGTATCAGAATTTTATTATTTTCTATATTGAGTTCTTTCACCATCAAAATTGTAGCTACTTTGATCTGCTTTGCCTTCCTTTTAAACTTTGTAATTTTTAAATGTACCTTATTTTTTATTTAGTTATAGTCATTACACGTGTGATCATTTTTTCTTTTGCTTTGATATTAATACAATATTCTCACATTGAATATAAATACACCGTTCCATCTTCATAAGTTTTCATAATTATAAAAAAAGATTCAAATCCTTTACTCATCTGGAATTAATTCTAATTATTTCCTCAGTAGCGTTTGTTAAAAGTTTCTTTCCTTAATAAGCCATCATTTCTTACACTATAAGCCAGAGACATCATGTGAATTCTTTTTCCACTATCTATTCTCACACATAGCTGAAGTTGCTGGAATCCTCTTCTAATTTTTGACTTCATGGTTAATGCATTCCTGTGTTTCTGAGTCTTACACACATCTTTCTCTACTTTTTAATCTGGAAACTTGATCCTCATACTATACCCTGAGCAAAAAAACAATGATCTCATTAGATCAAACAAAAAAACCTCATCTTAAAATTGCACTGAAAGACATCATTAGATGTTTTCTTTCATTTTTCCATGCCTTAGCTTCAGTGTCTTAGCTTGGTTTCATTCTATTTATTTACTTATTTTTTAAATGAAGTTTTAGAGTATAAGAGTCAAGGCTTTGAAGAGTCAGAGTTTAAATCCAAACATTACTAAATTCATTCCTTTCTGTTGCTAGCAGTCATAGAGCAACAGCTGTTGAACATTTAAGAGAATAGTGAAAGGACATAGAGAATAGTGTATTTGGGCTACAGTTAATTGCATTCAAACTAAATATGAAGCCAAAGCCAATATAATAAATGTCTTCAAGATTCAGTTCACTGAAGTCTTAGTGGCATCATTAAAGAAACTAGTGTAAGTCCTTGGGCCTAGTGTACTTTGCTTCTGAGTCTCATGTCTTTGTAATTCTTTCAACTAGAGCTAGTCAGTCACTGTGTATTGGACAGGGCCTGGGGTGATTATCTTGGCTTTAGTAGAAATTCCTCTTTTCCTTTTGACTACCATTATCACCCATGCATATTTCTTTCTCTGTTTTGCTCTGCTAAGTTTGGGCTGTTTTTCAGAGCAGCAGTACAGACAAAACATTGTTTTTAATGCACATGGCATTTGGGGGAAAATGTTGGGTGTTTTAAGCATAATCATAAAATCCCTTTGAATGTCTTAAAGGACCAAGGGTAGCATAAATGTAGAGAAGACCCTTGCTTCTGATGGGAAATATGTTTTCAGGATTTCTTTTTATATTCCAACAAATAACCTGATATAAAACAGAATGGGAGAACTTTTTAAAAATATTATTCTATCAAGGGCCACTGACTCTGAAAGAATTCAATTAACGGTAGGAATAAAGAAAAAGCAACTTTTACAGAGTAAAGAAGTAGAACTTGTTCCATTCATCTGGTTTTAAATTAGGAAAAGGGAACATCCCCTTTTCAATAAGGTATACAAGAAGTACTTCAGTTTTATATTATGAGCAATTAAAAGAGAAACAGAGAGGGATAAAAAGTATACTGGGTTACATATACATAGGCTGGTTCCCTCTAAGAAGTAAAACTCTAGAATAGAAGTAGCTAAATAATGCCAAACTTTACAATTGAAAGCATTCTATAAGGTGCAGTCGCAAGTTTGTGTACATGTAGAGAAAACTATTCCACATGTTTAATAAACCAATTATTTATATTATTGTCCACTAGAAATTTTTGTCTCTTTCATTTCTATTTGCATGTATATATATAGAAAATCTATTTTCATTGCTTTTATCACAGAGTACGTTTTTGTTATTATTGGACTTTTTCAATTAATGTCATTTTGTACATTCATGTTCATGATCAACATGATATAAATACTTATTTTAATAGCTGAATTAAATAATACCATCTAGGTTCCTTGAAATATGAGACTGCATGGTTTACTCTCAGTTTTATTGAGATAAAATTTGTATACTAAAATATGTACTTAATTAACATACACAATTTGGTGCAGAGATCATGTGTTTTATTCATATGTAAATCACTCAAATTGATTATCAATGACTGGGGGAATAAATGCTATTATCATAGTTGTTTTAATCACATCTATGGGATTTAAAAAATTATTAATACAGCTGTGAGAAACATCTTTTGTATGAAGCACCTTTGTAGATAGATAATGAGAGGTCTATTTTGGAGGAGATCTGTTCTCTGAATCTGGAATACTGAGGTCAGAACAGTTGGTTTATGTCATAGAATAAACAGTTTCTTGAGTGTCTTTATTATCTGTGCACCCCACAGTAATTTGGTTTTATCTTTATTTTTTACTAATACAGTGGGTGAATATGGGAGATAATGATAATTTATTTGGACTTCATTTCATTCATTCCTTTTATACAAACCATCTATCTTTATTAATTTCTTATCCTGTGGAACTAGCTTTAAATTTGTATTTGGATGGCAAGCTTTTCATGTGTCATATTGTCACATTGCAGAGGTGATACTGACAAGATTCAGCAACTGTCCAGATGGAAGTGAAGGCCTAAACTATTGTCACTTTGCTGTACTTCATTCCCACAATATATAGGAGCCCAGTTAGGGTCATTCTCAGGTAGAGGTGTGTGTGTGTGTGTGTGTTTATGTGTGTGTGGTATTTGGTGATTGTTGCTGTGGTAAAAGGGATTTCTATCCTTCTAATTGTATTTGGTAGGTGTTTATTATTGGAGTGAGAATGCAATGGATTTTTCTGGTTTTATCTTGCAATTTGCTCCTTTGTTAAACTTATTATTTTAAATTTTGTTTCTTGAATGTCTTGGTCCTTTAGGTTATATTGAGTCATTGGAAAAGACATGATGCACTTTTGTATAGAAAGACATAGAAAGATACTTCATAACTTTTCCCAATGACCCAATATAATTAATTAAATAGTATACAAATAGTGCTGTTTTTATTTTATTGCCTTATATTCCTCATTTATTTTTCATATTTGATTACTATAGTCAAATTTTCTAACATGGCTAATTGGGAATGGTGACTAGGTATCTTCGTGGGTGAGTTTCTCTTTTCTTTTCTTTTGTTTTTCAGATGAATACCTCTAATATATATCCCTTAAAAATAATGTTGAAGGACCAGCAGATGGTCTAATGGTTACATCACTGGACTCCCACATAGTATCAACTGCAGTTCAAGTCCCAGACCAAGTGGCTTAAAACTCACACCCAGCGCATGTGCGTTTGTGTGCCCAAAATCCGGAGTGGAGAATGGAGGAGAAGGGATTGTGGTGTGACCATCCCCCCAGGGGGTGATTTCTTGTTTTCTGTCTTTCCATCTCTCTCTGTCTCTCTGGTGAACGCACACATCCTATAGCAAAAATCATTGTGGAAAAAAAAGTGTTGATTTCTTTCAGAAATATCTAATATTAAGAAAAAAAATTATTTATTTATTTATTTGTTACAGGACATATACACTCCACCAGAAAGAGAAAGACAAAGTGAGAAATCACCACCACTCCCCACCCTTCCGGTGGGGATGGCCACACCATAGTCCCTTCTCTTCCATTCTCCTCTCGAGATTTTCAGTACGCATGCATACGTACGTGCCCAGTGTGATTTTCAAGCCACTGGGTCCAGCACTTGAGCCACATGGTTGGCAATGTGAGATCCAGCTGCCCTAACCTCCATGTCACCTGTTGGCCTAAAAATTCTACTTCTAAAATTCAATGTTGAATTTTTGGATTTTTTAAAACCATATTTATTTACTTAGTTGTATTTTTAATATTTTTCTCATGAATCATCACCCTTATCTAAAATCACTCTTATAGCCTGAGGCGTAAAACCTAACTGATCATGGGACTAGCAGATGGTGTAATGGTTATGTCACTCAACTCCCATGTAGTCGACCATGGTTCAAGTCCCAGATCTGGCAACTTAAAACACACACTGGTCGTGTGTGCATGTGTGCCCAAAATCCCAAGAGGATATTAGAGAAGGGATTATGGTACGGCCATCCCCCTCTGGGGGGGGTGATTTCTCAATTTATATCTCTCTGTCTCTCTTTATGTCTCTGGCAAACACATGCACCCTATAACAAAAATCTCTCTCAAAAATAAACCAAAACCTAACCAATCATGACAAACAATTCTTTTAAAGTGTTACCATATAGTTTTCTAAAATTGCATTTATAATTTTGTATCCATGTTCACAGATAAGACCAATCTGTAATTTTCTTTTTTAGATTTTAGCCACGAGTCAGGCTTGGTAATGAAGCTGACATTGGCCTCATGAAAATGAGTTTGATAGAGTATTCTTAGGAATCATTAGTATAAGGAGGTTATTGTTTCTTTAATATTTCACTCATGTAAGTACCTTTTATGGTTTTTTTTTGTAGTTTGTGGATAATATTGCTTATTTCTTTGATTTCATTAAATTCTTTATTCACTTTGGGAAATTGTAATATTTTTTTATTTTGAGAAAGTTATTCCTTTTGTGATTTTTAGTATGTTTGCATATTTAATTCCCTAATAAAAAGCTGTTACATTAACTATAAATAAAATCTTTTTTTTTTTTGACATAGAGCATGTGCACTTACCAGAGAGAGACAGAAAGGGAAAGTAATACCGCACATCCCCCGGGGGGGTGGGAGAGAGAGCCACATCACAGTTCCTTCTCCTCCATGCTCCTCTCAGGATTTTGGGCATGCACATGCACACACACACAAATACACATACACACACACCTGGCATGATTTTCAAGACTTGAACTGTATTCAGCCATGTGGGAGTCCATCACCTTGGCCACCATGCCACCTGCTGGCCATGGTAAAATCTTTCTTTAAAGTTCATAATTTGACTGCTTTTTTCTTCTGTTTAGTTGTACTAGTTGTTTATCAATTATATTAGTTTTTTTCAAACTGCCCCTTAAGATAGCTTTGTAGAGCTAAAGATATATATATATATATATTCTCCTCTCGGGATCTTGGGCACACACGCACACACACCTGGTGTGAGTTTTAAGCCACCGGGTCTGGGACACGAACTGCGGTCGACTACCTGGGAGTCCAGTGACATAGCCATTATGCTAACTGCTGGTTCCCTTTTTTCGTCTTTTTTTTTTTTTTTGAGCTAAAGATATATTTTGATTATTTGTGTTTTAAATCATCCTTTCTTTCCTCATTTAATTGTCATATAAGAAAAATATATTTTTATGACTTCTATATTGTTAGATTGTGTTCTTATGTCTTATTTTCTTTATCTTACTTCATTTTTCTGTGTAAAATTCTATTAATATTTCATATTTCTTGAGTATGCCTTTGTGTCTGAGTACAGTATATGATAAATCATTGTGAGAGGGAATACTTTCCCCAATTATTCACTTGAATCTTATGATAAACCTGATGATTACTTTATATTGATTGTCTTGTTTAGGTATGTGGAATTATTTCATTGTGTTTGTTGCTAATTTGATTGTTTATATTCAGATAATGGAATAATTCACTAGGTTTGTATTTGTTATTTTGAATGTATTATATTTTGTTATGTAAAATATCATTAGATTTTCTTTTTTTTTTCTTTTCTTGGAGAGGTTTTTGCTATAGGGTGCGTGCGCTCGCCAGACAGAGAGAGACAGAGAGACAGAAAGCGAGAAATCACCTCCCGGGGGGATGGCCACGCCGCAATCCCTTCTCCTCCATTCTCCTCTCGGGCATGCACGCACACGCGCCCAGCGTGAGTTTAAGCCACCGGGTCCGGGACTCTAACAGCAGTTGTCTACGTGGGAGTCCAGCGACATAGCCATTACGTTAACTACTGGTCCCGCCATTAGATTTTCTTGATTTAACTGTTTTTAGAAAACCATATTCTAGTACCTTTGTTTATCCTTTACTAGGATACCAGTTTTTCAGTTTAAAATTTAATTTTTTGGGGACATCAGGTGGCACAGTGGTTAAAGTATTGAATTCCCACATGGCCAATTGCAGTTTGAGTCCTGGACCTGGCCTCTTGAAAATTATGCTAGGCTCATATGCTGGGATCATATGCATGTGTACCCAAAATCCTGAGAGGAAAATGAAAGAGAAGGGATTGCCACATAGCCATTCCCCCTGGGGGTGATTTCTTACTTTCTCTCTCTCTGTCTCTGTCAAGTGAATGTACATGTCCTGTGACAAAACCTTAAAAAAATAACTTCTTTTAAAGATTCTGTGACTAATGTCTTGCCCTTTTTATTTACATTAGCAAACTTAAAAGGGGTTGCATTTTTAAAAGAGATTTTTCTATACGGCACATGAGCTTACTGGAGAGACAGAGACAGACAGGCAGACAGAAAGTGAGAAATTACCCCCACCCTCAGGTGGGGGATGGCTATGCTGCAGTCTCTTCTCCTCCATTCCCTTCTTGAGATTTTGGGCATGCATGCACATGTGCCTAGCATGAGTTTCAAGAGGCTGGGTCCAGAACTCAAACTGTGATCGATTGTGTGTGAGTTCAACACCTTAATCACTAAGTCACCTGCTGGCCCCTAGGGGTTGCCATTTTTAACATGAATTTTTATAACTAAGTAAAGTTAGGTTTTACTTAATTAAATCTATAATCATTTTGATATTTATTGAATAAAATTTACTATTACAGTTATTTTATATTTTTCAGCTAGTGAACTTTTTCTTTCCCTTTTAAATTCATACTCCGTAAATTTGAGGGATGGTTAAATGATGTGAAAAATAGCCTTCATTTATTATGTTGCTTCAGTTTCTTATTGCTGATGGCAATTATTTTTATTTCTAAAAATCTAATGATTATTTACCTAGAACTACAGTCTTTTTAATGTACTTGTTAGACTGTCCCTGTTACTCTATTTTTCTTGTGGTCTTTCTCATGTTATCTTATTGGTGTCATCTTCATCACATCATTATGATTTTGTTTCTCACCTTTAGTATTAAAAAACTTTTTAATTGGAAATAATCATAGCAATTGAGTCTTATCTTGGTTACTTTTTATTAATTATACTTGTTATTCTTCCAGATTAAAAAAAAATTGGTGTGTTATAATTTCAAAAAAGCTGCTGTTCTGATATCTGCCTAGATGCCTGGCTTCTTTTACTGCCTTATTTAGTGATTTTCTCTATTAACAATTAACACTATGTTTAAAAATACCTCCATGGGATTTCTTTTCTAGGACATGAAAATAAATTGTTCTCTCCTTAGCTAAACATATGGAAGGACTTGAAAAAGTTTGTGGAAAACTGGAATTAAAGAGCAAATTTATTTTGATGCAAGAAAATTTTAAAAATCCATGCATAGTGTTTTTCCATAGCATGAATTTTCCATCAATTTTTGGAATACCTGTCATATGTAAGAATTTGTTTCACAGGAATGGTTTATGACCTATTGATGATAATGTGTATAGTGGTCTCATTTGAACTGGTCTGAGATGTATCTCATGTTGGGTAAATTCTCTTTACAAGCCAAATGTATAGTGATTAAATGTTTAGAAAAATAAGAATAAAAATAAAATTAAAAAAATATTTCCAGAGGGACCAGCAGTTGGTGTAATGGCTATTTCACTGGACTCCTATGTGGTTGAGCATGGTTCGAGTTCCGGACCTGGTGGCTTAAACTCACGCCAAGCACAGGTGTGTTTGTGTCCAAGATCATAAGAGGAGAAGGGATTGTGGCATGGCCATCCCCCCAGGGAGGTACTTTCTCGCTTTCTGTCTTTTTGTCTCTCTCTGTCTTTCTGGTGAACACACTTGCCCTATAGGAAAAACCTCTTCAAAAAAGTATTTCCAGAAAGGAAAAAAAAAATTGTTTAAACTTTTTTAATTACCAGAGGTCATGTGCACTCATCAGAGAGAGAGAAACTTCTCTACTCAGTGGAGTGTGGTCACACTGCAATCCCTTTTCCTCCATTTCTCTATCCCATCAGGACTTTGGACATACACATTACATGTATCTGGCATGTTTTTCAAGTTACCAGGGCCAGGATTCAAACCATGGTCAATCACATGGTATCTGGCTCCCCAAGCACAGGACTCAACTGCTGCATTATGAGGCTGGCCCTGTTTGTTTATATATTAAAAATGCTTTTGATCCTTATGTTAGCAGATGTGATATTTAGCTCCCATCTAAGAAATCTTTAGGGATAATTAAGAGTTTTCCTATGTATTTATAGTTTAATTTTTTTATACTTTCTCATTTTTAATTTAGAAAAAAAGAAGTGAGTTCTTTTTTTAAAAAAAATAGGTTTTGCATTAGGGTACATGCACTCACTGGAGAAAGAGAGAGACAGAGACAGTGAGAAGGAAAGTAAGAAATCACCGCCCCCCCCCCCAGAGGGGAGATGGCCATGCTGCAATCCCTTCTCCTCTATTCTCTTCCTGGGATCTTGGGCATGCAAGCACATGCACCTAGCATGAGTTTCAAGCCACCACAAATGATAATCAGCCATGTAGGAGTCCAGTGACATAACCACCACGCCATCTACTGGCCCTGAGAAACCAGTTCTTAAAGAAAATATTTAGGAATCTACCTTCCACTCTCCACAGTAGATCATTTCTAAAATAATGAGTCAAATGAAACCTTTAATAAATTTCTTTACTGTAGGATTTCTCTGAGCTTTTAATATGTTTGTATATTTCCCAAACTTTTTTAACCATGGAAAATTATACTGTATTTTTTAGTGCATAAATTTCTGGGGGGGAGGGCTGGCAGGTGGTGTGGTAGTCGGGGCACTGGACTCCCACATGGCTGACTGTGTTTTGCGTCCCAGACCTGGTGGCTTCCTTTCTCACTTTCCCTTTTTTCTCTGCCTCACTCTGGTCAAATTAAAAAATAATGATAAATAAAATTAAATAAAAGTTTCTTAAATTTTTTTTTTAATTTGCTTGAGGGTACATGTACTTTCTGGAATAAGCCCCTTTGTGGGGATGGCCACACCATAATCCCTTCAACATATTTCCTTTTGGGATTTTGACCATGTATGCACATGCACCCAGCATATTTTCCAAGTTGCTAGTCCAAAACTCTTAACTAGATAGTCCGCGAGTAGGATCCAACTGCCTTAACCACCATTCCTCTGGGTGGCCCATAATGGTTTTTTTTTTTTTTTTTTTAAAGAAGCACATATACGGACCAGCAGATGATATAATGGTTACATTGCTGGACTCCGATGTAGTCAACTGTGGTTTGAATCCCGAAACTGGTGACTTAAAGCTCAGGTTAGGTGCATGTGCATACATGCCCAAAATCCTGAGAGGAGAACAGAGAAGGGATTGCAGCATGACCATCCTCCCAGGGAGTGATTTCTTGCTTTCTGTCTCTCTGCCTCTCCAGTGAGCTCACATGTCCGATAGCAAAAATATCTTTTTTTTTTGGAGATGTTTTTGCCATAGGGCGCATGCGCTCGCCAGACAGACAGAGACAGAGAGACAGAAAGCGAGAAATCACCCCGCAGGGGGAATGGCCATGCCACAATCCCTTCTTTTCCATTCCCCTCTCGGAATCCTGGGCATGCAAGCACGCATGCCCGGCATGAGTTTTAAGCCATGGGAGTCCAGCGACATAGCCGTTACGCTAACTGCTGGTCCCTCAAAAATATCTCTTAAACACACACACACAGACACACAGAGACACACACACACACACACAGGAACATCTCATAGAACCAAGTGTTCCATAATTCACGATTTAGAAAATGGAAGTGTAGGGGTGGCCTTCTAGCACAGTAGTAAGGGATCCAGTTCCTACATGGCCCACCATGGTTTGAATCTGGCCACAGTGGGTTGGAAAACATGCTGTGTGTTTGTGTGTGTGAGTGTGCATGCGCCCAAAATCTTTAGAGGATGAAGAAATGGAGGAGAAGAGATTGTACCGTAACTATGTCTCATTGTGGGGTGCTCTCTTCCTCTTTCTCTCCCTAGGGCAAGCACACTTACTATCTGGCAATAAAGAAAGAAAAGAAAGAAAATGCTATTCAAAGGAACATGTATACTTACACTTATTTAGAAGAGGCTGTAGGACTTGATAATCTTCAAAAACAGAATATTATGTAGTAAGTAAAAATGTAAAGCATGTCCAGGAACAGTTAGCACAGCCATAAAATGAGCCAAGAGCCTGATGTTGATGAGGGAACCAAATTATATTGCCAACATGTTTTTAAAAGGACAAATTCTCATTGTCATAGGCTCCCCCACCCTACCCCATGTCCCCAAAATATTTTATTGGCAGTAGTCCATTGACATCAAATGTTTATCGAAATTTCTAGAAGTGTGAACTCTTAGGAAACTGCAGCCACATAGTCCTTTGTTATCTTTCAAACTTTTCCAAAGTTATTAGTAGTTCTTGTACCTTTAGGTGTTTGTTTTGTTTGTTGTAGAAGTAAGTATGGTTTTATTCTTCTGTTGTTGATTATATATGCTTTCTCTTTTTACTTTCTTATTTTTTTACATTTAATCACTGTACATCTCCACAGCATAGAAACTTAACATGCTTAAGTTCTGTAGCCCTTTTGAGAGATAAACAATACATTTCGTTTTTTTAAAGAATTAGTTTTTATTTAATTTTATTTATTCATTCATTTATTTTAATTTGACAGACACACACACACACACACACACACGCACAGAAAGAGAGAGTGAGAGAGAGAGAGAGAGAAAGAGAGATAGAGGGAAAGTGAGAAAGCAAGCCTCCAGGTTCAGGACTCAAACCGTGGTCAGCCATGTGGGAGTGTCCAGTGCCTTAGCCACCATGCCACCTGCTGGCCCCAACAATACATTTCTTGTGCAAAATGTATGGTATTTTATTTGGTAAGGCCGTTTTGCAGTAAGATTAGAGAAAGATTTGTCTTTATGTGCTTTTGGAAAATTACTAACAGCAATGTATTTATATAAAAGCAATCTGTCAAATTCTCCTTATTAAATCCATAAGAATCAACCTCCTGACAGGTACAAATATGACAAGGGGAGACAAATAACTGCCTTTCATGTAGGAAAGATACCCTTAGGGTACTTATGTACCACACACTGAACATTCACAGACTACTGGTGTTATAATCTTTATATAATAGTGTTTTTCAGGCAATATAAAAGGTATTTCCTGGAAGTCTCTAAGTCGAGGGAGCACTTTAATTAGGCTTTGCTAAGTCTTAGGTAACATTCTGTTGCCTCTGCCTGTGAAAGGGAAGTTCAGGAAAGCATTACTATTTAGACCTTTACAGATAGCTCCCCCTCCCCTCCAACCCCCATTGTCCTCTGTAGGCAGGCATTTTAGCACTCACTACAGTGCAGAAGGATCTCAAGGTAGAAACTATAATACTACTTTATACAGATTTGATGAGTTTTGGTGTTTAATGTGTTACTTTTCAAAATCTTTCCAGCTTCTTATGTTTATATCCTTTGTCCTGCCCACCCTTCTGGATAAACACTCCATCCAAGTAATTCAGTGTTTTGTGTTCTCTGCATGCCTTACTAGTCTGTCTTTACTTTCCATCCTAGGTCAGGCTTAGCATTTCTTTTTAGAGAAGTAAGGCTCTTTTGTGCCTGACCTCCAACAAGAAACCTCAGAGTCCTGTTTTTCCTTTTTTGCCCCCAAGTAGGCAGCATATCTAAACTTTGCACCTTATTTGCCAGTGCTGTCATCTATCACCCCAGGCCAGGGGTGATTCACATTAAGCTTCCCCACCATATATCCAAATTACTGTCATCCTTTTATTTCCCAAGAGATTGTTCTCTCTTCCGTTTAACCCCCCAAACTCCTGCCAGCCTCTGCCCTGTAAAATAACTGCTTTCTTAGTGTTACTTCCTTATTTATGAATGTGGGGTGACTTCCCAGTTTTGAGTATAAATTCCTCCATATCTTTGGATTTCAAGGCCTTGGTAATCTTGCCTCACCTCATTTAACCAACTTTACCTCCCCAACTCCCTACATACCCATAGCCCCTTGAATTAGATATATCATCACTTTCCTCAGTCAGGGTTTCTCAGAGTAGCTGTGTAGAAAGACTTGTGGCTTTCTCTCTCTCTGTCTCTAGTCATATTTTAAAATAATAATAATAATAAATTAAATAAATATTTAAAAATACCTCTTGGTGCTCTCTGTCTTTCTCACTCATGGAAAAAATAGATAAACTTGAAAGAAAGTATAGTAAGTTGATGATTCTAGTCTGGGCCCTATATATATAACCTTTTAGCCACTGTACCAGGGGACTTCAAAGAGTTTGTGGAAAAATAGAATTAAGGCATAAGTTTATTTTGGTACAAAAACTTATTGAAATTCTTACACAGTTTTTTCTTAATACACATTTTCTAAGAACTTTTTGAAGACTCCTTGTATAGGATTGACGATGGAACAGGTTTTAGTTTGGGTACTGTGCCTTTCATTGGCATTTTCCACTGATTCAAATCAGTTATTCCCAGCCCTGATTTTATAATTCCATAGAGTGTCACATGTTAAAAGTGTTGTGAAACTTCCAATTTTTCCCCATTTACCTAATTTCTACTAACACACATTTACACACCCTGCAATCTTTTTTTGTTTCAAGGTTAAAGGAAGCTTTAAACTGAGAGAGTATTATAGTTGTCCCAAATTTGGAAATTGCTGAATCAGCCCATTTCAAGTTAACTGGTCCAGTCTGCACACCCCTTGAATGATAAATGTTTTTCCCATTACACACTTAGTTGTATGTTTGGTTTTTATTGTCTGTGTGCCAGTCTGTAAGCAGTTACATTTACATCTCAACTGGTGAGTTTGAGATGACCTGAATTCTGTTATTTGAGTATATGTATAGCAAGGTATTTAATGATGCTACTAGTGTAGACAAAGAATCTAGGAAGTTACTGTTATTTTTAAATTTTTCTATTAAAATATAACACATATACAAAGTAGTACACAAAACCAGAGATACAGCTCAGTGATTTATCCGAAAGTGAACATACCTGTGTTACCAACGTGAGTAAGAATTTGACTATTCTTTATTTCCCAGCCCCAATGATGGTTTCTTAAACATATAGCATCAATAGGAGTGCATGTTATGAAGTGTAAATAGTAATCCATGTGAAGAGGTGCTGCTCAGTTGAGTGAATTAAGCCTTTGACTCCTCTCATTGTCCTGAGAGCATTGACACCATCTGTCTGGCAGCACAAATTCTGACAACTGCCTAAATCTATAGGGGCTTTCAGTTCATTTAATTAAAAAAAAAAAAACAAAAAAGCTTTCCAGGTGTGTATCAAATTATATTTAGTTGTGGTTAGTGGTAAATTTATGAGCTGGCTACATCTTCTTGACTTGTGCTATAGAATTTGCAAAAGTGTTTCTGGGTGTATTTATATGTGTGTGTCTTTCTTACACACACCCAAACATACTTTTTTTTTTCTCTTATATTGCCTCCTAGATTTCAGCTTGGGAAGTTATCCCCACTATTATTGCTTTCGTTTTTCTTTTTGGGGGAGAAATTTTTGCTTTAGGGCATGTGCACTCACCAGAAAGACGGAGAGAGACAGAAAGTGAGAAGTTGCCCCCCAGAGGGGATGGCCGTGCTGCAACCCTTCTTTTCCACTCTCTTCTTGGGAGTTTGGGTACGTATACACACACGCCTGGCATGAGTTTTAAGCCACTGGGTCCTGGACTCAAACTGCAGACAACTATATGGGAGTCCAGTGATGTAACCGTTACACCATCTGTTGATCCCATTATTGCCTTCTAAAGATGAATTCTGACATACTGTTTTGTCCTACTCTAGGATTAGATACAATCCTCCTAAAGTACCTGTGGCTAGGAAATCTTCCTGTTTCCTTCTTAAAGGCCCTGTGTGGTTTGTAGGGTTAGCATTTTAATCAATACCCACATTAAAATTTATATTAAAAGTGACTATCCAGATGTGTCACGGGCAGAATCTTTAAAGACATTTGTTTTGGACTAAGAAAAGGAAGGAGAAGAAATACTTTGGAATATATGATTTGTGTTGAGAAGAAAAATGGTCACACTGCTAAGGTCTGCTGTAGCTCAACTAACAGTTTGCTGCTACAATAAGCTGAGTGTTCTGCATGTTGTTTTCTTCATTTCCCCCCAGCAATAATTTCTTAACTCAGTGACACATTAACCATGAGGGAGGCCAGTAACTTTTTAGGTTGCTTTTAATGCAAGTAATTTGCCCATATGATTAATTAAGGGATGTATTGAAATTATAAAGGTTTGCATATATAGGGAACTATAATTTTTCTTTGCTTCATAAAGTAGTTAATTAAATTCTGCTGGCCCACAAAAATCTGTTATAGTTCCTATTAGAGCACAATAGGGTTTATTGCTGTAGGTTTGTATGCTGTAGTTTTCCTGAGCTAGCTAGGGAGGACTTGTTATTTTGTGGCTAAGTGATGGGTTAAGCAATAGGATAGTTTACACAGATTTAAGAACCCGGCAAGACAAGTTAGGAAGTGAGAATCCTATGAACTTCTGGCCTTAGTGAGAGACAGGCTGGGTCCTAGTAGATTTGGGTCTCCTCCTCCCTTGGCTTGAGCTCTGAATACTAGGCATTTAAAGTTTTCTCCCCACATGCACCTTTTCCACCACTAAGGTCAACCTCAGAGCAGAGTTTTTCCAGGGACCTGGGAAGGAAAATTTTCCATTTGTCCTTTCATTTTAATTTATGTGCTTTGTTTAAATCTGAATACTAGTGGTAGGGGGTAGGAGCAGTTTTTCCACATGTAAGGGAAGTATCTAGTTGGATTTTGTGGTCCTTTGTTACTAAAACTGTAGACTTTTAATATTGTATGATGTGTATTTTTCATGTGTTCAATTCCAAAGAGGAGAGAGGGATGGAGAGAAGGACCAGAGTATAATGACTCTCATAGATTCTTCTAGATTCAACATGTTATCGTTGATGAGAGAAATAAGAGCAGAGGTTTTTAAACAGTATCATTTGAACAGTAATCATTGCATTGGATCCTCTGAAAATTCATATAATATTTTCCTGTGCAAAACTGCATTATAACTTTTCTGGTGACCCAACGTAATCCAAGAGCATTACTCAAATATACAACCCTGCTTCTCTTGTGCTGAAACAATGAGGGAGAGGAGGAATAAGAATACAAAAAATTAGCAAGTAAGGGAGAATATCATGAAAGAAATGAGACTCAAGATGGCCTTTGAAGACAGTTGATATTTGAACATATAGGAAGGAGGGTGACAATCCAGTTTGGTAAGTAACACAAATGTGGCTGGTTAAAGGCATAGTGGGCGGGGAGGCCACCATGAAGAAATTGACTTTACTAGAGGAGATGGCTTTGGAGAGTTGGCAAGTGGGGCAGAGGAACCTAAGATGGAGTGTGACCAACAATGGGGAATCACCTTGGAGAAAAATAACACAATAAAATATATAAAGCAATTAAGGCCTAGACATCAGTGGAAAAAGTGGGGACAGAAAAAAAAGGAATTGGGGCCACATGGTGGTGTAGCACTAGAATGTGGTGCTTTGTAAGGTAATCACACATGGGAAGATTCCTAGTTCATCTGAAGACCTCCTTAGGATGCTGAGGACTCATATTCTCTTAATCTAGGGCTGGCTGGGAATGGACTGTGGCATCAAGCTTATTAGGGGTGCTTTCTCTTTCTTCCTCTCTCAATTATGGAAAAAGTAAATAAATGAAACTTTAAAAAAGACGGAGGCTCTTGAGTCGCCCCTGCACAGCCACGGCGTCATGTGTGTGTCGGACCAGGTCCCAGTGCACCCTGCTCTCTAGTACTTTTATTTCTTTCTTTCAAGATGCCTGAGGAAGTACACTATGGAAAGGAGGAATGGAGACTTCTGCCTTCCAGGCAGAAATTGCCCAATTCATGTCCCTGAGTATCAATACCTTCTATTCCAACAAGGAAATTTTCCTCTGGGAGTTGATCTCGAATGCTTCCGATGCCCTGGACAAGATTCGCTATGAGAGCTTGACAGACCGTACCAAGTTGGACAGTGATAAAGAGCTGACAATTGACAGCCAACCTGTTGCCAACCCTCAGGAACACACCTTGACTTTGGTGGACATAGGCATTGGCAAGATCAAGGCCAATGTCATAAATAATTTGGGAACCATTGCCCAGTCTGGTACTAAAGAATTTATAGAGGCTCTTCAGGATGGTGTAGATTTCAGCTTGGGAAGTTATCCCCACTATTATTGCTTTCGTTTTTCTTTTTGGGGGAGAAATTTTTGCTTTAGGGCATGTGCACTCACCAGAAAGACGGAGAGAGACAGAAAGTGAGAAGTTGCCCCCCAGAGGGGATGGCCGTGCTGCAACCCTTCTTTTCCACTCTCTTCTTGGGAGTTTGGGTACGTATACACACACGCCTGGCATGAGTTTTAAGCCACTGGGTCCTGGACTCAAACTGCAGACAACTATATGGGAGTCCAGTGATGTAACCGTTACACCATCTGTTGATCCCATTATTGCCTTCTAAAGATGAATTCTGACATACTGTTTTGTCCTACTCTAGGATTAGATACAATCCTCCTAAAGTACCTGTGGCTAGGAAATCTTCCTGTTTCCTTCTTAAAGGCCCTGTGTGGTTTGTAGGGTTAGCATTTTAATCAATACCCACATTAATATTTATATTAAAAGTGACTATCCAGATGTGTCACGGGCAGAATCTTTAAAGACATTTGTTTTGGACTAAGAAAAGGAAGGAGAAGAAATACTTTGGAATATATGATTTGTGTTGAGAAGAAAAATGGTCACACTGCTAAGGTCTGCTGTAGCTCAACTAACAGTTTGCTGCTACAATAAGCTGAGTGTTCTGCATGTTGTTTTCTTCATTTCCCCCCAGCAATAATTTCTTAACTCAGTGACACATTAACCATGAGGGAGGCCAGTAACTTTTTAGGTTGCTTTTAATGCAAGTAATTTGCCCATATGATTAATTAAGGGATGTATTGAAATTATAAAGGTTTGCATATATAGGGAACTATAATTTTTCTTTGCTTCATAAAGTAGTTAATTAAATTCTGCTGGCCCACAAAAATCTGTTATAGTTCCTATTAGAGCACAATAGGGTTTATTGCTGTAGGTTTGTATGCTGTAGTTTTCCTGAGCTAGCTAGGGAGGACTTGTTATTTTGTGGCTAAGTGATGGGTTAAGCAATAGGATAGTTTACACAGATTTAAGAACCCGGCAAGACAAGTTAGGAAGTGAGAATCCTATGAACTTCTGGCCTTAGTGAGAGACAGGCTGGGTCCTAGTAGATTTGGGTCTCCTCCTCCCTTGGCTTGAGCTCTGAATACTAGGCATTTAAAGTTTTCTCCCCACATGCACCTTTTCCACCACTAAGGTCAACCTCAGAGCAGAGTTTTTCCAGGGACCTGGGAAGGAAAATTTTCCATTTGTCCTTTCATTTTAATTTATGTGCTTTGTTTAAATCTGAATACTAGTGGTAGGGGGTAGGAGCAGTTTTTCCACATGTAAGGGAAGTATCTAGTTGGATTTTGTGGTCCTTTGTTACTAAAACTGTAGACTTTTAATATTGTGTGATGTTTATTTTTCATGTGTTCAATTCCAAAGAGGAGAGAGGGATGGAGAGAAGGACCAGAGTATAATGACTCTCATAGATTCTTCTAGATTCAACATGTTATCGTTGATGAGAGAAATAAGAGCAGAGGTTTTTAAACAGTATCATTTGAACAGTAATCATTGCATTGGATCCTCTGAAAATTCATATAATATTTTCCTGTGCAAAACTGCATTATAACTTTTCTGGTGACCCAACGTAATCCAAGAGCATTACTCAAATATACAACCCTGCTTCTCTTGTGCTGAAACAATGAGGGAGAGGAGGAATAAGAATACAAAAAATTAGCAAGTAAGGGAGAATATCATGAAAGAAATGAGACTCAAGATGGCCTTTGAAGACAGTTGATATTTGAACATATAGGAAGGAGGGTGACAATCCAGTTTGGTAAGTAACACAAATGTGGCTGGTTAAAGGCATAGTGGGCGGGGAGGCCACCATGAAGAAATTGACTTTACTAGAGGAGATGGCTTTGGAGAGTTGGCAAGTGGGGCAGAGGAACCTAAGATGGAGTGTGACCAACAATGGGGAATCACCTTGGAGAAAAATAACACAATAAAATATATAAAGCAATTAAGGCCTAGACATCAGTGGAAAAAGTGGGGACAGAAAAAAAAGGAATTGGGGCCACATGGTGGTGTAGCACTAGAATGTGGTGCTTTGTAAGGTAATCACACATGGGAAGATTCCTAGTTCATCTGAAGACCTCCTTAGGATGCTGAGGACTCATATTCTCTTAATCTAGGGCTGGCTGGGAATGGACTGTGGCATCAAGCTTATTAGGGGTGCTTTCTCTTTCTTCCTCTCTCAATTATGGAAAAAGTAAATAAATGAAACTTTAAAAAAGACGGAGGCTCTTGAGTCGCCCCTGCACAGCCACGGCGTCATGTGTGTGTCGGACCAGGTCCCAGTGCACCCTGCTCTCTAGTACTTTTATTTCTTTCTTTCAAGATGCCTGAGGAAGTACACTATGGAAAGGAGGAATGGAGACTTCTGCCTTCCAGGCAGAAATTGCCCAATTCATGTCCCTGAGTATCAATACCTTCTATTCCAACAAGGAAATTTTCCTCTGGGAGTTGATCTCGAATGCTTCCGATGCCCTGGACAAGATTCGCTATGAGAGCTTGACAGACCGTACCAAGTTGGACAGTGATAAAGAGCTGACAATTGACAGCCAACCTGTTGCCAACCCTCAGGAACACACCTTGACTTTGGTGGACATAGGCATTGGCAAGATCAAGGCCAATGTCATAAATAATTTGGGAACCATTGCCCAGTCTGGTACTAAAGAATTTATAGAGGCTCTTCAGGATGGTGCAGACATTTCCATGATTGGGCAGTTTGGTGTTGGCTTTTATTCTGCCCATCTGGTGGCAGAATAGACATGATCACAAAGCACAACGACAATGAACAGTATGCCTAGGAATCTTCTGCTGAGCATTCCTTCACTGTACATGCTGATCATGGTGGTCGGGGTACTAAAGTGATTCTTCACCTTAAAGAAGATCAGACAGGATATTTAGAGGAGAGGCAGGTGAAAGAAGTGGTGAAGAAACACTCACAGTTTGTAGGCTGTGGAGAAGGAACAAGAAAAGGAAATCAGTGATGATGAGGCAGAGGGTGAAAAAGAGGAGGAAGACAAGGATGATGAAGAGAAGCCCAAGATTGAAGATGTGGACTCAGATGAGGAAGATGAGAGTGGTAAGGACAAGAAAAAGAAGACCAAGAAGATTGAGAAGAAGTACATAGATCAGGAAGAACTGAATAAGACCAAACCCATTTGGACCAGAAACCCTGATGACATCATCCAGGAGGACTATGGAGACTTCTACAAGAGCCTCACCAATGACTGGGAAGACTATTTGGCTGTCAAGCACTTCTCTGTGGAAGGTTAGTTGAAATTCAGGGTGTTGTAATTTATCCTTCACCGGGCTTCCTTTGACCTCTTTGAGAACAGGAAGAAAAAGAACATCAAACTCTGTGTTCACATGTGTTCATCATGGACAGCTATGGTGAGCTGATACCAGAGTATCTTAACTTTATTCGTGATGTAGTTGACTCTGAGGACCTGCCCCTGAACATCTCCTTAGAAATGCTCCAGCAGAGCGAAATCCTGAAAGTCATTCACAAAAACATTGTTAAGAAGTGCCTTGAGCTCTTCTCTGAGCTGGCAGAAAACAAGGAGAACTATAAGAAATTCTGAGGCATTCTCTTAAAACCTAAAGCTTGGACTCCACTAACTGGTGATGCCTTTCTGAGCCGCTGTGCTATCACACTTCCCAGTCTGGAGATGAGATGATTTCCCTGTCAAAATACATCTCTCGCATGAAGGAGACACAGAAGCCCATCTATTACATCACTAGTGAGAGCAAAGAGCAGGTGGCCAACTCTGCTTTTGTGGAGTGGGTGTGGAAGCAGGGCTTTGAGTGGGTGTACATGACTGAGCCTATTGATGAGTACTGCATGCAGCAACTGAAGGAGTTTGATGGGAAAAGCCTGGTCTCATTTACCAAGGAGGGCCTGGAGACACCTGAGGATGAAGAGAAGAAGAAGATGGAGGACAGCAAGGCCAAGTTTGAGAACCTATGCAAAATGATGAAAGAAATCTTGGATAAGAAGGTTGAGAAGGTTACAATCTTAAACAGGCTTGTGTCTTCACCCTGATGCATTGTGACCAGCACCTATGGTTGAACAGCCAACATGGAGTGGATCATGAAAGCCCAGGCACTTCGGGACAACTCTCTGATGGACTACATGACAGCTAAAAAGCACCTGGAGGTCAACCCTGACCATCCCATTGTGGAGACACTGGCAGAAGCTGAGGCAGACAAGAATGACAATGCTGTGAAGGACCTGTTATTACTGTTTGAAACCACCCTGCTGTCTTCTGGCTTCTCTCTCAAGGATCCCCAGACCCATTCCAACCACATCTACCACATGATCAAGCTGGGCCTGGACATTGATGATGAAGTGATAGCAACAGAACACAGTGCTGCTGTTCCTGATGAGATTCCCCCCTCTTGAGGGCAATGAGGACACATCACACATGGAGGAAGTAGATTAAGCATTACTGGGAAACCTCATGCCCTCTGTATAGTGCCCCCATGGCTCCCACAGCAGCCCTGAGTGGCCCTGTCCCATTTGGCTCCCTCTGCTATGTCTATAGTGTTCTGTTTTTTTTGTTGTTGTTGTTGTTTTCCTGTCCTTGTCTAAGGCAGGAAATAAAGGCCTCTAGGGCCAGCCCCTTCCTAATGTGACAATAGGGTTGAATGTTGTGTATTATGAGTTTTTGTATGCAAAATAAAGATGATGCAGTTTTATACAAAAAAAAAAAAAAAGATGGGGGCCCAGCAGATGGCAAAATTGTTACATTGCTGAGCTCCCATGTAGTTGACCATGGTTCAAGTCCCTGACCCCATGGCTTAAAAAATCACACCAGGCATGTTGTGTGCGTGCCCAAAATCCCAAGAGGAAAATAGAAGGGATTGCAGCATGACCATCCCCACTGGGGGTGGGGTGGGGGTGGGGAGTGACTTCTCACTTTCTGTCTCTTTGTCTCTCTCTCTCTCTCTGGTGAGTACACGTGCCTTATAGCAAAAAAATATCTCTCTCAAAAAAAAAAATAGAACTTAGGACCAGCAATTGGTGTAATGGCTATGTTGCTGGACTCCCATGTAGTTGACCGCGGTTGAAGTCCTGGACCTGGTGGCTTAAACTCCCACAGGGTGTGTGTGTGTGCATGCCCAATATCCTGAGAGGAGAATGGAGGACAAGAGATTGCGGTGTGGCCATACCCCCTGGAGGGTGATTTCTCGCTTTCTGTCCCTCTGTCTCTCTTGTCTTTCTGGCGTGCACACGCACCGTATAGCAAAAACCTCTCCCAAAAAAACTTAAAAAAAAAAGTAAAATAATAAATAAAAATATTGGAAACAAGTTTGTTCTTGGTAACAAAGTAAGTATGGGGGTAAAGGACGAGGGAGCAAGAGATAATCAACATTCTAAATAGCAATAGTAATTGCAGATAATTTTGGGAAAAAGAAATCTTTGGGAACCATAATGAGTTTAGCTTTATGTATGTTTTTCAGGTATCAAACTTTTTTTTTTTTTAAAAATGACTTATAGTAATTGCACATACTTGTGGGGCGGAGTGTGATTTTTCAGTACAAGAATACAATGTGTGATGAGTAAATCTGGGTAATTAGCATATCTCTCACGTCAGTCATTTGTCATCATTTTGTGTTGTCAACATTCAAAACCAGCTTTTTTAGTTACTTAATTATAAATGGCTTTAAATATCCTGTTGCATGAATGGGAGAACAGGAACAGAATTTGGAATCTGAGAATGATGATGGCTGAAATCCATAATAGAATTCAGAGAGAAAGAGATGATCAGAAATATGTATCTTGCAGTCTAGGAGGACTAGATACAGTAGGAACCTTGAGGAAGGAAGTGGTGACAACAAAGATTGAAAAGAAGGATCTGGAGAGGTAATAGGAGAACCAGAATACTATACAGTATAATATAAACTAAAATGAGGGTAATTTCAAAAGTCAGGGAATCTTCTTATGTCAAATGCCAAAAGAAAAATTGAAATGACTAGAAAGTTAAATTATTTTATTTATATTCTAACATGTATATATTTTTAGAAAGATTTTTGCTTGTAGGGCGTGTGCACTCACCAGAGAGACAGAAAATGAGAAATCATCCCTCCCCCTGGGAGGATGGCCATGTTGAAATCCCTTCCCCTCCATTCGCCTCTTGGGATTTTTAAAAATAATTTTAATTTAATTACTAATTTTTTATACATTCAATCACTATACATCATTTAGCTTGTAGAGAGAATTTACCCAACATGAAATACACCTCAGACCAGTCCAGTTGAGAATACTGTACACATTATCATAACCTCTTGGGATTTGGGGCATGCGTGCACATGTGCCTGGTGTGAGTTTTCTTTCTTTTCTTTTTTTTTTTCTTCTTTTTTTGGAGAGGTTTTTGTTATAGGGTGTGTGTGCTTGCCAGACAGAGAGAGACAGAGAGACAGAAAGCAAGAAATCATCCCCCCCAGGGGTGTGGCCACGCTGCAATCCCTTCTCCTCCATTCTCCTCTCAGGATCTTGGGCACACATGCACACGCACCCGGCGTGAGTTTAAGTCACCAGGTCTGGGACGCGAACCGTGGTCGACTACGTGGGAGTCCAGCGACATAGCCATTACGCTAACTGCTGGTCCCTGCCTGGTATGAGTTTTAAGCTGCTGGGTCTGCAACTCAAACTGTGGTAGACTACGTGGTAGTCCAGCAATGTGATCATGACACCATCTCTGATTCTAGTGTATATATTAAACCCCCTTTACCATGTAAGTTATTATAGATTTTCACTGTAACTCAATCTACAGTAGTGCAGAGTTTGGTACATTCCTATTCAGTCTTGTACTTCATTTGGAGAGGGCAGATATTCTTAGAGGCGTCTTACCCATGACTTCATTCTGCTGCCTAAACCCTAGAGACAGCATAAGACAGAGGCTATGCATATTCTCTTCACATATGTACAGTAGGTCACAAAAGTAAAACAAGTTTGGGTGAATTCTTCCATAAAGTTTTAGCTGGCTTCTCCATCCACCTCACACCCCACACCCAGCATATGTTCATATCGGCTTTGGTCTGAAGCAACTAAGATGCAGTAGTGTTAGCTACTTGCTCTTAAGGCTCAGCTCAAGTCAGTGAGACAGGATTGGAACTAGAATCTAATTCCCCAGATTAATCTTTTCTTCTCTAGTTTGTTGAGAGAATAAAGATTATCTTCAGAAAATACTAAAGATTTTATCATTAACATATAGACGGATAATGGCTAAGGCCAAAAAAATAGGTATTTGGGATCTTAGTACCCATTACACAAATGGTCACATTATATCATAAAGCACTAACAACATAATGCTGTCGGCTCTACAGATAACAAAGCACTGAATATACTTTTGCTACTCTTAGACCTGAGCAAGCAACCTATCCTGTGCTAGTGTCCCAGTATAAAACACTAATACTTCCCTCATTGCCCAATCCCTGTAGCTCTAATGCCAAGACATAACACATGATAAAACTGGCAGTTGAGTGAATTTTATTTTATTCCTTGAGGGAAATTTAAACAAAAAATGACAACTTGGAAAGACCTTACTCAGGAGCTCAAGTGTATCTTATCTCTGGAACGTAAATTAAGATCAATACTTATTCATAAGCTGATACTTAGGAATTACAGAATAAAGCATAGGCAGTATTTGTCATGTTGGTAGTCACCACACCTTGGGTAGGTGGTTAGGCAGAACAGTGACTGAAGGATGGAGTGTATGACCCTATACCCAACACACCCTGAAATGGTCCTGAATTAGTAAATCATTTTATCCGTATTTTCTTGCACAATAATGGCAAAGGAGAAGTAATTTGAATAGCTGCTGATAAGACATTTTTTGGGGTTCCTTGAAAAGTCACTACTTCAACAGAATAGGAGCTGCTGTATTAACTTAAAAGCAAACAGATTTATTTCACAAATAATTATGGAACTTTTACCCTGTTTCTGAAGCCTCCAAGCACTGGCAAAGTCAGTCTCTTTCCTTCAGGAGAGATAAGACACAATGCAAATAACTGGAATGTGAGGCAGGATGTTTGTACGTGCTATGTGAGTGATTCATAGTAGGGGCATTCTTAGACTGAGTTCTTAGAGGAAATGTAGAGTGCAAAGGCCTGACAGCTCTTAAGCAAAGCATAAATGAAAAGATAATGAATCTATTCATTCAGCCAGTCCACCAAGTGGTAAGACATAATAAGTTTATGTACCAAATGAATGGTGTAACTGTGTCTAATTTTAGAAGGGACTTGAGCTCCTGAGTAAGGTCTTTCCAAGTTGTCATTTTTTGTTTAAATTTCCCTCAAGGAATAAAATAAAATTCACTCAACTGCCAGTTTTATCATGTGTTATGTCTTGGCATTAGAGCTACAGGGATTGGGCAATGAGGGAAGTATTAGTGTTTTATACTGGGACACTAGCACAGGATAGGTTGCTTGCTCAGGTCTAAGAGTAGCAAAAGTATATTCAGTGCTTTGTTATCTGTAGAGCCGACAGCATTATGTTGTTAGTGCTTTATGATATAATGTGACCATTTGTGTAATGGGTACTAAGATCCCAAATACCTATTTTTTTGGCCTTAGCCATTATCCGTCTATATGTTAATGATAAAATCTTTAGTATTTTCTGATGTAATCATGTCCAAGCTTGATTGCCCAAGTTCAGTAGATTGCTGAAAGTGTTCTTCATGCTCTGCTAATTTATATTGGCTCAGCTACCAACCTCATTTAAGTCTTATTCTGAAGACTGTTGCAAGATTCATCTTCATAGAACATGACGTTGAATGAGTTCCAATTCCTGCTCTTGAAATCTACTGAATCACTCCCTACTCCTCCCAAGTGCTTCCTTTCTGTTCTCATCTTACTCCACCTACTTCAGGCCCTACTGAATTCAATAGGGCATGTGCGCTCACCAGACAGACAGAGAGAGACAGAGAGACAGAAAGCGAGAAATCACTCCCCAGGGGGCATGGCCACGCCACAATCCCTTCTCCTCCATTCTCCTCTCGGGATCTTGGGCACGCACGCACATGCGCCCGGCGTGAGTTTTAAGCCACCAGGTTCGGGACGTGAACCACAGTCGACTACATGGGAGTCCAGCAACATAGCCATTACGCTAACTGCTGGTCCCCCAGGCCCTCCTGAATTCTCACCAGTGGATTGTAAGAGCTGAACTTTTAAATTGATCTCCTTAGTGCAAATATCCATATTTCCACTCACTGCTAGACTGAATTTCCTGAAAAAGCAGTTTACTCTCTAACTTAGACAATACAGTGCTGGTAACTGCCCATTGCCTGTAGTTGTGTTTCACAGGCAGCCCAGTCATTTACGTGCTGTCTATACAACTTCAGTGTTCATCTGTACTTGATATCTTTCTTTAAGTCAGCTCATTTTAAAAATAAAAAAAAACCTTTATTAGTCTCATCCCAAGCAATAAACTCTATACAAACATGAGTTGGGGTTTAGTTTTAGTTTATTCTTTTTTCATATTCAAATAAGCATATTGGTTAAGAGAAACATCATCTTTGAGCCACCTAAAATTCCCTCTCCTGGTTGCTTACCATACTGATAGTCTAACTCACTATTATTATTGCAGCGTTTAAGGACCATAGCATGTTCTTGTCCTTATTCACCCTCTTCTCCCTGTTGGAACTCTCCACTCCAGCCAAACTGGTTTATTTATGACCTCTTAGGGAGTATCTGTACATATTCTCTCCACCTTTTAGAATACCTCCTCTTCCTTTTGATCTGTCTTTTTCAAATCCTTTTTGGTTGTTCTTCAACCTATTTGGTCTGTAGCACTCTCTCTACTCTCTAAAATTTTACATTTGACTTCTACTTCCTTGTATTAGTATTCAGCATTTCTTTTTCTTCTTTTTATTTTTTTAAAAGACGTTATCTCTATGTCACAATCTTCTTGCCTCAGTTTCCTGAGTAGCTGGGACTACATACACATACCACTGTACCTGGCTTTTAGGATTTGCTCAGAATTGAACCTGGGCCTTCCACGTGACTTCAGCCTGCCTGATAGCAGAATCAATCAGTGCATACTACCACAGCTGGGCCCAGTATTTTATTTTATCTGACCTAATTCTATCCTCATTATATAATGTAGTCTCAGAGTTGAAACAGATCTTGGCGGACCTGTCATAGGACTCTTATTTAATGTGAACATGTTAAGCTTCTTGAGGACAGAAAGCACGTTGAGTGTATCAAACCCCAATGGTTTTTTTGATCCCAGATGTTAATGAATGCACCATTATCTCAGGTTTTTTTTTGTTTTTTGTTTTTTTTTTTTGAGAGGTTTTTGCTATAGGGTGCTGTGCTCGCCAGAAAGACAGAGACAGAAAGGCAGAAAGTGAGAAATCACTCCCCAGGGGTGACTGTCATATCGCAATCCCTTCTCCTCCATTCTCCTCTCAGGATCTTGGGTACACACGCACACATGCCCGGCATGAGTTTAAGCCACCAGGTCCAGGACTCAAACCACAATCGACTACATGGGAGTCCAGCAACATGGCCATTACGCTAACTGCTGGTCCCTATCTTAGGGTTTTTTGGGAGCTAGTTACCTAGCTCATTTTGTTATTCACCAGTGTTTCCACCAGAGGTGTCAAAATCACACCTTTATTATCTTGCCACCACTTTCCTCCCTGTTGTGCAGTCTCCAGCCTTCACACTTCATTTTTATACCTCCTACCTCAACTCCTGAACCAGCCTTCTTGGTCTGCCATCCATTTTAGCACCTCCTCCTTCACTTCAAAATTCCAATAATAAACACTTTTTTAAAAAATAAAAGATTCCACCTGAGTGTCTGTGTCCTTACTTCTTTCTCTCTCCTTGAGTCCCAAGTTGTTGGACATAAATTTTGGAACTAACCAGCTTTTAGCAGCTCCTTTTTGGCCCCAGACAAAGGAGAAAGTGAACTGTTGGTATCAGGAGTATTTATGAGGATTTTAGGATGACATTTCCCTAGATAGTAGCCTGTTTTGCTACTACTGATGCCAACGATGGTTAACATGTAGCACTCACAGTGTCCCAGACCTAAGCTCAGCACTCATCATGATATCCTGGTTAATCCTTATAGTAGCCTAATGAGTCAGAAACTACCACCATATTCAATTTATAGATGAGGAAATGCAGGCATAGGGGGATTAGACTCAGCCATTAATGGTGGAGCCAGGAATTTAGAAGCTGAGACCACACTGTACTACTCAAATGACACAGATGTAGGTGATGTGTGTGGGCCCAAGCCTCATTTCCTGCTTACGTATTCCCGCTCATCTGTGCCTAAGGCCATAGTCATTGGATCCTTTTCACTTACCCTCCCACCACCCACTCCACATCTGTCATTATGTGGGCACCTGCATACAGTTGCATAGACAGTGCTGCAGAGTGAGCACATACACACACACACAAAGTGTTCAGATGCAGAAGCCTTTACCTCGGACCTTCAGCACACCCACTTAATTTTTTTTTTTTGGAGAGGTTTTCGCTATAGGGCGTGTGCGCTTGCCAGACAGACAGAGAGAGACAGAGAGACAGAAAGTGAGAAATCACCCCCCAGGGGGGATGGTCACTCCACAATCCCTTCTCCTCCATTCTCCTCTTGGAATCTTGGGCACGCACACACATGTGCCCGGCGTGAGTTCTAAGCCACCAGGTCCGGGACGTGAACTGCGGTTGACTACGTGGGAGTCCAGCGACATAGCCATTACGCTAACTGCTGGTTCCCCAGCACACCCACTTTATGACCTGCAAGCCCAAAGTATCAGAGTGAAATTTCTCTTTTTTAAAAAATTGCATTTAATCACTGTACATCTTTACAGTGTACATGTTTTTTTTTCCCCAGCATGAATACAGTACATATAGTCAAGTCAAAGACATTATCATATACATTATAATCAGCAGATAATTCCATTTTTGTGTCTATTAAATGTGTTGTTTGTTCATTTTTTTTCCTGATCTTCTCGCTTCTACCCGTCAGAGTGAATTTTCACAGTCCCTCTCCACATATGAGCCTTATTATCTATGCCTTCTCTCCCTCTCTTTCACACACAGTGACAAAGAGAAGAACCTTCTGATCCATCAACTTTTTATATGCCTTGACTATAGGAAAAAGAACTTTCCAAATCCTACTACCACCTGTGGAATTTGCAGGAGATCAAACCTTATTACTTCTCTCCCTCATTCACATGTTCATGATATAGAGCAGGATTGCCTGAGGTTGAGCCTTCTTTATACTTGTGTTGCATGTGTATATGTGCGTGCATACACATACACAATGGAATCTGAAGCATCTGATCTGTTCACTTTCTGATTTTTCCTTGATGGTAGAATATGAACTTTTTCAACCCATTCCCATATTCAGAACTTACAGGAGAGTGGTCTTTTTAGTGTCTCTAGCCCATATGTACACACATAGGGCATGTGTCCCCTTTCTCTCACCTAGCATCCCAAACTGAGGGTTTTCTTTTTTAAAGAGATTTTTGCTATAGAGCGTGTGTGCTTGCCAGAGAGACAGAGAGACAGAAAGTGAGACATCATCCCTCAGGGGGGATGGCCACACCGCAATCCCTTCTCCTCCATTCTCCTCTTGGGATCTTGTCCATGCATACACACGTGCCTGGTGTGAGTTTAAGCTACTGGGTCTGGGACTTGAACCACAGTCGACCACATGGGAGTCCAGCGACATAGCCATTATGCCAACTGCTGGTCCCCCAAACTGAGGTTTCTCAGTGTCTTTCTCATAGAGCTAGCTGACAAGAGTGCACTTTATTATGATGTTACCTTCCCCCAGACACTAATACTCAGAGGCAATGCACATGGGGGTATAAGAGAATGAGGTCCTTTTCACTCCCTGCCTCCTGATACCCATGTCTGCACATATCTCTGAGGGAGTAGGAGTACACGTCTGACCTGTTTGTCTCGCATGCCTCACTTGTTGGGGTATGGGTGATCTCAGTAACTCCTGCACATGGGATTTATAGATGAGCACATTTTCTTATTTATATATACATATATATTTTTAAATTTTAATTTCTTTTATACATTCAATCACATACATCACTTAGCTTGTAAAGTGAATGTTCCAACATGAATACCTTTCTCACTAGTCCAGTTAGGGATACTATATATATTATCATCAAAAGATAATAACTCATTTCTGCATCCCATAAACATCTTGCCTGTTTTTCTCCTTAATGTCTTTCCTCAGACTCTCCTCCTTCTCCCACCCTCTTCCAACACCATATCCAGTATCTATAACTATTATGTATGTTTCTATATCCTCTAGTCTTTCAGTTTCAGCCACAGAGTGCAGATAGTCAGTATATGTTAAGTGTAGACATACAATGTCTCTCCTTGATAGCCTGGCCTGCTTCATTCAGCAATAAATCTTCCATATTCATTCACCTTTCAATCATAAGCCAAGGTCTTGTTTTTTTATGTCTGAGTATTCCGTAGCTTATATGTGGCCCATTTTTTCAATCCATTCTTTTGTTCATGGACACTTGGGTTGGTTCCATGTCTTAGCAGTTGTGCATACTGCTACAATAAGCATAGAAGTGCAAGCACTTTTCTGACTAAGCATTCTCCTGTCCTTTGGGTAGATACCCAGGAGTGGGATTGCTTGATTATATGGTAGTTCTACTTGTAAATCTTTGAGGAATCTCCATATTGATCTCCATAGTGGCTGGACCAATTTACATTCCCACCATCAATGGAGGAGAGTTCTTTCACCACATCCCCACCAGCACTTACCATTTTTTGTATTTTTAATAGTAGTCATTTTGACAGGGATTAGGTGGTATCTCATTGTGTTTTTGATCTGCATCTCCCTCATGATGAGGGATGTTGAGCATTTTTTTCATATGCTGTTTGGCAGTTTGTATGTCTTTCTTAGAGAGTTGTTTATTCAGCTCATTTTCCCATCTTTTTTTTTTTTTTTTTTTGGTGAGCTCAGCCCGTCAGATTTAATCTA
>NW_006201276.1:284858-300353 GCF_000334495.1 Tupaia belangeri chinensis
ACTACATAGGAGTCCAGCAACATAGCCATTACGCTAACTGCTGGTCCCCATTTTCCCATCTTTTAAATGGGTTTATCATCTTTGTTCAGGTAAGCCACTTGAATTCCCTGTGTATTCTGGTTATCAGTCCCTTATCTGAAGCATAGTTTACAAAAATATTCTCCCATTCCAAGGGCTGCTGATTCACACTAATAACTGTCTTTTGCCATGCAGAAACTTCTTAATCTGATTTAATCCCACTTGTCTACTCTTAGGATTATTGACTGTACTTTGGGGTCTTATTTAAGAAGTCTTTGCCTCCACCAATGTCTCCCAGAGTTTCTGCATTGTTTCCCATCAGAAGTTTTATACTTTAAGGTCTTAGGTTGAGATATTTGATCCACTTTGAGTAGATTTTTGTCAATGGAGAGAGATAGGGATTCAGATTAATCTTTCTGCAGGTGGATACCCAGTTTTTCCAGCATTATTTGCTTTCCTTTCCCCACTGGATTGACTGGTACCCTTTTTCAGAAATTAGTTGGCTGTATGTTTTGGGTTTTATTTCTGGGGTTTCTATTCTGTTGCATTGATCCACACGTTTTTGTTTGTGCCAATACCATGCTGTTTTGATTACAACAGCTTTGTAGTGTATTTTGGGGTTAGAGTGTGAGATGCTGCCCTCTACACTCTTCTTGCACAGGATTGCTTTGGTAATAGAGGTCTTTTGCGATTCCACATGAATTCTATGATTGTCTTTTCTAGATCTGTGAAGAATGTCTCTAGCACTTTGATTGGAATTCCGCTAAATATGTAGATTAATTTGGGTAGAATTCTAGTTTGATTATATTAGTTTTCTAATCCAGGAACATGGGATGTCCTTCCACTTTTTTGTGTCATTTTCAATTTCTTTTTTTAGCTTCTCATAGTTTTTCTTGTGGAGGTCTTTGACTTCTATGGTTAGAATTATTCTGAGGTATCTTATCCTTTTTGTGGCTAATTTCTCAGTCTGCTTGCTGTTGGTGTTAGAAATGCTATAGATTTCTGTATGTTTATTTTGTATCCTGCAACTTTACTATATTCATTTATTACTTCCGAGAATTTTGTGTGTGTATGTGTGTGTGGATACCACCGGGTCTTCTATGTATAATAATGTCATCTGCCAATAGAGATAATTCCACCTCTTCTTTTTCTATTTGAATGCCTTTTATTTTATTCTCTTTTCTGATTGCATTGCCAAGGACTTCCAGTACTATATTGAAAAGGAGTGGAGAAAGTGGGCATCCTTATCTTGTACCATATTTTAGGGTAAAAGCTTTCTACATTCAGAATGATGTTAGCTATGGGTTTTTCATAGGTCGTTTTTACTATGTTGAGGAATGACCTTTCTATGCCGATTTTGCTGAGAGTCTTGAACATGAAGGTATGTTGTATTTTATCCAATACTTTTTCTTTCTTTCTGTTAATATGGTCTACTATGTTTATGGTTTTGCATATGTTGGAACCATCCTTAAATCCCTGAAATAAAGCCTACCTGGTTGTAATGTATAATCTTTTATTTGTGTTGTTGGATATGATTTGCTAGTATCTTGTTGAGAATTTTTGCATATGTATTCATCAGAGATATTGGACTATAGCTTTCCTTCCTTGTCATGTCCTTACCTATTTTAAGGATAAGGATGATGGAGGCTTCATAAAATGAATTTGGGAGTGTTCTATCCTCTAAAGAGAAATAACTTGAGTAGAATGGGGGTTAACTCTTCTTTAAAAGTTTTGTAGAATTCAGAGGTGAAGCTATCAGGACCAGGAGTTTTCTTTTTGGGAGATTATTTATTGCTGATTCAATCTCATGGCCTGTTATGAGCCTATTTAAGATTTCTCTGTCTTCCTGACTCAATCTTGGTAGATTATATGTGTCTAGGAATTTGTCCATCTCGTCCAGGCTCTCTTGTTTGTTGGCATATAGTTGTTCATAGTATCCTCTACTGATGTTTTGTATTTCTATTATGTCAGTTGTTACGTTACCTGCTTCGTTGTGAATTTGATTTACCTGGTTCCTTTCTTCTTCTTAATTAGTCTAGCTAGTGGTGATTTTGTTTAACTTTTCAAATAATCAGCTTTTACTCTCATTTATTTTTTGTATAGTATATTTATTTTCTTTTTCAGTTATTTCTGCTCATATCTTTATTATTTCTTTTCTCCTGGAGGTTTTTATTTTTATTTATTTTTTATTTTTTTGTTGTTGCTTTTTCAATTCTTTGAGGCATGATGTTACGTTGTCCATTTGCCAACTTTCCATCTTTTCCTTATGCACACTAATTGCTATGAAATTCCCTCTTATGACTGCTTTTGCTGTGTCCCATAGATTATGGAAACTCATATACTCATTGGCTTCCATGAATCTTTTGATATTAGACTTAATTTCTTCATTAGTTGTGGAGTCACTCAGGACTAGATTCTTTATGTTTCGTGTATCTGTGTACTTTCAAGGGTTTTCCCTGAAATTAATATCAACATTAATTCCATCATGGTTGGAGAAGATGCTGAATATAGTTTCTGTGTCTGAATCTGTAAAGGCTTGTTTTGTGCCCTATAATATGGTCAGTCTTCAAAAAGATTCCATATGAGGGTGAGAAAAAGTATATTTCATAGTTTTTGGGTGGAGGGTTCTATAGATATCTGTTAAGTCCATTTGATTAGTGATATTATTTATATCCTGTATATCTTTGCTTATTTTTTCATCGGGATGTTCTGTCCAAAGGAGATAGTGGAGTGTCGAGATTCCCAACAATTAATGCATTGTAGTCTGTCACTATTTTTAGATCTAAGAGTCTTTCCTTCATTTATTTGGATGGCTTTTGCTGTGTCCCATAGATTATGGAAACTCATATACTCATTGGCTTCCATGAATCTTTTGATATTAGACTTAATTTCTTCATTAGTTGTGGAGTCACTCAGGACTAGATTCTTTATGTTTCGTGTATCTGTGTACTTTCAAGGGTTTTCCCTGAAATTAATATCAACATTAATTCCATCATGGTTGGAGAAGATGCTGAATATAGTTTCTGTGTCTGAATCTGTAAAGGCTTGTTTTGTGCCCTATAATATGGTCAGTCTTCAAAAAGATTCCATATGAGGGTGAGAAAAAGTATATTTCATAGTTTTTGGGTGGAGGGTTCTATAGATATCTGTTAAGTCCATTTGATTAGTGATATTATTTATATCCTGTATATCTTTGCTTATTTTTTCATCTGGATGTTCTGTCCAAAGGAGATAGTGGAGTGTCGAGATGTTTTCAAGCCATTCATCTATTCGCAGGCATTTGGGTTGGTTCCCTATCTTAGCAATTGTGAGTAGTGCCACAATAAACATCGATGTGCTAGCACTTTTCCGATTAAGAATTCTTCTGTCCTTTGGGTAGATACCAAGAAGTGGGATTGCTAGATCATATGGTAGTTCTATTTGTAGATTTTTGAGGAATCTCCAAATTGTTCTCCACAATGGCTGGATCAAATTACATTCCCAGGAGCAGTGTAAGAGAGTTCCCCTTTCACCACACCCCCTCCAGCACTTATTATTTTTTGTTTTCTTAATCTTAGTCATTCTGATTGGGGATAGGTGGTACCTCCTTGTTGTTTTGATCCGCATTTCCCTTACAATGAGGGATATTGGGCATTTTTTCATATGCCTTTTGGCTACTCATATGTCTTTTTTAGAGAGTGGTTTTTTCAACTCCTTCTCCCATCTTTTAATAGGGTCAGTCATGTTTTTTTGAGAACAGCTGTTTGAGATCCTTGTGTACTCTGGTTATCAATCCCTTATATGATGCATAATTTACAAAAATATTTTCCTATTCTAAGAGCTGTAGATTCACACTAATTACTGTGTCTTTTGCCATGCAGAAACTTCTTAGTCTGATGTAATCCCACTTGTCTATTTTGGAGATTATCAACTGCACTTTGGGGGTCTTATTTAAGAAGTTGTTGCCTACCCCAATGTCTCCCAGAATTTCCCCAACGTTTTCTAGGAGCAGTTTTATAGTTTGAGGTCTTAGATTTAGATCTTTGATAAGGGTGAAAGAGGCTTCATAGAATGAATTAGGGAGAGATTTACCCCTTTGGATCTTTAGAAATAACTTGAGCAGAATGGGGTTAACTCTTCTTTCAAAGTTTTGTAGAATTCAGAGGTGAATCCATCAGGGCCAGGGCTTTTCTTTGTTGGGAGGTTATTTATTACTGATTCAATCTCCTGGCTTGTTATGGGCCTATTCAGACTTTATATATCCTCCTGGCTCAATCTTGGCAGATTATATGTGCCCAGGAATTTATCCATCTCATCCAGATTGTGTTGTTTCTTGCATACAGATGTTCATAGTATCCTCTAATAATGTTTTGTATTTGTATTTGTACTATGTCCGTTGTTATTTTGCCTGCTTCATTGCAGATCTGATTCACCTGGTTCCTTTCTCTCTTTTTCTTAGTTAGTCTCGTTAGTGGTTTATCAAATTTTTTTTTAATCTTTTCAAAGAACCAGATTTTACTTTAATTTATTTTCTGTATAGTTTGTTTATTTTATATTTCATTTATTTCTGCTTGTATCTTTATTATTTCCTTTCTCCTGGAGTTTTTTTTTTTAATTTTTTTGCTGTTGCTTTTCCAATTCTCTGAGGCATGATGTTAGGTGACCCATATTCCTTCTTCCGTCTTCTTCTTATGAGCACCAATTGCTAAGAACTTCCCTCTTAGGACTGCTTTAGCAGTGTCCCAAAGATTATGAAAGCTCATGTTCTCATTGTCCTTGGCCTCCACGAATCTTCTGGTTTTAGTCTTTATTTATTCAGTAGTTGTAGAGTCATTCAAGATTAGGTTGTTAAGTTTCCATGTATTTGAATATTTTTGAGGATTTCTCTTGAAATTAAACTCAAGTTTATTTCTGTCTTGGTCAGAAAAGATACTGGATATAGTTTCTATGCCTTTGAATCTGTAGAGGCTTGCTTTTTCCCCTATGATATGGTCAATCATGAAAAAGGGTCCATGTCGGGGTGAGATAAAAGTGTATGTCAAGGTTTTTGAGTGGAAAGTTCTATAGATGTCTGTTAAGTCCATTTGATTTATTGTATCATTTTGATCCTTTTTCTCTTTACCTATTTTTTTGTCTAGATGATCTGTCCAGAGGGGATAGTACAGTGTTGAGGTCTCCAACAATTAGTGTGTTGCAGTCTATCTCCCCTTTTAGATCTAACAGTCTTTCCTTCACTTATTTGGGTGCTCCTGTGTTAGACGCATAGATATTTATAAGCATTATATGTTCTTTATCGATTTACCCTTTTACTACAATATAGTGCCCTTCTTTGTCTCTTCGAACAGTTTTTCTTTTAAAGCCTATTTTGTCAGAAATTAGTATCATGACTCCAGCTTTATTTTGGTTCCCATTTGCTTGTAAAATCTTTTTCCACTCCTTCACTTTCAGTCTATGTATGTCTTTATCCATGAAGCAAGTTTCCTGTAGGCAACAGATAGAGGGTTTCTGGTTTTTTGTTTTTTTTTTTTAATCCATTCAGCCAGTTTTTGCCTCTTGATTGGAGAATTTAATACATTCATATTCAATGTTATTATCGATGTTACTGTACATGTCCTGACGTTTAAGTTGGCCATTGTCTTGGTTGCCTTTTATTCCTTTGTTTCTGGCTGTTTATTATGTAGTTTTCCTGGAAAGGTACTCTCTTTAGGGTTTCTTGAAGAGCTGATCTGGTGTTGCCAAATTCTTTTAGGTTTTGTTTGTCGTAGAAGATTTATATCTTTTTTTCCCATATGAAGGATAGTCTTGTTTAATACATTCATATTCAATGTTATTATCGATGTTACTGTACATGTCCTGACGTTTAAGTTGGCCATTGTCTTGGTTGCCTTTTATTCCTTTGTTTCTGGCTGTTTATTATGTAGTTTTCCTGGAAAGGTACTCTCTTTAGGGTTTCTTGAAGAGCTGATCTGGTGTTGCCAAATTCTTTTAGGTTTTGTTTGTCGTAGAAGATTTATATCTTTTTTTCCCATATGAAGGATAGTCTTGCAGGATATAATAATCTTGGTTGAAATTGTTTCTCTCTTAACACTTTCAATACGTCTTCCCTTTCTTTCCTTGCATGCATTGTTTCCATTGAGATATCCGGTGTTAGTGTGATTGGATGACCTTTGCAAGTCATTTGTCATTTCTCTCTTGCTCGTTTTAGTATCTTTTCTTTATCTTTGGTCTTTGCCAGTTTGGCTAAGATGTGCCTTGAGGAAGATCTTCTTGGGTTGATTCTATTTGTGGTCCTTTGTATTTCTTGAATCTGGATGTTTGAGTGCCTCTTCTAGACTTGGGAAATTTTCTTCCAAGTTTTCATGGAATAGTTTTTCCATGCCCTTATTAGTTTCTTCACCTTCTGGGTTACCAGTTTTTCAGATGTTAGTGTGTCTGATGTAATCTAGTATTTCTCATATATTACCCTCATGTTTTCTTGTTATTTTCTTTGTCTTTTTGGTGGTTTTCTCTAGGTCAGAGATATTATCTTCTATGTCAGAGATTCGATCTTCAGCATGGTCTAATCGACTTTTAATACTTTTGAGAGAGTTTTTTATTTCCTGTATTATAGACTTCATCTCTAATAGTTCCATCTGATTCTTTCTTAGCGTGTCCATTTCTTCTTTCATATTATGGAAGGACTTCCTAATCTCCTGTAGTTTGTTGTCTTTTTTCTGTTCCAACTCATAGAATTTGGTCACCATGAAAGTTCTAAATTCTTTCTCTGACATTTTGGTAACTTCCTCTTTCTTTCAAGAAGTGGAGGGGAGTCACTGTGTTCTTTTGATGCAGACATATTTCATGGATTATTCAGACCTGAGGCCCTTCTTCTACTTCTAGCCGATGGGAGATGTATTCACTTTGGAATACCTTTTAGGAGACTGTTTTTTCAGCTAGGAGCAAGTGTGTTTCCCTTTTGCTGTGAACTTGTGAGTGCCAAAGTCACTCTTCTGTTGTGTTTAGCAATATGGTCCAGGAAGGAGGATTCTATCCAGGTTTCTGAAGAGCAGTATCTCCTTTTTTGCAAGTAGTTCAGTAAAAGGGAGGACCGTGGGGAGTCTTTCGATACTAGGATATTTCAGAACTGTGATTCTAGATCTATCTAGTCTGTCTGGGAGGGTGGAGGAAGAGGAAGAGAAGACCAAATGAGAGGAAAGAAAGTAAGAAGGAGAATAAAGAAAAAGTCGCATGCCGTGATTTCGCCATGAGTCTGGAGATGGAAGTTGGGTCTGTTGTTGAGCTGGGGACAATCTTGTTGGTAAGGAGAAGTGGGAAATTAAGAAATCAAAGAAGAGAAAAAAAATCCCTACCTGACTGACAGAGATAGGGAGTCTCTGATATTGGGGCTGCCCGGGCTAGAGCTGGAGCGGGGTGCCTGGCCTCAGTGTCCCTTAGGACAGGAGTCTGGAGATGGAATTGGGATCTGCTGTTGAACTGGGGGCGATCCTAGCTGACAGAGATAGGGAGTCTCTGGACTTGGGGCTACTCAGGCTGGAGCTGAGGCTGGGGGACCTGCCTCAGTGTCCCTTAGGCCAGGAGTCTGGAGATGGAAGTCGGGTGCATAGATATTTATAAGCGTTATATCTTCTTGATGATTTAGCCCTTTTACTATCATATAATGCCCTTCTCTGTCTCTTCTTTTTTTATTTTATGATTATAATTTATACATTCAATTTCTATACATCATTTAGATTGTAAAGAAACTTTACCCAGCTTGATATACTTCTCAGTGCAGTTGGGAATACTATACACATCCTCATCAACAGATAATAAACCATATCTGTATCCCACAAATATCTTACCTTGCCATTTTTTCCCCTAAATTTCCTTTCCTGTGCTTTTCCCCTCCCATACTTGCCTTCTGCTTTGTCTCTAATGTCCATAACAATTTTTTTTTTGGAGAGGCTTTTCACTATAGGACGCTTGCGCTCACCAGACAGAGAGAGACAGAGAGACAGAAAGCGATAAATCATCCCCCAGAGGGGATGGTCACGCCACAATCCCTTCTCCTCCATTCTCCTCTCGGGATCTTGGGCACGCACGCACACGTGCCCGAACTGTGGTCGACTACGTGGGAGTCCAGCGACATGGCCATTAAGCTAACTGCTGGTTCCCGTCCATAACAATTTTTAATGCTTTTTTGTCCTCCAGTCTTTCAATCTCTGCCATAGAGTGTGGACAGTCAGTATATGTTAAGTGGAAACATACAATGTCTCTCTTTCAATAGCCTGACTTGTTTCATTCAGCAATAAATCTTCCATGTGCATCCACTTTCCATCAAATTTCCAGGATCTTGTTTTTTATGGCTGAAAAATATTCCATAGAGTATATGTGCCACACTTTTTCAATCCATTCATCTGTTTGTGGATATTTAAGTTGGTTCCATGTCTTAGCAAGTGTGAATAGTACTGCAATAAATATAGTTGTGCAAGAACTTTTCCAACTGAACGTTCTCCTGTCCTTTAAGTAGATACTCAAGAGTGGAATTGCTGGATCATATGGTAGTTCTATTTGAAGGTCTTTGAGGAACCTCCGTATTGGTCTCCTCAATGGCTGGACCAATTTACATTCCTACCAACAACGTAGGAGTGTTCCCCTTTTACCACATCCCTGCCAGCACTTATCATTTTTGTTTTTTAATCTTTGCCATTCTGACTGGGGTTAGGTGGTATCTCATTGTGATTTTGGTCTGTATCTCCCTTACGGTGAGGGATGTTGAACATATGCTTTTTGGCTATTCTTATGTCTTCCTTAGAGAGTTGTTTATTTAGCTCATTTTCCCATCTTTTAATTGGGTTAATCATTTTCTTCTGGGTAAGCTGCTTGAGTTTTTTATGTATTCTGGTTATCAGTCCCTTATTCTTACAGTTTTTGTTTTAAAGCCTATTTTGTCTGAAATTAGTATTATGATTTCAATTCTTTTTTGGTTCCCTTTTGCATGCAATATCTTTTTCCAGCCTTTCCCTTTTAGTCTATGTATGTCTTTATCCATGAGATGCCTTTCTTATAGGCAACAGATGGAGGTTTTCTTTTTTTTTTTTTTAATCCATTCAGGCAATCTGTGTCTCTTGATTGCAGAATTTAATCCATTAATATTCAATGTTACTATTGATATTTCTGGAGTTATCCCTACCTTTAAATTGGCTATTGTCTTGGTTGTCTTTTATTCTCTTATTTCTGTCTGTTTCTTCTTTAATTTTCCTGGTACAGTACTCACTTCAGAGTTTCTTTCTTCCCCCCCTCCCCGAGAGCTTTTATTGCTATAGGACGCTTGCAGTCACCAGACAGAGAGAGACAGAGAGACAGAAAGTGAGAAATCACCCCCCAGGGGGTATGGCCACTCCGCAATCTCTTCTCCTCCATTCACCTCTCTTGAACAGCTGGTCAGTTGTTGGTAAATTCTTTCTTTCAGGTTTTTTTTTTTTTTTTTGGTCTGAGAAGAGTTTTATCTTTTTTTTTTTTTTCCCATATGAAGGATAATCTTGCCGGATATAATAATCTTGGTGGAAATTGTTTCTCTCTTAACACTTTCAGTATGTCTTCTCATTCTTTTCTTGCATTGTTTCCATTTAAAGGTCTGGTTTTAGCCTGATGAGATAACCTTTGTAAGTCATTTGACATTTCTCTCTTGCTAGTTTTAATATCTTGTCTTTATCTGTGGTTTTGGCCAGTCTGGCAATGATGTACCATGGAGAGGATCTTTTTGGGTTGATTTTATTTGGGGTCCTTTGTATTTCTTTGGTCTGGATGTTTGAGTGCTTCTCTAGACTTGGACCAGGATTTCATAAAATAGATTTTCGATGCCCTTATTTTCTTCACCTTCTGAGATACCAATTATTTGGAAGTTTGGGCATTTAATGGAATATTATTTCTCTAATATTATCCTTTTTTGTTATTTTTTCTATCTTTTTGGGGTTTTTTTGTTTTGTTTTTTTTCTAGGTCAGAGGTTTTGTCTTCTACATCCGTGATTCAATCTTCAGCATGATCTAATCAGCTTTTAATACTTTTGGGAGGTTTTGATTTCCTGTATTATAGTGTTCATCTCTAACAGTTCCATTCAATTTTTTCTTATGGTGTCCATTTCTCCTTTCAGATCATGGAAGGACTTTCTCATCTCCTGGAGTTTGTTGTCTCTTTTCTGTTCTAACTCATAGAGTTTTATCACCATGAATGTTCTGAATTCTTTCTCTGACATTTCAGTAACAACTTCTGTGTTTTCAAGAGATGAAGGACAATTATTGTGTTCTCTTGATGGAGACAATTTTTTCTTATGGTGTCCATTTCTCCTTTCAGATCATGGAAGGACTTTCTCATCTCCTGGAGTTTGTTGTCTCTTTTCTGTTCTAACTCATAGAGTTTTATCACCATGAATGTTCTGAATTCTTTCTCTGACATTTCAGTAACAACTTCTGTGTTTTCAAGAGATGAAGGACAATTATTGTGTTCTCTTGATGGAGACATATTTTCTGGGTTTTTGTTTCTTCTTTTTTTTTTTTTGTTTTTTTTTGTTTTTTTTGTTTTTTTTTTTTCAAACTTGAGGCTCTTCTGCGACTTCTAGCCATTTGGTAATGTATTCACTTTTGGAAGGTTTTTTGGAGACTGTGTCTGTAACTGGGAACCAGTTTTCTTCCCTTTTGCTGTGAATTGCTTCTGTGCCAAGGTCTCTCTTCTCTGGCTGTTAGCAATGTGATTCCCGAGAGAGGAGTTTTCTACTCAAGTTTCTGAAAAGTAGTTTCTCCTTTTTTGCTGGTGTTTCAGTGCTGAGCAAGGATCCATGAGAGCCTCACGATGCTAAAATGTTTGAAAATTATAATTCTAGACCTGTCTAGTTCCTCTAGGTTGGGGTGGGTGGTGGAGGATGAGGAGAAAATGGCAACAGAAGAGGGAAGAGAAAAGAATATGAAAAAGGAAAAAAGAAAAAGTCAAGGTGTCGCAGCATGCAATTTTGGCAGGGAGCTGCAGATAGAGGTGACCTCTGCTTGAGAGCTAAGAGCTGCCCTGAACTTTCTGGCTGAGAGGAGGATGGGCTCTGACGTTGGGAGCTGGGGCTGGGGCTAGGGCTGATGATCTGCCCTACCTCAGATTCCCTGACTAAGCAGAGGGCTGCAGATGGAGGTGTACTCTGCTTGAGACCTGAGAGCTGCCCTGACCTTTCTGGCTTGGGGGAGGAGGTGCGGGGGAGCTCTGAGGTTGGGAGCTGGGGCTGGGGCTAGGGCTGATGGTCTATCCTGCCTCAGGTTCCCCAACTAGGCAGGTGGCTGCAGATAGAGGTGGACTCTGCTTGAGAGCTGAAAGCTGCCCTGACCTTTCTGACTGAGAGGAGGAGGGGTGCTCTGAGGTTGGGAGCTGGGACTAGGGCTGGAGCTGATGGTCAGCTCTGCCTCAGGTTCCCTGAGTGAGGAGAGGGCTGCAGATGGAGGTGGACTCTGCTTGAAAGCTGAGAGCTTCCCTCGTTGTGCATGCTTTCTGAACTATGCTGTATCTCTCTCTCTCTCTCTTTTTAAGTTTATTTATTTCATCTGTGAGTGAGAACAAGCTAGCCCTCTAGCCAGAAAGGCGGGCATTCTCAAGATGGTCTTTGTACTATGTTCCATTCACACAGCCTTAGCCAGCCCTAGATCATAGGAACATGAGCAGCTGGTGTGTTTAGGGAGGTCTTTGGATGTGAATCTGGAATTTTTCCACATGGGTCAGCCTTGAAGAGCATAGTGTTTTACTGCCTGCATCATCTTTCAGCCCCTGCCCTTCCCACAGGTGTGCTTTATAGAATAGTGGACTTAAAAAAAAATCTTGACTGTGATCACAGGCACATATGCAGTTACATGTGTGCATACACACATACATACACACACACACACACACACAGAGTGAAGGGAAAGAATCCTTCAGTCTGTTAGTGTTTGCTTTGTATGGTGAAGTATGTTGAAGAACAAAAAATCTGTTTCTCTTGGGAAAACAAATAAGATCAGAAAGGGGAATTTATCCTTTGAGTATGGTAAACAACTTGCAAGCTATAGTCTGCTGATAAGTCTTCAATAGGATAAAGAGAAAGTATCAGTGACCCCCTATTTTGCCCTTTACACTAGAATTAGTGTTGAAAAGCAAATGACATCTAAGAAAGAATATGAGAATTATCCTATAGTTAATAAATTTGCTTTTCCTAGTCTATATATTGAAAGCCTTTTGTCTTTTAGTTGTTTCAACATTGTTCAAGTGGTAATTATTTACAGCATAAGAAGTGTGAATGTATATGATGTTGTAGACATTTTATAAAATTCATCAGTAAGTATTCCTCCTACACCTGCCTCATCTCTGCCATCCACTTCTCCCAGTTCCTCTTCCCCTACTGTGTAGGCAAGAATGCAGTCCTCTTGAACTGTTCTATCTTTTCCACTTTGAGAGTATATTCGGAGGTTCTAGTAGGGATGGGTGGGAGACAGTGCAGGTACTTGTATCTGTATCTTGACTGAAGAACTGTCCTCTGCTATTGGGGAGGGTTATCCTTTTCTACTGATCTCACAGCTTTAGGACGGATGCACATGGAGAGATGAGAAAGGAGACAACCTCCTAGTCAACCAGATGAGCCAAATCAACCGTGGAGATCAGTAGAGTGACAGATATCGCAGCCAAATTGGCCTCATATCTACATTTTTTCCATCTTGATCATGCAGGACTACAAGCTTTTTGTAAAAAGCATGTTTCCCTAGTCACACATGCCCACATAAACACAAAGTGAAGTTTTATGAGCCTGCTGACAGGTAGTCTGGCTGTTGGTGTATGCATTTCCTCATTCCCACTCCCACTTTTAGAGTTTGCAGGAAACCAACCTCCCTTCTTACCTTTCTCTCCTTTCTTTCTGTCACATGCATACACATATGGTGTGTGAATAAGGGAGATCTCTGAGCTGTCCCATTTCATCCAGCATCTCAGAACTCTGAACCTTCTAGTGCTGCTACCCTTTCATTCCATACATGGGTTAAACTGAAATATTATTATTTATTTCAACCTCCTAGTGCACACATTGACCATGTCACAATATTAGCTGCCCCATTACTCCTTTTTCTTTGTGCTTCCACAAAGTTCATGACAGGATCTGAGCCTTCCTATTATAGATTTGTTATTTTTTTTTCCATTTCCTCCTATGTACTTAGGGTGTGTCAGAAATTGGGTCCTTATCACCTTTGGGTCTCATGCACATGAGTGTACATGCAGCTTTGGGAAGTGGTGGGTAGGCCCACTGTCTCAGCAGTCACATTACATGCAGTGAATTCCTGGTTTGATATCTTATTAGCTTTGTAATCTTGGACAAGTGACTTATCTTGTCTCTCAATTTCCACAATATGTAAATGGGGTAACAGTGCCAATCTAATAGCATTGTTGTAAGAATTGAACATGGCGATGCATGTAATAAGATTAACCTATTACATATCCCTTACTCCACATGATTTGCCTGGAACCCTTGATTCAAGCAAGAAGAAAACTCATACCTAAGCTTTCTTGCAATGAAATGTTTAGGAAAGGAAAGGAAATGCTTATGATAATGTTTAGGAAATACTTCCCTGGACGGTTATCTTGTAACCCTCCTCTCTCCTCAAACCTCCAGTGTCAACCCCCTTCCTTCCTGTTCACTCTCAGCTGCTGACCTTGCTTCCTCCTACCCTGAGAAACAGAGAATCACCAGAAGGGACCTTACAAGCTCCCAAGTTACCTGCACACGTGCCTAAATGTGAGCTCCTCTCCATGTTATGTCTGCACACATAGCTAAGGCCGGATACCACTTGTGGAAGAGATCCCAGTCCCTTTTACCTGTTCAAGGATGCTGCTCTAGGAATCAGTCCCCTTCTCCTGCCGTGCATCAACTGTTCTCTGTATACTGGAACATATGTATCCATATTTAGATATGCTGAAACTTTTCCCATTTAAAAATAATTATTTAAGAATTAAAAAGCACTACATTTTCTACCCAAAACATCTTTTAGTTTGTACCTGTTTTTCTGTTCTCCTTTTCAGAACAAAAATCCTTGAAGTAGCTGATTCTACTCTGCCTCTATTTCTACTCCCATTAATATTCTCTCCCTCCCCTTGAACTTTGAAAGATTTTATTTTCTAACTACAGACAGCTTGAAGATGCTGAATATCTGCTCCTGTCAGCCCTGTGCCACTGTTTCCTCCTCTTCCTAAATTCTAGGTATGAAAGAGATATAGGGCTCAGTCTTTAGACTTCATTTTTCCACTTCTTATTAGTCCTCAGCTGTTCTCATTTTGTCCTGGGGCTTGAAATACTATAATGAGTAGCACACCCAGTCTGCAAGGCAGAAGAGGGCAGGCAAGGAGAGGGGGCATTTCTCCTCTGCCTGCTGTGCCCTCACTGGCTCTTCTTGTTTTTGATGGTGGCATTTCTGTACAGCTTTACAAGGGGTGTCTGGCCCTTCTCAGAGGTTACAGATCCATCATAGTGCTTGTCCTTTGGTAGGCTGCCCCAGCAGAAATGCTCCATTGAATAAGACTCCTTGTCCTTCTCTGTGGCCTCTGCCACCAGACCTTACTCCAGGTTGGCCTGGGCTGTCACACCCTTGGGTAGGCCACTAGAACTTGGCACTGTCTTGAGCTGCTCCCTGACAGCTTCCTCTTGAACTCAAGATGACTGACTTATTTCCAGTACCATTGGGGTACACCTTTATTGGGCACTGCTTCTTACCCACCATCTTATCCCAGTGAAAATGAGTGAGTACTTGCCTTGGCACTGACTGGGCTTGGCACCATTGTTATAGGGTCTGGAACTACCAGTGGGTGGCAGTGTGCAACCTTCACCACTTTTACCTTCTCCTAGCCACATTCTCTCTTAGACACCATTCTTGTAAGGCTTTAACATTCATCACACCATTAAAGTACCCTTGTCAAGGACCCCAGTACTCCTTACTTCTCCCAGTTAATTGGGCAATTTTGGCATTTTACTGGACAAAGCAGCACACAGTTAAACACTCTCTCTACTATGAGACTCTTTATCTGCCTTCTAGGACTCCATACTCTTGGTTGCACTCTTACCTCAAGAGCCTCTCTTTTGTAGTCTCTTTGGGTGTTTCCTCCTCTTCCTAAATTCTAGACATGAAAGAGATATAGGGCTCAGTCTTTAGACTTAATTTTTCCACTTCTTATTAGTCCTCAGCTGTTCTCATTTTGTCCTGGGGCTTGAAATACTATACTGTATGGATGGCTTCCGTAGTTATATTTCCAGCCTGGTCTGCCCTTCTGAATTCTAGATTCCTCTGTCCAACTCTGTGCTAGGCATCTGCCTGTTGTTATCTAATAAACATTTCAAATCTTTAATGCATCCAATGCTGTAGTCCTAGTTTTTCTCCCCCCCCCCCTCAAAAAGCCATATTCTGCTCTCAGTGATTTTTTGCTCAGTAACTGCATTCCCCATCTGTTCAGGCCTAGGACAGAGGTGTATATATATA
>NW_006201276.1:300899-320649 GCF_000334495.1 Tupaia belangeri chinensis
ATATATATATATATATGTATGTAATTTTATTTATTATTATTAATTTTTAATTCACCAGAGAGAGAAAGAGGGAAAGTGAGAAAGCAAGCCACCAGGTCTGGGACTTGAACCATGGTTAACCATGTGGGAATCCAGGGCCTCAACCACCATGCCACCTGCTGGTCCCCCAAGAAGAATTTGATAAGCTAAAGTCTTCGGATTCATCTTTGACAATTATTTTTTTCCTTCACTCTCCAAATTCAAACCATTATCAAATCTTGTTGGCTATACTTTCAAAAAACATTTCTAAATCTGACTACATCTCACACAGTCACTTCTCACGTTCTCCATACTTCCACCCTAATCAAACTTATCCATTAGCTGATAAGTTCAAGTTCTTATCACCTCTGTCTGTCTGTCTCTCACAGGTGCACATGCAGTGGTTAGGAGATTGAACCTTCTTTATTTGATCTTCTTTATAATGGCCCACATAGCAGATTCTGAGTTGTTTTTTTTTTTCTTTTTCTACCTGCCCTATATGTGTGGTCTAGTGTTTCATCTGTAAAATAGGGATTATAATCATTACCCCATAGATATTTTATGAGAATAAATGAATTATAGATGAAAACTACTTAGAACAGTGTTCTACAAATAATAAATGCCATACTGGTGTTAAGGATAAAAATAATGGATAAAAAAGAAAGTAAACAAAATAAATAGGTTGTAGATAGTGAATACTCTTGAAGGTACACATGTAAATGTACACAAACATACCTTCCCATTGCAGCATGTTTGGGACACTGTCACTCACATACTTGTCCAAGGCATCTGGGACAACACATGCACTCACACGCACAGTGTATAGGAGAGTGAACCTCCCAACTTGCTTTCTGTCTTCCATGCCTTGAGTGTAGGACCGTTGGCATCTTAATTACCCTCCCACACCCAAGGCTTGCAGGAGAGTGAGCCTTTTCTTCTCTCTCTAATGTACAGGCATGAGTGCAGACACATACACTCTGAAGGTATGCAGTCCCTCTCTCATATGCCCTGTCTCTCTCATATGCCCAAACACCTGTGGGTGGTTCTTTAACTTACTCCCAAGAGGACTTTAAAAAAACTATTGTGAAAGGAACCAGCAGATAGCATTTCTATCATTGCCACCACCCACTCCTTCTAGATGGCCACCCCACCTTTGTGCATGCCCCTCTAGATTTTCCCACCAGCCTTCCTCTTGTGACTGTCTTGGTACCCACATGCAACCCCCATGTTGGTGTCCCTTGCTTTCTAGTGAAAACCTGCACATCATGCCAAGAGAGTGAGTCCTTCCCTGCTCCCTCTCTCACATCCCTTGCATGGTGGAGGGTGAGCTTTCTGAAAACCCCTCCCACATGCAAGGTTTGCAGGATGGTGAGCCTCAACTTTCCTTGCTCTCTTGTGCATGTGCACATATACATACACACACCTTCACAAAAACAGGAACACACACCCAGGTGGTAGAAAGATGGACCCTATATCCTTTCACCCGTTTCAGTTATACACAGATCTTGTAGGAGAAGGAGCCTTTTCTTGGCTCTCTCCTATATAGAGCACAAGCCCACACACTCAGGGACAGAAATGGTCTAGAGGGAAAAGGAGTCTTTTGACCTGATCCTGACTTGCCAACACCAAGGGGAGAAGAAGGAGTACATGTACCCCATGTGCCCCTGTACATGGGGCATGATGGAGAAGGAACCTTTGAGCTAATTCTCTCTAACACAGTGTTTGAAGGAAATTGTGTCTGCCCCTGAACATGGTTGCAAGTGAACATATATGCTAACACACATTTAAGATGCAGGAAGTAGAATTCCCTCACAGTGCCTTGTCTTCTCACATGCACAAGAGAACAAGGATAAAATTTACTACTTGCACAAGAGGATGTGTGAAGGTCTATCCTTTTAGACTATCCCTTATAGTGTGTGCTTTCTCTATTCTCTTCCCCAAGCCAGAATTTGCAGCTGATTCATTCAGTGAGTTATTCATTTATTCATCAGATAATTATTGAGTATTGGATACTCCCCTACACATTGGGATGCACCAGTGATCAAGAGACAAGAATCCCTGCCATAGTGGGGGGGAGGTAGGCAATGAACAAAATGAGTACGTAAAATATATAGTGTGTCAGCTGGTGATAAGTGCTTTGGAAAATAACAAAACAGGATAAAAGGAGATAAGTAGTGAGTAGGGACAGTCACAGTGGAGATGGTGGTGGTAAAGTTTCAGCATCAAATAGGGCAATCAGGAAAGGCCTACTGTGTTCTAGGAACAACAAAGAGCCATTGTGACAGCAACAGAGAGGTGGTAAGTAGGAAGATATGATGGAGGAAAGAGAAGGTTGATGATTTGTGTATATTCCCAGTAGGTAAGGACTCTTTAGAACAATAACAATCTTGCCATTATTATGCTTACAAATAATTACCAATAATTTCTTAATATTATCACATATTCCATTGTTCAATTTTAAAGTTGTCTCAGGAATATCAGAAATTAGCATCCAGGGGCCGGCAGGTGGCATGGTGGTTAAGGGCTCTGGACTCCCACATGGCTGACCATGGTTTGAGTCCCAGACCTGGTGGCTTGTTTGCTTAGTTTCTCTTTTTCTCACACACACTCTGTCCCTCTCTGGTCAAGTTCAAAATAAATAAATAAAGTTAAATAAAATAATTTTTTTTTTTGGAGAGATTTTCGCTATAGGGTGCGTGCACTTGCCAGACAGACAGAGACATAGAGAGAGAAAGCGAGAAATCACTCCCAGTGGGGGATGGTCACGCCGCAGTCCCTTCTCCTCCATTTTCCTCTCGGGACCTTGGGCACGCATGCACATGCACCCGGCGTGAGTTTTAAGCCACCGGGTCTGGGACGCTAACCGCAGTCAACTACGTGGGAGTCCAGTGACATAGCCATTACGCTAACTGCTGGTTCCAAAATAAAATAATTTTTAAAAAAGAAAAATAAATAAATTAGGATCCTAATAAGGTCCACACATTATATTAAGTCTCTTTAAATTATAACTTACCCCTCCATCTATATTTTTTCTTTCCTTATACTTTTTTCATTGAGAGAAAGTGAGTCATTTGTCCTATACGATTTTCCAGTCTGGAACATTCTGATCACATTCCTGTGATGTAATTTACATGTAATTTGATAGTTGCATCTAGAAGTCTGATCAGATTTGGGCTTCATTTTGGGGACTACTTCCATCAAGAGGCACAAAATGGCTGTTGTTTCTCACTGTGATGTTAATTGCCATTGATGCTCAATTCAAAGAGCCACTATTTCATTAGGGGTTGCAAAGTAATGATATTCTATATCTATTTAGTATCTGGAATACTTATATATAAGAAAAACTTCTTCTTGTCCACTATTGATAACCCAGTGGTACAGCTTTTATGGGAAAGACAAGCTAAATGCTTTTCTTTTTTTTATCAGTATTTAAATTAATAAGTTGGTTCTTTAACTTACTCCCAAGAGGGCTTGTAAAAAACTATTGTGATAGGGACCAGAAGATAGCATAATGGTTATGTCGTTGAACTCTCATGTAGTCAACCACGGTTCCAGTTCCAGTCCTGGACCTGGCAGCTTAAAACTCATGCTGAGTGCATATATGTCCAAAACCCAAGAGAAGAGTGGAGGAGAAGGAATTGTAGCATGGCCATCTCCTCTGTGTGTGATTTCTCACTTTCTATCTCTCTGTTTCTCTCTGTCTCTCTGGCGAGTGCATGTGCCCTATAGCAAAAATTTCTCTCAAAAAAAAAAAAAAACACTATTGTGATAAACTCATAAATTTAAATATACTTGATTTTTTTAAAGCACTGCATTTCTTATCCTCAGTTAAGCTCAAATATTCCATCTTTAGTTAGGGGACCATTTTCAAACTGCTTCCTAAGCTCTTTCAACATGGCCGATAGCCTCTCTGCTTTCAGAAAAAAAACTGTTCCAAGCTCATCTCAGACATCTTCTCCAGAACTGGAATCTACTATGTGTCCAAGAAGTCTTGGTTTCTTTAGGTCATATTCTAGGTTGTAGGGATGCACATTACCTCTAAATTGGTCATTGCTTTTAGGCTTCTTCTAATACCAGAACAGTAACAACAACAACAACAAAGTGTTTTGTTTTCACTTTGTCTTGTTTCTAGATAAAATACGAATTCATTCTTACACTTTTAATTCAAAGGCAATATTGCAGGGATTTTACATGTCTTCATTACACAAATATGGTTCTGACTGTTGTGTGGCAAATATAGGCAGCAAGCATAGAAACAGGGAGACCAATTAGGAGGCTATTGAAATCATTCAGGTGAGAGGTTGATAGAGGCCTGGACCAGAGTGGTAGTGGTAAAGGTGGTGAAAAATGTTTGGATGCGGATATATATATATTTTTTTTTTTTTGAGAGGTTTTTGCTATAGGGCGCATGCACTTGCTAGAAAGAGAGAGACAGACAGAAAACGAGAAATCACCCCCCAGGGGGATGGCCACACCGCAATCCCTTCTCCTCCATTCTCCTTTTGGAATCTTGGGCACACATGCACATGCACCCGGCGTGGGTTTAAGCCACCAGGTCTGGGACTTGAACCGTGGCATAGGAGTCCAGTGCCTTAGCCGTTACACAAACTGCTGGTCCCTTTTCTATCTATCTATCTATCTATCTATCTATCTATCTATCTATCTATCTATCTATTTATTTGATGTGGATATATTTTAAAGTTAGAGCCAACTGGATTTTCTAACATATTGCATATGAAGTATGAGAGAAAGAGGAGCCAGTGTTGTGGTGGTGAAGGTGGCTGGATCATACATGGCCAACTGTGCAGTTCAAGTCCCAGACCCAGTGGCTTTAAAAACACTGGACATGTGTGTGTGTGTGCCCAAAATCCTGAAAGGAGGGAGATGGAGGAAAAGGGATTGCAGTGTGACCATCCCCCGCAGGGAGTGCTTTCTCACCCTTGCCATACCACCAAGTACACGTACCCTCTGGCAAACTAACAACAACAACAAAAAAGTCAGGTTTACCTTCTCTTTTCTCTTGTGTGTGACTTGGGTACATGTGCCTATACTGCCTCTGGAATCCTTAGTACTCAGATCCCAGTGCAGTGCACCTGGGTCAGGACCCAGAGTGGGTATCTTCTGCAGAGAAAAGGGAGCATTTACCTGTTATCCCTCCTAATTCCTTTCATTGAACTATTTGAATATCTCTTGGATTTGGGGATCCAACAGTGAACAAAGTATCAGAGGTCCTGGGTGAGCTTGTGACAGAAAATAAAATTCCTCATTCCCATTAAGCCTGCTTTCACATATTCAAGGGTCTGGGAAAAGTGAGCTTTTTCTTTCATTCTTACCACCCCCTGAGCTTTTTCATTTGCTGCTTCTCTCTTATTCTTGGTACCTGGTGCTATGCTTTCTATATGTAGTCTACCTGGGCAAGGATTTAGAATAGGATGAGCCTTGGGACCAGCAAATGGTGTAATGGTTACGTTACTGGGCTCCCACATAGTCGACAATAGTCCGAGACCCAGACCTGGCAGCTTAAAACTCACACCAGGCACTGTGCATGCATGCCCAAAATCCGGAGAGGAGACTGGAGGAGAAGGGATTGCAGCATAGCCATCCCTCCCAGGGGGTGGTTTCTCACTTTCTGTTGCTGTCTTTCTCTGGCAAGTATATGTGCCCTATAGCAAAAATCTCTTAAAACAAAACAAAACAGTATTATTAGCCTTATCTGCAGATGGAGAGACAGGGCATCTACACATTGCTGCTGCCTCCTAATTTACTTCCTCCTATGCACCAGAGAGTATCTGGACTGTAGGAAGCCAGTGGTAAATAGGACAGTCATGGTCCCCTGAGTACACTGCCTAGTGGACACATATAGGAGGCTGAAGCTCAGTTTTACTCACTCTGCAGGTGTGCACACATGCTGGGAATGCTGGAGAAAGAATCACTCTTTAGTCCTCACTCTCCAAGCACCCTCATCCCCTAAGACAGGCATCTAGGGACTTGAACCTGTGTGCCGAGTTTGACTGATGAGGCATGCAGGGATGGAACCTTCTTGCCCTAACATTGCTCTCTCATACATCCCCAGAAGGGCAGTGAGATGTCTCATATTCTTCCCTTAAGTAGATGTTGAATGAAGAGGCACTTGCTTGTGAATGTGCCCTTTCATATTTGCAGGCACACAGATACTTGTACATGCACATATGCAACAAGAAAGGTAGGCAGGAGAATAAGCATGCAAGGTACTTGGTGTCCAGCATATGCAGGCATATGAATATACAGGGACAGGAGAGAAAGGAGCCTTTCATTTCATGCTCACAGGGTCAAATGCCTGTATTCCTACTCAGTCTTTTATATTCATATTCTCTCTTTCTCTCTCTTACACACACAGTACAAGAGTGAAACTTCTGATATTCTCCTTCATATCCCTTATAGGAAGGTGTGTGAACTTAGTTGATCTAGAGAGATTGAAGGAGAGGCTCATCAACTCACTTGCAAAGAATTCAAGAGAATGAATCTGTGCATCCCCCCACCCTATGCAAGGATGCATACTCACAGATATCCAGACCTGTCACATGTCCCTTGCATACAGAAGAATGACTATCTCCCTTAAGAATACACATTCAAACATACATATATATATATATATATATATATATGTGTGTGTGTGTGTGTGTGTGTGTGTGTGTGTGTGTGTGGGTCCACTAGGCAGTGTACTCAGGGGACCATGACTGTCCTATTTACCACTGGCTTTCTACAGTCCAGATATGTATATTTAGATAATATATATGTATGTATGTATACACACACACACACACACATTAAAATAGAGAATCAGAAGTAAAAACAATGTTAGCTGTATCCCAGGGACTGTCGTTTAAGAGGTAGGCTCTATTGTCTCCATTTTGCAGAAGTATAATGTGACCTTGTAAAAATCATGGTTGATTCTCTGATATGTGGTGGAATGTGGGTTTGAACCAGAGTTTGTGGACACTGAAGTCCATGGTTTTCCTACTGATTCACCCAGTGAAGTCCTGGACCAGGAACCTCAGGATTGCCTGAGAACTTACTAGAAATGCAATTTATTGGGCCTACCCTAGGCCTACTGAATCAGAATCTCTTGTAACCTCTAGGTTACCACACTCTACAGGAGATTCTAATGCATGTTAAAGTTTGAGACCAACTGTGCTACCATGTTAAACTATACTGCCTTTTTGTTGTGTACTCACGCAAAGGATTTGTGGGGTATTGAGTCTTGGCGTTATCTCATATTTATACTTTTTTTTTCTCTCTCTCACACTCCTTTCTCTTTCCAGTCTTTGTCCTTTTACGTTTATTCCTTTTTTGTTGTTACCTGAGAGAACAAATAAAATATGTGTTGAACTAGACAGCTTTCTGTGAAACTCATTCCTTTTGTATCAGCACAAGTAAGTACCTTAAACCTGGCAAAGCCTTCTGCTCTGCTCTCCACTTCTTTTTTCTTTTTTTTTTCCTGGTCCCCTATCTAATCCTTGCTACCTGGGTGAGAATGCTATCTCTGTGCAATGCTCCTGGACAAGGATTCTGAGAGTGAGAGCTTTGTCTTCTTATAGCTTTGCCTTCCATCCATTCTGCAAATATTGCCACTTTTATATGTGATACTAAATTGTCAGTGAGCATATGGTCATAACAAGACACACCTGCTCCCTGCTCTCATGGAACTTAAGAGTTGAGGGAGCGGAAAGGAATTTCTCATTAGCCATTCCACCTGTGTGCCCCAAGAGTGGGTGGGCCAGAGTGGACTTCTCATTACCACTGTCACTACAAACACATGTACAAAAGCATGACTCTTCTCTCATCTCACATGGAACACACACACACACACACACACACACACACACACAAAGGGCCTTTTTGTTTGCTCCCCTGCTCAAATCCTTGGACCCTAGGTGTGAGTGCTGTTTCGGTGCCACACACCTACTCAGAGAGGCTGAGCCTTGTCTGCATGTAGAAGGACTGAGTACTTGTAACTTGCCTCTGCCATCTTCTCACCTTCTTTGAAATATTTGACTTTGCTATGAGGTGCCAGACCCTGCACTAGGTTTTAGAGATACAATGATGAATGGGGGGGAAAGGTTTCTGCCATTTGCCAAAAATGAAATCTTGCAATGCAAGATTTTTTTTAAAGTATTTTTTTTCTTAGGGGAAGTTGTTACTTTATCAACAATTCAAAATAAGATACCATTTGTTGCTTTATTTGATAAAATATGCCTTGAGTCACTAAAACTAAGTGGTACCAGGTACCACTTAATTTTGAAAAGGAAGTTTTTGATACAAGAAAAGGTTGTATCAAAAACTAGTCTATTTTTGGTCTCCCTGAATTAGGCAGCTTATATATTAATGTGTATAAATGAATAATTTGTGTGGATTGATTATAATCTCATATTAAATCATATAGTGTACACATAGGAAGAAAAAGAGAGAGATACAATGGTGAATAAGATAGTTAGGGTCCTTGGTCTCTATAGAGGGTGCCTGTGGGAGAATGAACTTCATCATCTCCATTGAACAGGCTTACATCTTAGAGCATGAACTTTCTTTTTTTTCCTCCCACAAAATTTGTTTTTTTCTTTCGAGGAGAGTAGACAAGCAAGCACCCTTACCAGGATCTTCACACTACAATCTATCCCTAGCCTAAGTGAGCCCAGACCATGGGCACATGCTCCCATTGTGTTCAGGGAAATCTTGGGATATGAACCCTGGACATTCCCATGTGGTTCAATATCATAGAGCATTACATTACTGATACGCTGCTGTAGTTGGCTTAGCTTTCTCATTATTCACAGCTTACTATGTGTTTGATACTGTAATGGGAAAATGCACATTGGGTGGTGAGACTCACACAACCAGTTGTTGCTCTCAGCAAGCTTATAGTTAAGCAGAGGAATGGAAGGGAATAAAGTATTATCTTTTACTGTACTATTTTCCAACATGTGTGTGCATATGTACCTACATGCTTAAATTGCCCCAGTTTTCTTGCCTCCTCACCCAAAAGAAAAATACATCCAGTGCATTTAGACTCTCAAGTATGATCTGAAAAGATGCCATTCACAGTACATATTCAGGATTTTTTTTTTCAACCTGAGAGATCATGTCCTTTTAACCTTGTGCTTGGGGATGAATACATATCAGTCCTATTAGATGCACATGGTGAGACCATGGGGGTTGAATAGGCACAGAGACACACATACAAAGTGTGAGTGCTGGAGCCTTCTGCTCTGCTCCTCCTCTCTAATCCTTTGTTCCTGGGTGAGAGTGCTTTCTGAATGCAATGCACCCAGGCAAGAATTCTGAAAGGGCGAGCCTCCTCTGCACAGAGGACAGAAGATCTGCACATCACCTGTCATATGCCTGCCTACCTGCCTACCTGCCCTCTGCCTCTCTTTCATTCTTTCCATTCATAAATAATATCTGTTGGGCTGAGCATTGAATACAGAAGAATAAGTAAGACAAACTTGGTCCTTGCCCCCTGGATCTTATAGTTCAGGGAAGAGGAGGGACTTTATCTCCAGCCATTACCCATGCATGTATCAAAAGCCATGAGACCACATAAAGGACTCCTGATATCTGCCCTTCTTTAACTTACACACAAGTATAAGACTTCATTCCCACTTTCACATTGATACTTAGAGGAGAAACTTTACTTTAGCTTGATCCTGAATAAGTTCACGGGGCAAGAACAGTGAGCTATACAAGGCCTGTGGGTGCTGGAATCTTCTGTTGTGGCTCCCGCTCTCTAATCCTTGCTACCTGGGTGAGAGTGCTTTCTGAATGCAATTCACCTAGGCAAGGATTCTGCGAGGGGGAGCATCATCATCATCTCATGGGACAGAGCACCTCTACGTCACCTTTCTATCCTTTTTACAGCTGTCTGTTGAGTATTATTGCAGGTACTGTACTGGGCAGTTGGCCCACAAGAGAATGAGATACATTCATGAACTGTACAGGCCACAGGGGATAATGGACTCCTTGTTCATTATACTTGCATGTCCTAAGGGTGGTTGGGCCGCAGATTGGGACTTGATGTACACTGCCCCTGAACACACATGCACTTTCTGATCTCATATAAATGTAATGGGATAGTCTTCTAAACCTCAGTTTATGCTCTGTGCTCTATGTGAAAGAGGCTCAGCATTTGAGTACTTGCTCAGCCCATATACCCAGGAACTAGGATTCGAGAGGGGAGCAGGACTAAAGGCTCAGACACCCACACACCATATATACACACACATGCACACACATGCTCACATGTGTTTACAGGAAAAGCTGACTTATCTGCCTATAGTGTGTAATGCACTGTAAATATACTATGTGCAGAAAAAGGGGCCCAACTGGTTATGTACACACAGACACACACCCATAAAAGGGGTCTTCTGACCCGCTGCATCGCTCAGTATCATTTTAGCCTAGGTGCTGGTACTGTATTATGTCACTGTCCCTGTTCAAGGACTCAAAGGCTAGTATGCAGGTGTCTGGACCTTAGCCTTTTCTCCCTCTCAGCTATCCTTGCAGCCTAGGCACAAATGCTTTTAAAATAGTGTAGCAGACTTGTGTAAGGATATGAGATCATGATCCTTATCTGTGTGTAGGACAGAGCCTGTACATCACTTCTTTTTTTTTTTTTCCAGTCATTTGTGTGTGTATCTTTTGGCCCATTCATCCATACTTTTTTTTTTTTTTTGGAGAGATTTTTACTTTAGGACGCGTGCGCTCGCCAGACAGACAGAGACATAGAGACAGAAAGCGAGAAATCACCCCCCAGGGGGGATGGTCACACCGCAATCCCTTCTCCTCCATTCTACTCTTAGGATCTTGGGCACGCACGCACACGCGCCCGGCGTGAGTTTTAAGCCACCGGGTCCGGGACACGAACCGCGGTCGACTACGTGGGAGTCCAGCGACATAGCCATTATGCTAATTGCTGGTTCCCTTCATTCATACTTTCAACAAATTTACTTAGTTCCTGCTGTTTGGGAGATGCAACAATGGGCTAACTGGTCAGAGATGCTGCCGTTATCTAGCAGAAGCATGGAAAATAAACTTCCTCATGACATACAACTTCCTTGGGGTGGGCTCAGAGTACCAGAATTCAGGCTTCTCTTTATTCCCTCGCACAGACATAGGTACCTGTGCATGTGGTGTATACATCCTGTACCTTCTGCTCTGTCCCCCTCTTATACCTTTGCAACATAGGTATGACTGCTAAGTTGATACAGCACCTACTTTAGGACTCTAAGAGGAGCCCTCTTCTGCATGTAGAAGGACACTGCATGTAGAAGGACAGAGCACCTGTAAGTCACCATGTCCTCCTTCCTGTCCCCTCTCCCTCGCTTCCTCAAATATTGATTATGCACTTAGTGTGTTCTGGGCCCACATAATGTACATATAGTAGTGCATGAGATGAGCTTGGTCTCTGCGTAAAAGAACATGTAGGAGAATGAATTTTCTTGTCACCTAATACTCCTATGAGCTGAGATAGAGGTAAGTCACAGAATGGGACATATTAGTGACTTCCTTTCCCAACACATATAAAATGTTCTTGCTCTCACATGGACCAATTTAACAGAGAATCTCCTCCATGTGAAATACTGTGGGTGCCTGAGTCTTCTGCCCTGCTTCCACTCTCTATTCCTTGCTATCTGGGTGGTAGTGCTGTCTCAATGCAATGCACCTGGGCAAGGATTCAAAGAGGGTGAGCTCAACTGCATCAAAGAGGACAGAGAGCCTGTATGGCACCCTTCCCTTGTAATGGTTTTTGAGTAATGAGTGCATGTTGGGAAGCACAGAATAAACTAGTTTGGGATTTCATGCACTTTGGTGGGTTTGTCCATGTGCTAGAATAAATGCCCTTATTAAATAATGTCAACATGTTCAGACGCCCAGGGTGTGAGAACATGAGCTTTTTCTGGATGATGGGCAAGGTGGTGGGCAGGGACAAGAGCCTTCTGATTTGTTTCCTCACTCACTTCTTCCCAACCTAGATGTCAGTGCTTTCTCAAGTATTGTCTTCAGTCAAAGACTTGATAATAGGGAGCTATTACAGTATTATCTGCTGTATTAGTCTGTTATTGTGTTGCTAATAGAAATACTTGAAACTGGGTGATTTATGAAGAACAAAGGTTTATTTGGCTTACAATTCTGGTAGCAAGAATGTCCAAAGACATGGGGCAGGCATCAGACTAGATTCATAATGTGGCTGACAGAAGCAGAGAGAAATGCAGGCAAAATACCAAATAGACAAGAAAGAAAGAGAGGAAGAGGAAATGAATTTTTCTACTTCCTTTGCTCTCCCTGGGCTCCCTGCTGATTGGAGGGTGCCCTACCATTAGACTCTGCCTCTAAAAGGTCTCACCATCTCCCAAACCCATTACACTGGAGACCAAGTTTCCAGAACATGAACTTTTGGAGGACAGACTGTTATCCAGACTGTAGTACCTACTTATAAAAGGGTCAAGTGGCATGTCTCTCTTTTTGCCTTACTGAATATGTCTTGAATTTCTACTGTGTGGCAGGTACTCTGCTGAGTTTTCAGGATACAGTGATGAAGAAGACAAGCAAAATCACTGGATGTGTAAAATCACTGGATGTGTTCTCTGTTGGATACCTTTAAGAGAATGAACTTTATTGAGATCCACAGTGAGGATGGGAACATATAATAGGGGAGGTGGGCCAACGAGTGACCCTTCATATTCTATCTACCCTGTCCTCTTTGAGGACAGTGAGATGCATGCATTTATAGAGAAGCTTTACACTTACAGGAGGTGTAGGAGTTTGGGTTTATAAGCTGTTCCTTGTCTTTCAGGACCTGTAGGCAGGACTGTGAGCTGCTCTTTTTTTTTCTTTTTAATTGCCAGAGGATGTGCGAGAGAGACATAAAGACAGACAGGGTGAGGGAGAAAGCATCCCCATATGGGATATGGTCATGTAGTAATCCCTTCTCCATTCAATCAGGATTTGGGGCATGTGCACATAGTCACCTGGTACGTTTTTTAAACCTCCAGGGCCAGGATTTGAACTATTGTTGATCATGTGGGATCCTGCTCCCTGTAGTCACTAGTCAAAGGGTCTCACCCTGTGAGCTGCCTTTCAGTACCTATCACAGAATGTTCTTATGGAGAGGAGGTAAAGAGTGGAGAGCCCCTTTTATTGCTCATCGTGTATGTACAACACTTATGTGGAAATGAGAACACACTGTATCTTTATATTACCTTGCAGTCCTCAGAGATATACTATATATGTCTCTGTCACTGTCTCTCTTTCTCTATCAGCCTATTTATCTTTGCATATCTCTGTTGCTCTCACCTAGATTATAAGTGCCCCATGATCTTATTTTCTCCTCCTATCCTTGTTTCTTGAGTCTGGTTGCTTTTTCAATGCATTGCTCCATTACAAAAATTTTAAGAGCATGAGTCTTATCTAACGAAGACAAGTACAGCATGTCCTTAGATTACTCTTCTCTCCCATTCATTCATTTATTCATTCATTCATTTCTTTGATAAATGTTTATTGAATGTGTTCTGGTATCGGGGATGTAATGGCATTACTATCCTAGTAAACTTGTGTGAGAACAAAGATCTTTATTATCATCATGTCTGTCTGCTCAATGTGTGAGGAAATGAGTTTTCCCTTTATTTCTCCTCATGTACAGAAAGATGAATCTTCTTTTTAACAATTAGAACATATACCTATCTTTGGTCCATTTTTTGTCTATTTATAAATTGGTTTGCTTGTTTTCTTATTGTTGAGTTGTAAGAGTTCCTTACATATTTTGGATACCAGTCCTTTATCAGATATGTCTTTGGCAAGTTTTTCTTCCAGTATGAGATTTGCTTTTTTATTGTATTAAAAGTGACTTTTGCAGAGCAGAAGTTTTTAATTAGGGTGAAATCCAGTATAACTGCCTTTCATGGATCATGCTTTCAGCATTATGTATAAAAAGTTATTGCTGAACCCAGGATCACCTAGATTTTCTGTTATTTTTTTTGAAATTTTATAGTTTGTTTTCTTTTATTGACAGAGGGCATGTGAGCTCACCTGAGAAAGACAGAGAAAGAAAAAGAGAAGGAAAACACCTCTCCTAGGACATGGTCACATTGCAGTCCCTTCTCTTCCATTTTTTTCTCCTTTGGGATTTTGGATGCACATGCACATGTGCCAGCATATTTTTGAAGCTGCCAAGTTCAGGACTTGAACTATACTGTCAGCCATGTGTGATCCAGCCATCTTATTCACCATGCCAAATGTTTTGTGTTTTATTGATATATTTATATATATGGTCCAGTCTAAGTTAAATTTTGTGAAAGTTAAAGTTCTATGTCTACATTAATTTTACATGTGTATGTCTAGTTGTTTGTAGCATCATTTATTGAAAATACTATTTTTATGTAATTGTATTGCCTTTGCTCCTTTGTCAAAGAGCAGTTGTCTCTCTGCCTGTCTCGCCCACCCCCACTATGGTTTTTTTAAAGACAGGGTCTCACCATGTCATGATTCGTCTCTCCCAGTCTTCTGAGAAGCTAGGACTGCAGGTGGGTGCCACTGCACCCAGCCTTCAGTTTAGGTGAGGAATCAAACCTGATCCTACCTTGTGACTTCAGCCTGCCAAATAACAGCATCTATAAGCATGCACTACTGAGGCTAAGTCTGATTTTGTGGCTGTATTTCTGGGTTCTCTATTCTGTTCCATCCATATATGGGACTATTTTGCCGGTATCATACTGTCTTGATGCCTGTGCTTTATAGTAAGTGTTAAAGTCAGATAGTGGCAGTCCTCTAACTTTGTTCTTCTTTTAAAATATCATCTTGGCTATTCTGGGTCTTTTGCCTATCCATATAAACTTTAGAATCAATTTGTTATATCTATAAAATAATTTTCTGGAATTTGGGACTACATTGAGTCAAGTGGGGAAAAACTGACTTTATGACAGTATTGAGTTCCTTTTCCCATGTGCATGAAATAACTCTCCATTTATTTACATCTTTGATTTCCTTCATCAGAATTTTGTAGTTTTTCTCATACATATTTTGTACATATTTCGTTAGTTTTATACATCATTATTTTACTTCTTTAGTTCTAGTATAAACAACATTGTGTTTTTACTTTCATATTTCAAATTTTTCATTGCTGGTGTATATGAAACCGGTTGACTTTTGTATAAACCTTGCTGTAGTTGATTTATGTCTTCCTTATTTACTTCCTATTTGAATTTTATAAATATTACTGTAATGTTATATGTCAATTTTATGTCTATGATAAATGAATTATTTTATAATTTTATTTTCTATTTCTATGATAATATGTAGGAATGCAATTTTTTTGCAGAATTACTTTAAAACTTCTGAACTTATTTATTAACTTTTGTTGTCCGTAATTGCTATTCTGGAGTTGTATTAAGTATTGTTAAGTAAAATAAACCAGCCAACTTAATGGAGTTTTAATTGAGCAAATCGTAACACAATTTAAATTGAGCAGTTGTCTCCAGGCTTCCAAACAACCCCAGCTAACCTTGTGGTCAACTCGGTATTTAAGTTCCAGAAAAGGGAAAATTACATATAAAAATAAAGTGAAAGAATGACGTAATGAAACAATTGGATTGGTTGCAAGTGGATGGTAAGCTACACAAATAGCCCAAAAGATAGGCTTTTGTGATTGACTGAAGTGTGGCTAGTGTGATAGGCTAAAACTTAGCAACCAGCTCAAGAAACATCCTAACATGTACAATTTTGGTTTATCCATAGAAATCCAAGTGTGGGAGTACAGAGGCCGTTTTAGGCCAAAATAGTTTAACAGTATGCATTCACACAATCTGAACTGGAATATCATATTTCTTCCTTTCTTATATCCATTGCTCAATTTTTCCTTCTAAAATTTTTCTTGTACCATGATAAATATTTTTTCTATGTAAAAATGTGTCATGGCTTTTCTGACAACCCAATATAATTGGCAATAGGAGGTATGAGTGCTTCCTATGTTAAGGGACTGATAGTTTCCTTCTTGGTTTTAATTTTATTTTAATATTTTATATCAAGTCAAGGAAAGAAATCTTCCACATGGAATATTTTTTAAATTTTAACCCAGAATATGGTAAATTTAAAAAAAATAATTCTTGACATCCATTGAGATAATTATGGATTTAAACATTTTATCTGTTAAAATGATCATTTTGTATTCATAGTTTCCCTTGTAATATCAGTAAGGAGGAATAAATCCTCCTTACCTATAGCAGGCAAATCTTTCAATGTGATGCTATATTCAGTTTGTTAAAGTTTATTTAGGAGTTTTATATGTATGCTCTAAAGTAAAAGTGATCTATAAATTTCTAATGCTGTCTTTGTTAAGCCTGATAGACCATTGTCTTTGATTCTCTGAATGCTTCTCTAGATAGTCCATTTATTACAGTCTCAAAATCCTGTATAACAGGATATTTGTTATCATATCTGATGAATCTTTGAGATAAAACCAAAGAAAGAGTGATCTGCCAGGGGGAGATAGTGTATTATTGCTTTAATTTTAATTTATCTGTATGTATTTTTTTTAGAGGATTTGCTATAGGGCACGTGCACTCGCTAGAAAGACAAAGAGAGGGAGAGACAGAAATCAAGAAATCATTCCCCAGGGGGGATGGCCATGCCGCAATTCCTTCTCCTCCATTCTCCTCTTAGGATCTTGGGCATGTACACGCACGCGCCCACTGTGAGTTTAAGCCACCTGGTCCGGGACTTGAACTGTGGTCGACTACATAGGAGTCCAGCGACATAGCCATTGCACCAACTGCTGGTCCCTATCTGTATGTATTTTAAATTTGCCAGAGGGCACATGTACTCAACTGAGAGGAACAGAAAGGGAGAGAGAGAAAGCACCCCCTGTAGGGTGTAGGTATGTTGCAATCCCTTCTCCTCTTTTTCTCTATTCTTTTGGGATTTAAGACACGTGTGCTTGTTGTTTTTTTCAAGCTTCTGGGTCTGAGATTCAAACCTTCAAACTGTGCATTTGGTCATGTGGGATCTGGTTCTTTTAACCACTAGACCATGGGAGCAGTGCAATTTATCTGTATTTTTAAAGCCATTTTTTCATCTCTTAAATAACTTATCTACCAATATCTGTTGCCTATCCAATTTTAATGATTTAAACAATAAATTTATATACTAAGGTTATTCTTTTTGAAAAGATTAATTTGTCATTTGCTTCACTTTCATGGCTGCAACATGGTCTCGTCTAACTTATTGTCATCTTTCTCCTCATTAATCATGGATGTTGTCTTAATAATTTATCATTGTTCAGTGCTTTCTCTATTTGGACAATTCTGCCAGTGTGGTCTATAGTTCCAGAGATCTCTTTCAGGTAGTCTGCACACCAAAAACTGTCTTTATATCATTGTTAAGACATTATTTTCCTTTTTTAAAGAATTATTTTTATTTAACTATTTATTTGTTGTATTTTCCTTTGACAAGAGAAAGGCAGAGTGAAAAAGAGAGGGAATGTGAGAAAACAAGCTGCCAGGTCTGGGACTTAAACCTTGGTCGGCCATGTGGGAGTCCAGCACCCTTAACCACCCACACCATCTGCCAGCCCCACATTATTTGCCTTTTAAACTCATTTTCTCATGAGTATACAGTGGAGTTTTCTAAAGGCTATGTGATGGGCAATGTCATTTCTCTTTTGGCTAATAGAATATGTGAAACAGAATTCAACTATGTTCTATTAAGCCAGACATTAAGGAAATTTACAAAAATGCAGGGCCAGGACCAGCAGTTAGCATAATAGCTATGTCACTGGACTCGCATGTAGTCGACTGTGGTTTGCGACCCGGACCCGGTGGCTTAAAACTCACGCCGGGTGCATGTGAGTGTGTGCCCAAGATCCCGAGAGGAGAATGGAAGAGAAGGGATTGCGGTGTGGTCATCCCCCCTGGGGGGTGATTTCGCGCTTTCTATCTCTCTGTCTGTCTCTGTCTTTCTGGCGAGCGCACGCGCCCTATAGCAAAAATCTCTCCAAAAAAAAAAAACAAAACAAGAAAAATGTGGGGCCAACAGATGGTGTAGTAGTTAAGTCACTGGACTCCCACATGGCTGACCATGGTCCTGGGCCCGGTGGCTTGAAAATCACACAGGGTGCATGTGCGTGCATGCATACATGTCTAAGATCCCTGGAGGAGAATGGAGGAGAAAAGGTTGCAGCATGGCCATCCCTTTTTTTGTGTGTGGGGGGATGATTTCTCACTTTCCCTCTCACTGTCTCTGTCTCTCCAGCAAGCACATGCACCCTAAAGCAAAAACCTCTTTAAAAAAAAGAAAGTTGCAAAAATGTTTCTTTCTTAGTTTTGTTTTGAAAAATACAGTTTATTTTTTCAGAAATGTTAATGTTAACATATAGTGGGTTGAGTGATATATTTAAATTAGTAAATCTATCTATATATACACACACACCAAAAATATTTCTGTTTTAATTTTAAATACAGTAAGTACCTGTAGTTATAATCCATATAAATAAAAGTTCTTTAAGGTCCTCAGTTTTAAACACTAAAGAGGATCCTGAGACCAGAAAGTTTAAAAACTATTGCTCTGCTATTGCCTGTTCAGAATCCTCATGTTTTCTCATAACTCCTACTCATCTGTGATAATGACTCCCAGATGAAAACCACACCATGAGAAGCAAGACTGTTGTTTCCTCCTGGGACTTTATATATGAAATTCTGACAGGTGGAGGAAAAGTGCCTTGAGTTAAGGATTAGTTCAAATCTCTGAAATAAGCACCTTCTATGGCATCTCAGAAATTAACATCTGTGATCTGCATTTCATTTCTGCTTAAAATAAAGTGACTAAAACTAGAATTGGAACATAAGCTAGATTAGTTTCTGAGCCCTGTCTGTGCCAGGCACTTAGGAACACAAGTTTAAGTAACCCAGTCTTCCAGTAGCTCAAAGGATAGTGGGTAGACAAAGAGTGATTTTTCTTGTGTGCCTGCTCTTATCACTTTTACTGTTATACTTACGGTTGTCTTAATATCTTACTTTAAATGATATGATATAAATATTATCTTGGTAAATTGTATAATACCTCTTTTACCTCCTTCTTCTGCAGTCTTCCTTGTCTATGTTTACAGTATCTGGCATATATCACTTACCCAGAATGCCATTTGTAGGTCAACAGATATTTTTGTGGGGCAAAAATAAGAAATATAAAAATCCAGGGACTGGCAGGTGCCGTAATGGTTATGACGCTGGACTCCCACGTAGTCAATTATGCTTCGAGTCTCATACCTAATGGCTTAAAACTCACTCTAGGCACATGTGCGTGCATGCCCAAGATCCCAAGAGGAGAACAAAGGAGAAGGGATTGTGGTGTGGCCATCTCCCTTGGGGGATTATTTCTCACTTTCTGTCTCTCTCTGTGTCCCCAGCGAGCGAATGCACCTTACAGCAAAAATTTTTCTAAAAAGATAAAGTAGAAAAATCTGTTACTTCTCTGTGTTTGGTAGCATTGGAGTATATGACATGTTTTAAATTTTCATTTGAATTGTCATGTGTGTTTTTCATTCATTGGTTTATACATTTGTTTTTGCCACATGGGTTAGATGAGATGGAAATACTAATTTATTTTAACCAATATATGTCAATTTATTACTAAACCGGCACTGCTACTTTACTCCCCACCTCCCCACCACCTGACTCTTGCTGTGTGTTTTTTTTTTTTTTTTAGTTTTTTTTTC
>NW_006201276.1:320709-325567 GCF_000334495.1 Tupaia belangeri chinensis
CCCCGGAGGATGGCCACACCGCAGTCCCTTCTCCTCTATTCTCCTCTCAGGATCTTGGGCACGCACACACACATGCCCGGCGTGTTTTAAGCCACCAGGTCCGGGACGCAAACTGCAGTCGACTACATGGGAGTCCAGTGACATAGCCATTATGCTAACTGCTGGTCCCTCTTGCCGTGGTTTTAATATAACTGTCGGGAATATGTGTGCCCCCTTCACTCTTCCTCTTCCAACCTAAATTACCTCCTTTGAAACTAGAAATAGCAAACTACTTTCCCAGTCCTTTCCAGCTCTCTTTCAGCTTATTGCTATAACACATACTTCCTAAAACAATGTTTTTATCATGCTGCTCCTCAAAATCCACAGTGATGGGCTAGCTGGTGATGTGGTGGTTAAGATAGCTGGATCCCACATTACCAACTGAAGGATAGAAGTTTCAGATCCATCAGCTTGAAAAACATGCCCATTCCATGTGTGCATGTCCAGAATCCTGAGAGGAGAATGAAAGAGAAGCAACTGTGGCATGGCTATCCCCCTTGAGGGGTGCTTTCTCACTTTCCCTGGTTCTCTTTCTTTCTCTGGTGAGCACACATGTTCTATAGTAAATTCTTAAAAAAGAAAGAAAGAAAGAAAAGAAAAGAAAAAGAAAAAACACAATGACTCTCTTGGCTTCTCAGGTCCTTCATGACTTATATCTATCCTCTTGCTCACAGTCATTCTCATCTCCAAGCCTTTGGCCATTTTGTTTTCAGGGCCTGAAATACCCTCTTTCCTCCATGAAGCCTTCTCTAGCTTAAAATTCCTTCTCCATTTTCTGAGTACCAATTGTGCTTTTATTCTAACAGTTTAACACCTAGTTGTGTGTAACTATTAATGTAAAGCTTTTCTCCACAGCTAGATCATAAATTCTTTGAAAGTAGTGACAGAGTAATAAACTCTTTTTTTGTACCAAATTCTCTCCTCTCATGGTACAAGGTATAGATTTATTGAGTGTCAGCCATATAAATTCATTGATTAGTTGTTAACCCTTCCTTCCCAACTAAAATTCTCCTTATATTGAACACATATACATACTTTGAGGCAACCCTGAAGTTGCCGGAACAACAGAAAGGAGGACACTGTAGTCACAAGACCCAAGTGAAAAGATCATGCAATCATCATAGAAGTCTGAATAACAGGGATGTTGAGGGAAAAGCCTGTTTGAACTGGCCCTAGATGGATTGAATGGGATTTCACCCGATTTCAAAAAGAGTGGGGTGTGTGGCATTTCACATAGAGCAGCTGAACTGAACAAAGGCACGGAAGCATGAAAGTACATGATCTATGTAGACTTTCACAAATTTGTTGCAGAAAATAAGTCTGTAGGCACGATTCAGATCTGATGGAGCCCTAAATCCCATGCAAAGTAGTTTACACTTGACCCTAAAAGCAGTAGGGAACCACCTTATGATTTTAAAAGAAGAAAGTGACAAAGGGAATATGGCAACTTTTTAACATGAATATCAACCAAATTTTCCCCTGATTAACCTCCTCAACCCTCTGCTGTATAAGTCTGCAATCCCTCTATTTGGGAGAGTAAATGAGATCCCCTTACATTATTCCCAGCCTGTCCCAAACTCTGGCCAACCTCAGGCTTATGGCCATCTAGAGGTTTGATTAATTCCAAATGTGCCATTTCTGGACTTTCATGGCATAGTGAAGCCCCAAGGTATAATGAAAGAGCATCATCGAGCTCTTTGTTCAACTAGCTTTAGATTCAAATCTCAACTTTAAGGAACTTAAAATTACTTCCGCATTTTGTTGCTTTAATTTTGTTAAGGTTTTTGCGTTTTTGCCATAGAGCATATGCTTATGTCAGAGAGGGACAGAGGGAAAATGAGAAATTACCTCCTGGGGGGATGGCCACACTGCAATCCTTTCTCCTCCATTCTTCTCTTGGGATTTGGGGCATGCACACAAACGTGCCTGGGGTGATTTTCAAGCCGCCAGGTCTGGGACTTGAACCATGATTGGCCTTATGCCAGTCCAGTGCTTTAATCACCATGCCACCTGCTGGCCCATGATGCTTTAATTTTGCTTTTGAACATCTTTATATCTCAAAAGTAAGATCAAAGACTATGTCAGAATTAGTTATCCCTGGGCAAACCCCACTTTCAGTTTTACTGATTGTATTTATTGAATCATGGAAAAAGTCATAACACGTACTTGTGTAGAAAAATATGTCATGACTTTTCCAACAATCCAGTATATTTCCCTTGGTGAACTATTCATCTCACCTGTTTTGCTTAATTTACTTACTCCTTCTAATTTTCTTCTATTGACTCTTTCTATGCTGTTGAGACACTTTATAATTCAAACAGTAAACCAGATAGCTGCTCCAGAAAATGCTTGAAATGAGGCAGCTCAATTTAGCTGGATAGTTTGGGGCCAGTCGGTTACAGGAAGGAGCAAATAAGGTCCCTATGAAAAGTTTTCCAGCTTTTCCCTTGTTGGGTCTTCATCTTGTAAATCCCCAGAACAATAGGCACACTATTCTGAAACTGTGAGTATAGGACACATTCCTAAGCCAAACATAAATTATTTTTGGACTCCCATTTTTTTTTTCTTTCCTATGATTTGTGTGGCTAATGTAGAGTTGCTAGAACATATATTTTAAATCACTTCTTAAATGAAGACTGTAACCAGTGTGGAGAGAGGGAAGGTATTCTGTATTACTACAACTTTTCTTACTTTCTTTCAGTGCTAGTCACATTATATGGAGCTCATGTGCATTTGTTTAATAAATTTACACTGAAAGAAAACCTCTTGAGTTATGCTACTTTATTAGTTTTGGTGCTTCTCATCAGCTAAAATGGTGCTCATTTTTAGCTAAGACTTCTAAAAGCCTGGTATGCCTACTTCTAAGATTGAGTGCTTTTGTAGGTTTATTGAACATAGTAAATCCCAGAGTTAGATGAACATTATTTGTAAATATTGACTCTGATGCTGCCTTCATTTAAAAAGGAAAGTTGCTGTGGGACAAGGAATATCTTGTTGAGGTTTTATTATTGGTGTTTAGGTTGATAATGTTATCATTGTTTTTTATCCATTTTTTCCTGTTGAGTTTGAAGCAGCAATGGAAGTGTTAAGTGGATTTCTTAGAATTCAGGACCAGACCTTTAAGGAGAGATGAGAAGTAGAGATAGTAAGTTTCTTTAAAGGGTAAAATAAAGGAAAACAGTAAGTCTGGGAAGCTTTTTTTTTTTTTTTTTACATTTTAAAATTTACATTTTCTAACTGTACAGCTTTACACTATATAAAATGAGTTTTCCCAGCATGAATACAGTGCATATCAATCAAGTAAAAGATATTTCAATATGTATTATCATCTACAGATAATTTTTCATTCATGTGTCAGATTTTTCCCCCTGATCCTCTCCCTCTCACCTGCCCCCACCCCCTTTTATGCTGTCTCTGGTATCTGCAGTTTCCCTTCCTGCTATTGTACCATCCCATCTTCCATCTTTCAGTTTCTGCCATAGAATGCAGACATCCAGAATATATTGGGCAGGGATGTACAATGTCTGTTTTATAATCTGGCTTGCTTTGCTTAGCATTAAATCTTCCATATTCATCCACTTTTTATCAAATGTCAATGTCTCACTGTTTTTTATGGCTGAGTAGTATTCCATAGTATATATATATGCCACATTTTTTCAATCCAGTTATCTGTTCTTGGGCATTTTGACTGATTCCATGTCTTAGCAATTGTGAATAATGTTGCAATAAACATGGATCTGCAAATTGTTTTTCCAGCTAAGTATTTTCCTATACTTTGGATAAATACCCAGGAGTGGAATTAGTGGGTCCTATGATAATTCTATTTGTAAGTTTTTAAGACACTTTGATATTGTTCTCCACAGTGACTGGACTAATTTACTCCCACTAACTGTGTAGGAGGGTTCCCCTTTCATTACAGTCTTGCCAAAACTTCTCATTATTTTTTTAATCTTAGCCATTCTGACTGGAGTTAAGTAGTATCTTATTGTGATTTTGATTTGTATTTCTCTTATGATAAGAGATGCTGAGCATTTTTTTCATGTGCTTTTCTGACCATTCATACATCTTCCTTGAAGAGTTGTTTGTTTAGCCCATTCCCCCCCCCTTTTTTTTTTGTGGAGATGTTTTTGCTATAGAGTGCATGTGCTGGCCAGAAAGACAGAGAGAGACAGAGAGATAGAAAGCGAGAAATCACCCCTCAGGGGAGATGGCCACGCCGCAATCCCTTCTCCTCCATTCTCCTCTTGGGATCTTGGGCACACATACACATGTGCCTGGCGTGAGTTTAAGCCACCGAGTCCAGGGCTTGAACCGCGGTCGACTGCATGGGAGTTCAGCAACATAGCCATTATGCTAAGTAGTGGTCACATAACATTTCTTTTTCCAGCACGATTACCATGCATATCATCAAGACAAAGGCATTATCATCTATATCATCATCAGCAAATAGCTTTTCTTTTTTTTTCAGATTTTTTTCTTCTTCTTTTTTTTAAACATTCAGTTGCTATACATCATTTGACTTGTAAAGAGAATTTACCTAACATGAAATACTTCTCAGACCAGTCTAGTTGAGAATATTATACATGTTGTCATCAACAGGTAAGAAACCATTTCTGTGTCCCACAAATGTCATGCCTATTTTGTCTCCTGCTTTCCTCCTCCCCCAACCCCCATTCTACACTGTCTTCAGTGTCCATAACTATTTTCACTGCTATTATGCCCTCCAATATTTCAATCTCTACCATAGAGTCTGGATAGTCAGTATATATTAAGTGGATACATACACTATCTTTTTTTTTTCTTTTTTTTTTTTTTTGAG
>NW_006201276.1:326195-377684 GCF_000334495.1 Tupaia belangeri chinensis
AGGGTGCGTGCGCTCGCCAGACAGAGAGAGACAGAGAGACAGAAAGCAAGAAATCACCCCCCAGGGGGATGGTCACGCCACAATCCCTTCTCCATTCTCCTCTCGGGATCTTGGGCACACACACACACACATGCGCCCGGCATGAGTTTTAAGCCACCGGGTCCAGGACGCAAAGCGCGGTCGACTAAATGGGAGTCCGGTGACATAGCCATTACGCTAACTGCTGATTCCATCCTCATATACTTTTTGGTGGTTCGTATGTCTTCCTTAGAGAGATTTTTGTTCTGCTCATTTTCCCATCTTTCAATTGGTTGTGTTTTGAAGTCAGGGACCACCAGATGGTGTAATGGCTACATTGCTGGACTCACACATAGTTGACCACAGTTCAAATCCTGGACCCGGTGGTTTAAATCTCACACCCGGCATGTGTGCCCAAAATCCCAAGAGGAGAATAAAGGAGAAGGGATTACAGCATGGCCACCCCACCAGGAGGATGATTTCTTGCCTTCTGTCTCTCTGTCTCTTCATCAAGCATACATACCCTATAGCAAAAATCTCTCTTAAAAAATATTTATATATTTATATATGACCTTTTTTGATTCTAGACAAATTTTATTAATTTTTTCTATGTCTGCGAATTGATAATTGTATGGGAATTCCATTGAATTTGTAAATTAATATGGATAGAATTGACATTTTTATTATATTAATTCTTCTAATCCAGGGGCATGGGATTTCTTTCCATTTTTGTGTATCATTTTCAATTTCCTTTTTTAGTTTTTCATAGTTTTCCTAGTAGAGATCTTTTACTTCTTTAATTAGGTTTGTTATTTAGTATCATATTCCATTTGTGGCTATTGTAAACAGGATTACTTCAATCTACTTCAGTCTGTTAATTTTTGATATATAGATGTGGTATAGATTTTTTTAAAAAATCTTCCAACAGTTTATTAAAAAGAATGTAGACATTTAAAAAGATACCCACTGTCATAAACATAAATTAAGGTTTGTGCCCTAGTATAAGCTGAATCAAAAAAAGAAATTAAAAAATACAATAGTGTATTAACATTTTCTTTGGAGAGGTTTTTGCTATGGGGCGCTTGCACTAGTCAAAAAGACAGAGACAGAGAGAGAGAGAGAGAAGAAATCACCCCCTAGGGGTGATGACCATACCGCAATCCCTTCTCCTCCATTCTCCTCTTAGGATCTTGGGCACGCATGCACACGGGCCCAGCATGAGTTTAAGCCACTGGTTCTGGAACTCAAACTGCAGTTGACTATATGGGAGTCCAGCAACATAGCCATTATGCCAACTGTATTAACATTTTTTTTTTAACTCATTTGCCATACTGACAGTGCAAATACAAATCTGGTCTAAATGTACAGACTCTCAAGTAACAATGTACAGCTTTCTTTGTCCTCCATGCTAAGAGATGTAAAAGCTTAAGGGCCACACAATACCGAATGTATAGGCTTCAAAAAACCATCTAAGTTAGGACATTCACTAGTTTTAGCTAAGATACATCTGAGAACACTGTCAAGTGATCACTTACATACAATAATGTGAAGTTAATTTTTTGAAAAATAAACTTTAGGGACCAGCAGTTAGCGTAATGGCTATGTCGCTGGACTCCTACGTAGTCAACTGCGGTTCGCGTCCCAGACCCGGTGACTTAAAACTCATGCTGGGCGCGTGTGCGTGCACGCCCAAGATCCCGAGAGGAGAATGGAGGAAAAGGGATTGTGGCGTGGCCACCCCACTGGGGGGTGATTTCTCGCTTTCTGTCTCTATGTCTCTCTCTGTCTGTCTGGCAAGCACACGCGCCCTATAGCAAAAACCTCTCAAAAAAAAAAGAAAAAAGAAAAGAAAAATAAACTTTAGTGGAACAATCTTTAAAGATACACCAGAGGAACAGGTGGTTACCAGTTTCCAGTACCAGCCAATTTTTGTTTCAGTCTCTTTGAATCCATGTTATAAAATCTAAAAATTTAGATCTTTTTCTCTAAGCTGAGAGCTTCCTATCATGTCAGTATCTATGTTATGAAGTAACGGAGACTTAGGTGAAATGTTTGTTTTTTGTTTTTTGTTTTTTGTTTTTTTGTGTGTGTGTGTTTTTTTTTTTAATCACAACTGCTGTATCAATTGCTTACCTCAACAGCTTCATAGAAGTCTGGGAAATGTTCATGTATAAGGTTATTGCCTTAGCTGACTTAAAACTGCCTCATACAGTGGTACTTATCAATCCTTAGTGAAGCCTTTTAAAAAAACAAACAGGTTGAAAATGGGTTAAAGGAGGCAAATACAGCATCTGCTTTTAGCGCTATCAACTCAGGAATTTTCTCAATTATGAAATCTTGCAGAGAAGTTATTTTTCCTTCTCAAAACACAATACCGAATGTATAGGCTTCAAAAAACCATCTAAGTTAGGACATTCACTAGTTTTAGCTAAGATACATCTGAGAACACTGTCAAGTGATCACTTACATACAATAATGTGAAGTTAATTTTTTGAAAAATAAACTTTAGGGACCAGCTGTTAGCGTAATGGCTATGTCGCTGGACTCCTACGTAGTCAACTGCGGTTCGCGTCCCAGACCCGGTGACTTAAAACTCATGCTGGGCGCGTGTGCGTGCACGCCCAAGATCCCGAGAGGCGAATGGAGGAAAAGGGATTGTGGCGTGGCCACCCCACTGGGGGGTGATTTCTCGCTTTCTGTCTCTATGTCTCTCTCTGTCTGTCTGGCAAGCACACGCGCCCTATAGCAAAAACCTCTCAAAAAAAAAAGGAAAAAGAAAAGAAAAATAAACTTTAGTGGAACAATCTTTAAAGATACACCAGAGGAACAGGTGGTTACCAGTTTCCAGTACCAGCCAATTTTTGTTTCAGTCTCTTTGAATCCATGTTATAAAATCTAAAAATTTAGTTCTTTTTCTCTAAGCTGAGAGCTTCCTATCATGTCAGTATCTATGTTATGAAGTAACGGAGACTTAGGTGAAATGTTTGTTTTTTGTTTTTTGTTTTTTGTTTTTTTGTGTGTGTGTGTTTTTTTTTTTAATCACAACTGCTGTATCAATTGCTTACCTCAACAGCTTCATAGAAGTCTGGGAAATGTTCATGTATAAGGTTATTGCCTTAGCTGACTTAAAACTGCCTCATACAGTGGTACTTATCAATCCTTAGTGAAGCCTTTTAAAAAAACAAACAGGTTGAAAATGGGTTAAAGGAGGCAAATACAGCATCTGCTTTTAGAGCTACCAACTCAGGAATTTTCTCAATTATGAAATCTTGCAGAGAAGTTATTTTTCCTTCTCAAAATCCAGGTAATGACAGCATTCCTTACTCCAGATCTGGCATTTTTTTCATCATCCCTGTCGTGTAAATCATCATCTGTTCTATCTACTTCTGGTAAATCTACATCCTCATCACCACCCATGTTGTTCATCATCTCAGGGAAATGATCAAAATTAGACATGTTTTCATCTGAATCGTCTTCCTAGTCTTTCCAATTATTGAAGTCCACACTAAGCCAGTTAAGCTTCAACCTTTCTTTTGTTAACCTTGGCCATGACTGTCCAGATTCTCATTTCTGTGAACAACATAAAATCATTGTATCTGTTCTTTTATGCTTGGAATCATTTGGATAAATACAGTGGAAAAGATCAATTTCATTTAAATGTTTAAAATTATCATTTCCACTAAGACAACTGAATGTAATTTTGTATTTTTTCAAAATTTACATTAACATCTTTACTATTGTCAATACAAAATTCAACAAAGACAAAGTCCCTTCCATCATACCACTTTGCTGAAGCAGGCTGCATTGTGAAGGGGGGCAGGGAGATGAGCGAATGGGTGGGCAGACCTCTCTGGTGGTGGTTGCTGGGCAGTTGACTCCTCTCAGATGGCAGCTCTGTTCTGGTGGTGCCCTCTGCTCACCCCCTCAGGCAATGACAGCAGCAGGGGGCTCAACCTCAGCATGCTATAGGTTTTTGTGTGTTGATTTTGTAATCTGCCCCTTTACTGTATTTATTTATCACTTCCAGGAGTTTTTTTTTTTTTATGGATTCTTTTGGATTTTTTTTGTGTATAAAATCATGTCATCTGCAAATGAGATAGTATCATTTCTTCTTATTTGAATGCCTTTTATTTGACAAGAGTCTGATTGTATTGGCTTCCACTTCTAGTTCTGTATTGAAAAGGAGTGGAAAAAATGAACAATTTTGTCTTGTTCCAGTTTTTATTGAGAAAGATTTCAGCAAAATTGTCATAGAAGGGACATTTCTCAACACAATAAAAGCTGTATGTGACAGACCCTTACCTAACATCATAATGAATGAGGAAAAGCTGGGAAGCATCTTTTATCCCAATTACATGGGACCTAAGATTTAGAGCAAAGTGGAGGGAATATAGTTTTCTTTTTCTTTCTTTCTTTTTATTTATTTGGTTTGTTTGAAGAGGGTATCTGTGCATGTAGGTGGCCTACCTTAAAGAGTCAGAGCCTAAGTGATATGAGAAGGACACCTATTCAGAAAGATAGCTTGGGAGATCAGCAGTTAGGATAATGGCTATGTCCCTGGACTCCCATGTAGACGACAGCGGTTCAAGTCCTGGACCCGGTGGCTCAAACTCACGCCGGGCGTGTGTGTGTATACCCAAGGTCCCAAGAGGAGAATGGAGAAGAATGGAGGAGAAGGTATTGCGACGTGGCCATCTTCCCTGGGGGGTGATTTCTCGCTTTCTGTCTCTGTCTTTCTGGCGAGCGCACACGCCCTATTAGCGAAAACCTCTCCAAAAAAAAAAAGAAAAAGAGAGAGAGAATACAGGAAGACTGGGCCAGCAAGCAGGTGGCGTGGTGGAGACATAGTGGTAAAGGCACTAGACTCTCACATGGCATAGACCCCCAGAGTTCAAGCCCTGGACCCAGTTGCATGTAAATCACACCATCACATATGCATGTGTGCCCTTAAAGAATGTCAAAACTCTAAACCTTGAGAAAAGACTGAGTATCTTTTCTAGGTAGTGAATTCATATGAGTATTTTTTCCAGAACTTTTTAGTAACTTTTTGTTTCTCTAAATTTTTAATCCTCCCCAAAGTCAATTGAGAAATTGGGAAAGTGGGAGTGAATTAGCAATTGACATAGAAAGTTACTGGTTTGAAGGAATCCATTGATGTCAAGTTCAAAGCAAGAACCAAAAAACACTGACAAATAGAATCCAAGGGTAAGGTCAACATTTCCAGGAAGTGGGCCAGGAGCTTATAAGAGAAAGTCATAACCTGATGAGTTAGCCTTGGTTGTAACTGTTGCATGTTATATGTGTATGTCCACGACCTTGTCTGTGGCTGACAATAAGTCATTCTTACAAATAAATAGTCGTAAGTTTATTTGCATAGTATACTTTATACAGATCCTATGAGTAGTGTTCCAAGAATTAGTAAACTTTAAAAGTGAAATAAGTCCTTAAATTGGCAGTTTTGTCATATAATTCTGTGTAGTATTAACCTTGCTCATAATATTTGGAGATACAAATGTTATGTTATTTGAACACTACAATAATGTTTTATCTTGTTCTTGTCAAAGTGTTTCAATATTTACTATAATGACATTAAAGAGAAAAATAGGCAAGTCATTTATGGGACAAAAAATGGGTTATTATCTATTGAAGATAACTTTATAGTATTGTTAACTGGACTGGTGAGAAATGTACACATGTTGGAATATTCACCTTGCAAGCTAAGTAACATGTGATTGAATATATAAAAGAAATTAAAATAAAAAAATAAAGAAAATAAGTATAGTTTTTTGTAAAGTTGATGAAGGATATTCAATCATTAAAAAGGAAATGAGTTTATACAAGCCAACATGTGCCCTAAAGCCCAAAGTGAAAATACTTTTGGATGCACTCTCAGCAGTTTGACCAATATCAACACAAAATGAAATTTTTTTCCTTAAATGAAGAGAAAAGACACACACACACACACACACACACACACACTCACACACACAGAGTAAAAACACTCATTTCTGGATGATGGGAGGAAGGGCAGAGTCAAGATTTTCTACATGTCATTAGTAAAAGGAAAAAACTACTAGCAATATCCTGTGTTAGGTCTGGTTCCCTAGAAGCGGAAGCTGAGCCAAGGAACTTTGCGTTAATGCATTACTGAGGGAATGCTATCAGGAGAAGGGGAGTAAAGGAAGCAGGATAGAGAAGGAGGTAAAGTCTAGTAAGGGTGGATTGGTGAGCAGTAAAGGAGCATGGCTGAGGCTATAACAAATGGATTCTTAGGATTCCAGGACCTGTATGATCTGCATTGCAAGGTTAGTGTTTAATATCTGAGGAAAGTATTCTATTATCATTGATTTTGTACATTACTAGTACCTTGGGGGAATATTTGTTACCTTCCCTACCTGACCATATACCATGGTAATGATGTAATAATTTAAAAACCTGTTAAAGTTCATATCTGCACATATTTCAAGCTATTTGTACATACTGAGGAACACATTTATTTTATTTATATTAAGAAACAAATTTTCCCTTGAAGTATCTGTTCTCTTGGTTTTATTTTTGCTGCAGGGTACATACACTCACTAGAGAGAAACAGAGACAAAGAGAGGAAAAGTGAGAAATCACCCCCCACCCAGGGCAATGGCCACACTGCAATCCCTTCTCCATTCTCCTTTCAGGATTTTTTGGCTTGCACACATACACACCCAGTGTTTTTCAAGCCGCTGGGTATGGGCCAGGAACCACACAGTCAGCCATGTAGGATCCAGCTGCCTTAACTTCTATGTCACCTGCTGACCCTGTTCTCTTGGTTTTAACTATCATCTTGATGTCGTTAAGTCCTAAATCTTTGCCTCCTATTCTTCATCTCATCTGGCCTAAGGAGCAGTCTGATCCACAATTCTTCATACATACTTAGGTGGTCAATAAATGTCACTCATATTTTAGTCTATCACAGTGAGGTTCACTTGTAAAATTGCACACATGATTTGGAGTTCAATTTTTTTTCTTATTTTAATATTAACTGTGCAAGTTACTTACCCTCTCCAAACTTTAGTTTCCTCATCTACACTAGGAGTGATAATGTCACAACATAGAAATGATGGAAAAATTGAATGAAAGAATTCACTTTAAGCACATACCCTAGTGCCTGGAAATTTGTAAGTACTTAGTGAATGTTGGTTCTTTCTCCTTTATGTTGAATGTTTGAAATGTTTATCTTCTTTGACTCTTTATATTTCACCTTTACCCTTACTTTATCCTTTTTATCACACATAGAGCAAGATTTTTTTTAAGAGTTGGAAACCTCAGAAGGAATTTTATTTGTCTAATCCAATTGTATATTTCTGGCTATGATTTTTGTTCAAGGTAAAAAAACAAATAAACAAACAAAAAAACAAAAACAAAACACTGAGGATGGGGGAAGAGGGTAGGGTTACAGCAAGTAGGGTGGCCATAATACTGTCATTGTTTTAAAAATCACTATGCTAAGGTCTTTTGAGTAAAATGTATAATCTGAAGGTTCATGCTTGGTATATAGAGTATGTTCAACTTTAATATTAAATTCATGAACAGACAACAACATTGAATGACATATAATATGCTTCTTCTCTATGTTGATGGACCAATATGTCTGTGCATAGTGTTAAGAGCTCTGGGCAAGTCAAAGGCATTCCCAAATTGCCAGCACATTTCTCAATACTGATGTCTAGTTTTTATTTCAATTGATTACTTGTGAATTTTCATTTTATTTGTACGTATGTCCTCATTTGCTTTTATGATCTTTTGGATGTTTCTCAAAAAACTGCTGTCAGCTATGTGATAAGGCTAGAGGTACATCATATCTAGAATATTGAATATAGTACCTAGTTTCTATGTTTATTTTGTCAATGTAAGGTCATGAAAAAAGACTTTAAGAATAAGTGGCAAACCAAAAGGTGAAAGCTATCCAAATGTCCATCAGTTGATGAATAGATTAAAAAATACCTATTTATACAATGGAATATTATTCAGTCATTAAAGTGAAGTAGTGATACATCCTGTAATGTGCATAAACCTTGAAAGCATGCTCAGTGAAAGAAGCCAAGACAGAAAAAGGCTACATGTTATATGATTCCATTTATGTAAAATACCCATAGACAGCAATTCTGTAGAGACAGAAAGTATAATAGAAGTTACCAGGAGTTAGGAAATGGGGGATTTTGTTTACAGGGTGAACAATTTCTGGTAGGAATGGTAAAAAAAAAAAATTGGAATTTGTGGTGATGGTTGCACAACACTGTAAATGTACTCAATACTGAATTGTATAGTTTTTTATTCTTACTTTTTTAGAGAGATTTGTGTGTGTGTGTGTGTGTGAGAGAGAGAGAGAGAGAGAGAGAGAGAGAGAGAGAACACTAGTCAGAGAGACAGGGAAACAGAAAGTGAGAAATCACTCCCCCAGGGGAAATGGCCATGCTGCAATCCTTTCTCCTCCATTCTCCTCTTGGGATCTTGGGCGTGCACGCACATGCACCCAGCATGAGTTTAAGCGGCCAGCTCTGGGACTCAAACCATGATAAACTACATGGGAGTCCAGCAATGTAACCAGTATGCCATCTGCTGGTCCCCTGAATTGTATACTTTAAAATAAGAGCCAAAGAGTCACACAGCAGTATTGCAGCTAGATCCACATGAAAAGGTCCCTGATTCATATCCCAGGACCTCCTTCTACATGCTGAGTGAGTGCATGTAAGTCTGTGATCTAGACTGAGACTGGGAGTGGATCATGGTATGAGGACCCTGTTGGGGGTGCCTATATCTCTCTGTTGGTTTTTCTCTTTCATGGAAGAAATAAATAAAATTTTAAAAAATTATTCAAATGGTAAATTTTGTTATATGAATTTACTACAATTTTAAAAAAAAGTGGCAAGATGGGGCTAGCAGGTGGCATGGTGATTAAGACGGCTGGATCCCACCCACATGGCTGACTTCACGGTTCAAGTCCCAGACCTAGCAGCCTGAAAAACACTCTGGACACTCCTGCATGTGTGCCCAAAATCCTGAGAGGAGAATAGAGAAGAAGAGATTTTGGTGTGGCTATCTCCCCACCCCACCACCACCCCAGGGATGATTTCTCACTTTCCCTCTCTCTCTCTCTCTGGCAAGCTCATGTGCCCTATTGCAAAAGTTAAAGGAATGAATAAATGAATGAATGAATGGCATAAGATGGTAAGAGGCGTGACAGTCATTGTTACAAGCATCCATTTTATTTTTTCTTTTTCTGCACAGGATACATGGATAACAGAGGCTTTCAGCAGGGGAGTTTTAGTAGCTTTCGGAGCAGCTCTAGTGATGAAGACTTGATGAACATAACAGGAACAGCTATGGATTTCTCCATGAGAGATGATGTTCCTCCATTAGACCGAGAAGTAGAAGGTATCATTACTGCTGGTGACCATCTTTTTAAAAATTATTTTTAATTTATGTAAAAATTCTTTGTGGCACATAGGCCTATGTAAGTTTTAACATATGCTTAAATTCCTACAACCACTACCACTAACAGGATACAGAACAGTTCAGTTCAACCAACTAAAGAATTCCCTCTTGCTACCCCTTTGTAATCAGAACTCCTACCTCCCTGACTGCTGGTACCACTGATCTTTTCTTCGTCTTTTTTTTTTTTTTTCTTGTTGCCTGACTGCTGGTACCACTGATCTTTTCTTCGTCTTTTTTTTTTTCTTGTTGAGTATTTCATATACATGGAACTACATAATATGTTACCTTTTGAGACCGAATTCTTTCATTCAGCTTACTGCATCATAGACCTCTCTAATTTTTGTATTCCTTTTTCTTGCTTAACAATATCCCCTGGAGTGGGATTACTAGGTCATAAGGTAAATGTATGTTTCACCTTATAAGAAACTGCCCAAATATTTCCCAAAGTGCCTGTACCATTTACATCTGAACTATCTATGTATGAGAGTTTGACTTGCTCCACATCCTCAACAGCTCTTGGTATTTACAGTAATTTTTATTTTAGCCATCCTAATAAGTATATAATATTATCTCATCATGGTTTTAATTCAATTTCCTTAATGACTAATGATGTTGAACATCATTTTATCTGTTTATTAGCTAGCCTCATATCCTTTTTGATGAAGCATGTGTTCAAATTCTTTCCCCCTTTTATAATTGTATTTTTTGTTAACTGAAATACATCTATAAAATGAAAATTACTCTCATTTGTTATTTGTTTACCCAATTGTGTCATTCTTTTCTCTGATTAAATATGATTTCATGGTGCAGTGGTACTATAGTTTAACCAAATTTCTGTTGATGCACATTTCGGTTGTTTCTTGTATTTTGTTATCACAAGCAATGCTACAATGAACAACTTTGCATATGTACATTTTTTTGGTATCTGTTTTAAGTATGGGAGAGCATGTTTTCTCTTTATTTGCCAGAGTGAGCCCATGCACTCACCAGAAAGAGGCAGAGAGATGGGAAGAGGGAAAAAGCACCCTTCAATGGGGCAGCATGATCATGCCTCAATCTCTTCCCCTCCATTTCTCTACCTGTTGGGATTTGGGGCATACGCACACATATACCTGGCATGTTTTCAAAGCTGCCAGTTCCAATGTTCAAACCACACAGCCAGCCATGTGGGATCTGTTTCCCTCAACTACTTGCCACAGGGCCAGCCCCATGGGAGCATTTTTATAGCACATACTCTTTCCTTATACCTCACCAGTGTTGAATAAAATAGTTATTTTTTTCATCCTTAAAGTATGATAGGATGAATAAATAAATACATCCCATTGTTTTAATTTTCATTTTTAAATTAGTAAGGTTAAACATCTTTGTATGTTTTACTACCAATTTTAATGTTTTTCTGGAGATTTATATTCATTCAATGTTTCTATTTTTCTAATGATCTTATTATCTTTATCAGAGCCTTTCATATATTATTAATTCTTTACCTGATAGAGTTTGAATATTTTTTTCTATTTCTGGCTTGCCTTTATTAGTTTAGCTTTTTTATTTGAAGTAAGCAATTTTTAAATTAATTTTCTAAAAAAATTTTAATATACATTCAATCACATTATTTAGCTTACAATGTGAACTTTTCAATATGTGAACATTTCTCCCCAGTCCAGTTGATCAAAATATTTTCAACCAATAACACCACATCTCCCCAAAGTTTAGCTTTTTAATCTGCAAACATTTTAAATTTTTATACAGCCAGGAATATCACCTTTTTCCTTTATGACTTCTGATTTCTTACAGTACTTAGACTGTATCACTTATGATTAAATTTATGTAATTTAAAACTGCTGTCTGGTTCTTGGACTGGAATTGTGATTCTCAAAGTAAATAGGGAACTACTGCCAGAATTCATTATTTAGCAAATTCATAATAAGTGCATGTGACATTTTAGACACTTTATTAGGTTCTAGGAACTAACAAGGCTTTAAGACACTATTTCTTCCTTTACGAAATTGGTCCTGCCAAGCTAAATAGCCATATAAGTTTTTTGTTTTGGGGGTTGTTTTTTGTTTTTTTGTTTTTTGTTTTTTGTTTTTTTTTTTTCTAGGAAAGGTCCATCATTTTATTTGAATATTCTGAAAATAAGTTGTTAATATATCATATTGCTTTTCATAAAAATATTTCCTCCAGTGCTCATGGTTTACAGTTTTTAAAGGCCCAATGATAATCCCACCTGGTTTAGAATGTTTGGTTTAATATTTTGCCTCATTGATTTCAATTATTGAACATTCTCATTTGCACTTTGAGCTTTTTTTCATTAAATTAAATTCCTAATTATCTGATCCCTCTAAGAATATTAGTAAATACATATGCCTATTTAGCCACAAATCTATATGGCCATTTCTGTTATTCTTTTACTGGATGAAGAGCACATAGTTCTATAATGCTGATTAATTTTAACTGAATGTGGGAGCCACATAAGTGTTAATACTTATGATGGTACCTACTTCTTAGATTTTTTCCAGGACTAAATGAAATGGTACATATGAAGTGTTTATAACTGTACCCAGCATGGAGTTAAGTGCTCAATAAAATGATATGTATCAGTATTTTTGTTATATTATTAATGTTATAATAGTATAAATTTTATAACTTTTTTAGGAACTTGGCAAAGGAAGCATTTTGTGTGTGTGTATCTGTGAAGGAGTGAAGAAGATTTGGCAGAAAGGTTTATTAGAACAGGATTTGAAAGATTATTTAAAAGAAAGACAAGGATTCCAGGCAGAAAACAAGCTTTTACAGAGTTATCAATAAGCATACTACACAGTGGTATAAAAAGGCAGAATATAAACCCAAATAGTTAAATCATGGTCTTGAATGTCATTGCAAGAGATTTGAATTAACCTTATTGTTACTATGAAAACTAAGCCCTTTCATCCATTCATTCAAGAAGTAGTTTTTTTTTTTTTTTTTTTTTGAGAGATTTTCACTGTAGGGCGCGTGCGCTCGCCAGACAGACAGAGAGAGACATAGAGACAGAAAGCGAGAAATCACCCCCCAGGGGGGATGGTCACGCCGCAATCCCTTCTCCTCCATTCTCCTCTCGGGATCTTGGGCACGCACGCACACGCGCCCATCAAGAAGTAGTTTTTGAGTACCTGTTATGAACCAGGAATTATTGGAGGCACTTGAGGTACAGTGGTGGAATGAAGACAGATTTTGGCCTGGAACTTAGATCTAGTTGGGGAAGACAGTAAATAATTAAATAGATAACCCTTTGTGATATGATTTGAGTGGAAATAAATGGAATGACAATAAATGAGAAATGGGGAATAATTAGTTAGGCAGGTCAGAGAAGGCTTCTCTGAGGAGATTACTGTGTTGGGATGAACATAGTAATATGAAAACCATAGGCTAAAGAGGATGACAAGAAATTTACCTCAGGAGAATAACCTCAGGAGAGTGACAGTTGAAGAGAGGCTCTGAATTTAAAGTTCATGAAAGAAAGATACTGGTGGCTTGGTATTTTGTGGTTTGCACATTTGATCACTTCCAGAAAGGGAAATGTTTGCATATCACTTCCACTTATGTGTAGTTTTAACTGTAGTGAGTCAGTTATACTGGTAACTGGTTCTAGTGAAGTGGTCATTTAGGCTATCTATAAACTGAAACTGGCTACCTCTAATTAAGGCTTCTAGCTAAGCCAGAATGATTATATTACTATATTTTATTATTATTATTATTATTATTTTATTATCATATTAATAAAATGTATTTTTACCTGAGAATGAGAAGTCATTCACCACTTTTCACTAGTCTTTGCAGGAATATTTACACTTGTGGTTTTACAAAGTCAGACCTTAAAATAGCAAGACTGCTTTCCATGAGCCACACATGAAAATCAGTTTACTTATCACACTGTGTAGTGATACAATGTTTTTGCTTTGCTTTTTCATTTTTCTTACTTTATTTAATGTTTTCACTGGGGATTTCTTATTTATTTATTTATTTTTCTATAGGACATGTGTTTGCCAGAGAGAGAGGGAATGTCATAAATCACTGCCTAGGGATGATAGCCATGCTGCAATCCCTTCTCCTCCATTCTCCTCTCCAGATTTTGGGCACACACACCTGTCATGATTTTCAAACTACCTGGTCTGGGACCCAGTCATATAGTCAGCCATGTGGTATTCAGCCAACTTAACCACCATGCCACTGGTTGGCCCCACACAGGGGATTTATTAATCAAGATTTCAACAGGAAAAAAGGTCTCTCAAGTCCTTGATATTTGGTGGTAAAACATTATAAAATGCTAAATTTTGTACCAGACACAATAGCACATAGTAAAAATATTAGAAGAACTTGAAAGGCAGTAAAGGTGGTTCTTGTTTTTCAGGTGGCTAAATGGACTGATTTATGAGGAATGAATAAATAAATAATGTATGGCATGTTAAATGGATCTGAGGTAGTGTTGTAGTAGTCTATAAATTCGAAAACACATAAACATGGAGATCTGAAAGAAGTGGAGGGAGGCAACATAGAATAAGGGTTTTAATAACAGGAAAACTTTCAGAGCCATTCTCATAGTCTATCTGTTCAAATTTGCTTGCCTCTGCAGACTAAACCTCATGGTAAACCAATCATTCATTCATTCTTTCATTCATTCAGTCACTCAGTATTTATGGAGTACCCAGATACAAACTCAGCACTACTCTGATTTATTGGGTTGTCGGAAAAGTCATGATGTATTTTTGTATGTTTTTCTATGCAAACAGGCATCATGACATTTCTGACAACCAATAGTAGTGCTTTTCTATTCCTTTTTAAAAGAATTATTTAATTAATTTATTTACTTATTTATTTTAATTTGACCAGAGAGGGACAGAGTAACTGAGTGAGTGAGAGAGAGAGAAAGTGAGAAAGCAAGCCGCCAGGTTCGGGACTCAAACTGCGGTTGGTCATGTGAGAGTCCAATGCCCTTAACCACCATGCCACCTGCCACCCTACCCCCCTTTTTGTTAAGAGAGAGATTTTGCTCTAGGCCATGTGTACTCACCAGAGAGACAGAAAGCAAGAAATCACCCCCCCAGGGAGGATGGCCACACCGTAATTCCTTCTCCATTCTCCACTCAGGATTTTCGGCACACACACACAAACCATGCGTGAGTTTTAAGCCATCATGTTCAGGACTCGAACCACAGTTGACTACATGGGAATACAGCAGGGTAACCATTATGCCATCTGCTGGTTCCCAATTCCCTTCTTGGCCTCACCTCCTTTTCTTTCTACTTAGTGTGCCTTGCCACTTGCTAAGTGTTCAGTAAGGAGAATTTCCTGGCAGTGAGAACAATACAGAAAGGCACAGCAACATGAGAGAGCCTTTTATATTCAAGAAACAGAGTCTATATGTCTGAGATGTAAGGCTCCTGATGTGGGGAGAGTGGTGGCAGTCAGAGCAAGAGTGAGGACAACAGGAAATAGGGCAAGGAATCTAGTTAAAAATCTAGGTGGAGTCCATATTGCATATGCTTTGAGACCTTGTTTTCTAATCAAGGCACCATCAAATGACTTAAAAGAGGATAAATTATATGATCAGATTTGAATATCAGAGAGTTTTTGGCAGTGTGGAAGATAGATTGAGAGAGAGTATAGGTTGCAGATTGGAGCACCAGTGAAATTGTTGCTGTTTTCTTTCTTTCTTTTTTTTTTTTTTTTTAAATCTAAGCCAGTGATTAAAAGGCCTGAATGAAGACAAAGAGAATGGAGAGGAAAGAAAAATAAATTCTGGAGAAATTGCAGAGGAAGAATTGATAGAACCAGTTAAATATGGGGAATAAAATAGAAAAGATTCTCAGGGATGACTTCAAAGCCTAATCATATTATTTTCCCCCATACTACCTGCTGAATCTCAACATAACCGCCCAACATCCCAGATGGGTTGGAAATCTTTTTTTTTTCCTTTTTTTAAGAGAAGTTTTTGCTATAGGGCCTGTGTGCTCACTGGAAAGACAGAGATAGAAAGCAAGAAATCACTCCCTGGGGGGATGGCCACACCACAATCCCTTCACTTCCATTCTCCTCTTGGGATCTTGGGCACACACACACATGTGCCCAAAGCTTTTCTCCACAGCTAGATCATAAATTCTTTGAAAGTAGTGACAGAGTAATAAACTCTTTTCGTGTACCCAATTCTCTCCTCTCATAGTACAAGGTATGCCAGGTCCGGGACTCAAACCGCAGTCAACTACATGGGAGCCCAGTGATGTAAACATTATGCCATCTGCTGTTCTCAGTGAAAATCTTAACAGTCAAAAGTGATAGAATGGAAACTATCTGATGTAATCCCTCTTGTCTATTTTTTGTATTATTGCCTGTATTTTGAGGGTCTTATTTAAGAAGTCTGTGCCTACTCCAGTATCTCCCAGTTTCCCCAGTGTTTTCCACCAGTTGTTTTATAGTTTGAGGTCTTAAGTTCAGATCTTTCATCCACTTTGAGTTTATTTTTGTTAATGGTGAGATATAGGGATCCAGATTCATCTTTCTGCAGATGGATACCCAGTTTTTCCAGCACCATTTGCTTTTTTTCCACTAGATTGACTGATGCCCTTTGTCAAAAATCAGTTGACTGTATGTTTAGGAGTTTATTTCTGGGGCGTTTCTTCTTTTCCAATGGTCCATCTGTCTGTTTTTGTGCCAATGCCATGCTGTTTTGATTATCACAGCTTTATAATATATTTTGGGGTCAAGGAGTGAGATGCCTTCTCCTCCACTCTTCTTGCACTCTTCTTGTGCAGGATTGCTTTGGCAATATGGAGTCTTTATTATTCCAGACAAATTCTATGATTGTCTTTTCTAAATCTGTGAAGAATGTCTTCGGCAATCTTATTGGGATTGTACTATTTGGGTAGAATTGCCATTTCGATTATATTAATTCTTCCAATCCAGGAACATGGCATACTCTCTCCTCCACTCTTCTTGCACTCTTCTTGTGCAGGATTGCTTTGGCAATATGGAGTCTTTATTATTCCAGACAAATTCTATGATTGTCTTTTCTAAATCTGTGAAGAATGTCTTCGGCAATCTTATTGGGATTGTACTATTTGGGTAGAATTGCCATTTCGATTATATTAATTCTTCCAATCCAGGAACATGGCATACTCTTCCACTTTTTTGTGTCATTTTCAATTTCTTTTTTTAGATTGTTACAGTTTTCCTTGTAGAAGTCGTTGACTTCTTTGGTTAGATCTATTTTTAGATATTTTATATGTTTTGTGGCTATGGTAAATGGGATTACTTTCTATATCAGTCTGCTCATTGTTCATATATGCTATAGATTCTTTTAGAGATATTTTTGCTATAGAGCACGTGTGCTCACCAGAGAGACAGAGAAAGACAGAGAGGCAGAAGGCTAGAAATCACCCCAGGGGGTATGGCCACACTGCAATCCCTTCTTCTCCATTCTCCTCTCAGGATCTTGGGCACATGTGTTCATGCAGCTGGTGTGTTTTTTTTGGAGAGGCTTTTGCTATAGGACATGTGCATTCGCCAGAATGACAGAGACAGAAAGAGGGAGACAGAAAGCGAGAAATCACCCCCCCCGGGGGGGGGCGTAGCCACACCCATTCTCCTTCATTCTCCTCTCAGGATCTTGGGCACGCACGCACATGTGTCCAGGTGTGAGTTTAAGCTAACAGATCTGGGACTCAAACTGCGGTTGACTACATGGGAGTCCAGCGACATAGCCACTATGTCATCTGCTTGTCCCAAAGAATCATTTATGTCATTTTATTTATTATTACTATTTTTAATTTGCTACAGGACACACTCACTCACCAGAGAGAGACAGAGAGAGATAGTGAGAAAGTAAGCCACCAGGTCTGGGACTCAAACCACAGGTGGTCATGTGGGAATTCAGCACCCTTAACCACCATGCCACCTGCTGGCCCTGCACCTGGTGTGAGTTTTAAGCCATAAGGTCCAGGACTCGAACAGCAGTTGACTAAGTGGGAGTCCAGCGACATAACCATTACACCATCTGTGTGTCCCATATTTTTGTATGTTGATTTTGTATCCAGACACTTTACTGTATTCATTTACTACTTCCAGGAGTTTTTTCATGGATACCCTTGGGTCTTCTATGTGTATGATCATGTCATTTGCAGAAAGAAATAATATCACCTCTTCTTTTCCTATTTGAATGCCTTTTATATTATTCTTTTTTCTGATTGCATTGGCTAGAACTTCCAGAACTATATTGAAAAGGAGTGGAGAAAATGGGCAGCTTTATCTAGAACCAGTATGATTTTAGCCATGGGTTTTTCATAAATTTTTATTGTGTTGAAAAATGACCCTTCTATGCCTATTTTGCTGAGAATCTTAATCATGAAGGGACGTGGTATTTTATCAAATGCTTTTTCTGCATTGATTGATATGATCATATGTTTTTTTAATCATTCTTTCTGTTAATATAGTGTATTACATTTATGGTTTTCCATATGTTGAACTACCCTTGCATCCCTGGAATAAAGTCTACCTGGTTGTATCATATAGCCTTTTTTATATGTTGTTGGATTAGCACATGTACTCTATGGAATACTACTCAGCCAATAAAATAACAAAACCCTGGCATTTTATAGTAGGTAGATGAATATGGAAAGTTTACTGGTGAGTGAAGCAAGCCAGGCTATTAAAGAGAGAACGTGGTATTTTATCAAATGCTTTTTCTGCATTGATTGATATGATCATATGTTTTTTTAATCATTCTTTCTGTTAATATAGTGTATTACATTTATGGTTTTCCATATGTTGAACTACCCTTGCATCCCTGGAATAAAGTCTACCTGGTTGTATCATATAGCCTTTTTTATATGTTGTTGGATTAGCACATGTACTCTATGGAATACTACTCAGCCAATAAAATAACAAAACCCTGGCATTTTATAGTAGGTAGATGAATATCATTCTTTCTGTTAATATAGTGTATTACATTTATGGTTTTCCATATGTTGAACTACCCTTGCATCCCTGGAATAAAGTCTACCTGGTTGTATCATATAGCCTTTTTTATATGTTGTTGGATTAGCACATGTACTCTATGGAATACTACTCAGCCAATAAAATAACAAAACCCTGGCATTTTATAGTAGGTAGATGAATATGGAAAGTTTACTGGTGAGTGAAGCAAGCCAGGCTATTAAAGAGAGACATTGTTTGTCTCCACTTAATATATACTGACTGTCTGCACTCTGTGGCAGAAACTGAAAGATTAGAATATATAAAATCATGGAAAATGGTTACAGATACTAGAGACTGTGGGAAGAGGATCGGAAAAGGAGGAAAGGAATCAAGGAGAAAAATAGGCAAGACATTTATGGGACATAGAAATGGATGACTATCTGTTGATGATAACGTGTATATCTTCAACTGGATTGGTGTGAAGTGTATTCGTGTTTGATAAATTCACTGTATAAGCTGTAGTGGTGTATAACGATTGAATGTACAAAAGAAAAGGAAAGAAAAGAAAGTTGACATTTCTGCTGAAGGCTGAATAATAAAAAATGTATTTTAGAAACTCAAGAAAAAAAAAAAGGAAAACAACAGTACTTGAAATCCACAAAATAAGCTGTGAAATAGCTTTATTTGTTTTGCCACACTGTAAAAAAGTTATAGTTTTCCTCCAGAGAGAAACCGAAAACAAAGGAATTTATCTTAGACTCCAGCTCATGGAGAAACCTCAGTTAAGCAGTTCCAAACTGTCTGATGAGAGCAACTATCCATTGTGTGGGGTGGAAAAGAACATTGGGAATCCATCATCTTCATAATAACTTCCCTAAATTTGCACTTAGTTTAGGAGAACACCAGTTTTTATTGCTACTTTTTGAGTTTGAAAAGGAAAAAACATAGTGACCTATATCAAAAGCTCTATGGGGTCATAAATTATACTAGTTTATATTCTGAATATTTAAAATGAGACCTATGATGATGTATATAATCTTAGCAGCTTTCCATTAGGTTATTTAGTAGAAAATAGTCAGAATTTAGTCGACGTCCTCTAATCTTTCCCTCATTCACTTTATTTTTTTATTAGCTAAATACATAATTTGTTCAGATTAATTTAGTTTTTACCTAATGTCACATCCAGGATACCACTTTCTTTACATGTAATCATCATGTCTTAGCTCCTCTTGGTTGTGACAGTTTCTTAACCTTTCCTTTTTTTTTTTAGATGACCTTACTGATTTTGAAAAATATTGACAAAGGGGGCAGCAGGTGACCTGGTGGTTAAGAGTGCTGGACTCCCACATGGCCAGCTGCAGTTCAAGTCCTGGACTTGACAGCTTGCTTTCTCACTTACTCTCTCTTTCTCTGTCCCTCTCTGGTCAAATTTAAATAAAGAAAGAAAGGAAGGAAGGAAGAAAGGAAAAAAGTTAAATAAAATAATTCTTTAAAAAAAAAAAGTAATGGCCAAGTGTTTTGTAGAACATCCCTCAATTGAAATTTGTCTGATGATTTTCTCATGATTAGGCTGGAATTATGGCTTTTGGAGAAGCGCCCTTATCATATCAAGAACACATACTGTCGATATGAATTATCACAGTTGATATTGACTCAGTCACGTGGGTGAGGGAATGTTTTTCAGTTTCTCCAGTGTAGAGCTACTCTTTCTCTTCCCTTCCCACATTGTACTCTTTGAAAGGAAACATTCATGAACAGAGTTGAAGTTAAAGTAAAGATTCCCGAAGAGCTAAAACCATGGCTTGTTGATGACTGGGGCTTAATTACCAGGCAAAAACAGCTCTTTTAGCTTCCTTCTGGAGGATTATGCAAATTATAAGAAATCTTGAAGAAACACCGATCGAAATCTCTAGGAAATACCAATAATAAGGAGTATGCTGTTAATGAAGTTGTGGTAGGTATAAAAGAATACTTCAATGTCATGTTGGGCACTCAGCTACTCTACAAGTTGGAGAGACCACAGTAGGAGGAGATCCTTGCAGATCACCCTGATGCGCCTATGTATGGAGCACCTCATCTACTGAGATTATTTGTACGGATTGGTGCAATGTTGGATGTTAGTGTACAACAGAATTGATGTTTGTTTCTGTTTGATTTTAAACAGAAAATAAAAGGGGTTTGGCTCCCTTTTCCTTTTCTTTCTTTTCATTTCAAAGTTGCTACCAGTGTATTCAATGATGGACAACAGAGACATGCTATAGAGTGTTTAATTGCCCAGTTGACAAAGCTGCTTTGAATGCTGGTGGTTCTATTCCTTTGACACTATGTACTTTTATGATATAGGTTAATGCTATATGACAAAATGCTCTGATTCCTAGTGCCAAAGGTTCTATTCAGTGTATATAACTGAACACACTTATCCAATTGTGCTCCTTTTTTTTTTTTAATGGTGCTTAAAGTAAAGATCTTGCCCATCCTTTGCAAGTCATCCATGTTGTTCCTTAGGCATTATCTTCGCTCAAATTGTTGAAGAACGGTGGCTTGTTTCATGGTTTTTTATTTGTGTCTAATGCATGTTTTAACATGATAAACGCAATGCATTGTGTAACTAGTTTTCTGAAGTCAATCTTTAGGAATTGTTTTTCAGATCGTCAATAAATTTTTTCTTTAAATTTCAAAAAAATATATATATACACTTTGCAGATATTTTTTTCCCAATCTGTGGCTTTTTTCATTCTCTTTACGGCTTTTGCAAAGCAGAAATGTTTAATTTTAATGAAGTCCAGCTTATTGATTTTTTTTTCTTTCTTAAAAGTGATCACTAAACCCATGATTATATAGATTTTTCTCATAAGTTATTTTCTTGGGGGGTTATAGGTATGCATTGTACATGTATGTCAGCAATCCACTTGAGTTCATTTTTGTGAAATGCGAAGTCTGTCTAGGTTCTCCTTTTTCATATATGTGCAACCAATTGTTGCAGCACTGGTTGTTAAAAACATGGGTCTCCATTGAAAACACTATCCTTTCTCCATTAAGTTGCCTTGGTACTTTCATCAGAGATTAGTTGACTATATTTGTGTGGGTCTATTTCTGGATTCCCTATTCTGTACCCTCGGTTTATGCATCTTTTGACAACATTAAACTTTCTTAAGTACTATAGCTTTATAGTTAATATTAAAATTGGGTAGTGTGAATCCTCCAACTTCATTCATACTGGCTATTCTCGATGCCTTATCTTTCCACAGGCTTTAGAATTATTTTATTGTAGCTACAAAGTAACATAAATGAGTTCTGATTGGGATCATGTTAAATCTATAAGTTAAGTTGGGAAGAATGAATATCTTAACAATATTGAGTCTTTCATTCCATCAACATAAAATATTTACTTAAATTTTTAAAGTCTTCCGTCAGTATTTTGTAGTTTTCTGTATATAGATCTTTTAACGTATTTTCTTAGATATTTTAACCTAAATATTTTTTGGGGGGAGCATTATTATAAATGATAAGGGACCAGCATATGGTGTAGTGGTTATGTCACTGGACTCCAACATAGTCTACCACAGTTCAAGTCCCGGACATGGCAGCTTAAAACTCACATCAGGCATGTGCATATGTGTGCCCAAGATCCAGAGAGGAGAATGGAGGAGGAGGGATTTCAGCAGGCCATCTCCCTGGGGGGTAATTTCTCGCTTTCTGTCTCTCTGTCAAATGCACGTGCCATATACCAAAAAATCTCTCCTAAATAAATAAATAAATAAATAAATAATTTTTAAATATATAGTTCTAGTTCATCACTGGTATAAATAAAGCAATTAATTTTGTATACTGACCTTATATAGTAGTCTTGCTATATACTATCTATGTCAGTTCTAAGAATTTAGTTTTTTCCCCTTCGAAATTTCTTTAGAATTCTTTATGATTTTCTACATAGATAACCACGTCATATATGAATACAGATGGTTTTATTTTTATTTCCCAATCTACATTTCTTTTATTTCCTTTTTTGTTCTAGTTAACTAGTTATTATGTTGAATAGATGAGTGGTAAGAGAAAACATCCTTCCCTTGTTCCTGATCTTAAGGGGAAGGAGTCTAGTTGTTTATCATTAAGTGAGAATTAAATGTAGTTTTTTTTTTCTTTTTTTTTTTGGAGAGATTTTGCTATAAGGTGCGTGCGCTGGCCAGAAAGAGAGAGGCAGAGAGCCAGAAAGTGAGAAATCACCCCCCAGGGGGGATGGCTATGCCACAGTCCCTTCTCCTCCATTCTCCTCTCAGGATCTTGGGCATGCATGCACACGCACCCGGCATGAGTCTAAGCCACCCAGTCTGGGACTTGAACCGCAGTTGACTACATGGGAGTCCAGCGACATAGCCGTTACACTAACTGCTGGTCCCTTAAATGTAGTTTTTTTGTAGATATTCTTCATTTTATTTTGTAGATTTTCTTTATTAAGGCAATTACTCTTTATCCCAATTTTGCTTAAAGTTTTAGTTATGAATGGATGTTGAAATATGTCAGATGCTTTTATTTTGGTGTCAATTATTATGATCATAATTTTTCTTTAGTCTACTGATGTGGTGGATTACATTGGTTTTTAGAATGTTGAACCAACCTTGTCTACCTAGGAAAAAATCACACTTGGTTATGGCGTGTAATTCTTTTTATACATTTTTGGACTCAATTTGCTAATATTTTCTGAGGATATTTTTTCATCTGTTTTTGTGAAATATTTTGGTCTGTAGTTTTCCTTCTTTGAATGTCCTCATTGGTTTTCATATAGGGTAATGTTGGCCTCATAGAGTAAGTTAGAAAATACTTTCTCTGCTATTTTCTGAAGGCAATTGTGAAAAATTGACATTATTTCTTTATTAAATGTTTGGTAGAACTTACTATTGAAACCATCTGAGTATGGTGCTTCCTTTTTGGAAAGGTAATTATTATTCAATAATTTTTCTATGTCTACTGTGTGTGTTTCAGTGGTTTGTATCTTTTTTTTTTTCGGAGAGGTTCTTGCTATAGGGCGTGTGCACTCACCAGAAAGACAGAGAGAGACAGAGAGACAGAAAGAGAGAAATCACCCCCCCTCCCCAGGGGGAATAGCCATGCTGCAATCCCTTCTCCTCCATTCTCCTCTTCGGATCTTGGGCACACATGCACACACGCCCGGTGTGAGTTTAAGCCACCAGGTCCGGGACTCAAACCACAGTTGACTACATGGGAGTCCAGTGACATAGCCATTATGCCAACTGCTGGTCCCAGGTGGTTTGTATCTTTAAGTTATTTGCCTGTTTCAACTAAATTAGCAATTTTGTGTGCATAGAGTTGTTCACAGTATTTATTATCCTTTTAATGTCTAAGGGATTAGTAATATTGACCTTTCTTTTATTTATGATACTGGTAATTTGTACCCTGTCTCTCTCTCGCTCTCTGTCTCTTATTCCCTCCCCCCCCCCAGTCTCTTACTCTCTCTCTTTTTTCCCTTTGTTTCCTAAGGTGGAAGCCTGGGTTATTGACTATAGATCTTTCATCTTTTCTAATATATGCATTTAATGATGTAGATTTTCTTCTAAGCACTGCTTTTGCTGTATTCACCAATTGAAAACTTTTTTCCATCACTCATAATAGAGTACATGCGTGTGAGAAAGAAAAGAACACCAACCGTGGGTGTGGTCACACCATTGATTCTTTTCTACAGTCTTCCAGTCCCTCAAATCCTAAGCACTCACACATGTACCTGGCACGTACAGGCTGACCAGGCTGGGGATTCAAACTGCTCACCTTTTGGAATCTGGCTTTTCTTGAGCAGTTCATTACTGCTGTGCCATGCAGCTGGCCTCCCACAAATTTTGATATGTTGTATTTTTATTTACTTTAAAATATTTCTTAATTTGTCTTGAGACTTCTTTGACCAGTGGGTTATTTGAAAGTGTGTTATTTAATTTCCAAGTTTTTGGAGATTTTCTGACTATTTTTCTGTTGTTGATTTCTAGTTTAATTCCATTGTGTTACAATTTATGATAAACTGACTGAGAGTTGATCTGTGTTTAATGTTTGGTATAACTAGGTGCCAGAGGGTTCAAATTCATAGTGTCCTTATTTTTCTCTTCTTGATTTTAAGTTTGCCTAAGTATTAATATAATTCCTAGAGATTTTATGTCTTATAGCTCTTTCAACTATAATCTATTGTCATTATGCTGGAGCCCTGTTAGTATGGTGGTAAAGTATGGAAGAGGGGGTAATTTTATAATTTTCAGATTAAGTGTTTATTGGAACCCTATCTTGTAGCTATAACCTTACCAACTTTTTCTCCAGCTTTTTGTTCTCCCTGCCCTGCACTCTCTTCCCTGACTACTGCATTCCCCAGTGTATTTCCTTAAATCCCTGCTACCTGTTAAGTATGTTTTTCCCCCTTAAGTGAGATAAGAAGGTTAGACAAAGCTGGAGTGGGAGGAATGTACTTCCCCAGACTGGGATAAGACTCAGATAAAGAATTTTCCCCTGAAGAAGAGACCTTAGTTACGGAGAAATCTCTGGGCATATTTCACAGTGATTATCCCTTCCCTTGTCAGAACCAGGAGGGGATCTTTCTTGGATTTTCACTGTGAGAAATTAGTGAGGATCTTAGAGGTAGAGCTTTGGTGTGTGAGCCTCTACTAAGACCATGGTCCCCAGGAATTTCTCAGAGTCTTGCTCGTTCACACATAGACTTCAGCAATTCATCCAAGTTGCCATTTAAGTGTTTTTGCCAATTCATATTTATAGCTAGTTCTGCTCCAGGTAAGCAGATCTCAGCTATGTCTCTGGATAAACTCACCTCTTCAGATTTGGGGGTAATAGTTTACCCTGAAACTTCAATTCTCTTATGAATCCAAGAAAAGTCAGTGATTTTTCAGTTCTACCTTTTCTTCTTGTAATTTAGTTTTTAATTAGTGAAACCACTTTGGTCTCTCCTTGAAGGAAATATAATATTTTAGAACTCCTTTGGTGGGGTTGTAATTCCTGAGTGGATTGTTTTTCTACTCCACTTTGTTCCAACTCATAACAACCATATGTTATGATCTTGTCAGAAGAGTCATCTCAAATAACTATATAAGCAAAATACTTAAAGATAAGGTGCTATAAAATGTCATTTAATACAACTTTCATCTAAAAATTGAGTAAGCCATTTTCTTCTCAGAGGGCTTTTCTCCTATTGTTCACTGGAAACTGTCACTGCTTTGCCTGTAAACATTCCAGTTGTCTGCCTCCCAGAATATAGGTCTGCTCTATGCAGTGTTCTGCCTCTTACAGCTGTATTATTTTTCTTTCCAAAATTATATATTGAGTCATCAGAAAAGTCATGATGCATTTTTGCATAGAAAAATACATCAGTGATTTTTCCGATATCCCAATAAATGAGGGGAATTCAAGAAGTTCTTAGAAAAGGTGGAATTAAAGTACAAGTCTTGTAACCTGTTCCCTTTGTTTACATGCATTCTTATGTCTTTGAGCACAACATAATGTAGATGTTGAAGATGGCAAATATGTTTATCTCATTAATTTTATTATTACACACTATGTACATGCTTTTTAAAAAAACCATACTGTATACCACAAAAGTGTATAACAGGGGACCAGCAGGTGGCATGGTGGTTAAGGCGCTGGACACTCCCATATGGCCGACCATGGTTCGAGTCCTGGATCTGGTGGCTTGCTTTCTTGCTTCTCCTTTGTCTCTCTCTATTTCTCTCTCTCTCTGTGTGTCTCTGTCTGGTCAAATTAAAATAAATGAATGAATAAATAAAATTAAATGAATAATTCTTTTTTAAAAAAGGGTATGACAATTGCATGTTAATCAGAAATGACAGTACTAAAATTTTTTTTTTAATGTTTAAAGTTTATTTTGGTGCCAAAAATTTTGAAATCCATGTGTAGTTTTTTTCCATAATGTACATTTTTATGAACTTTTTCAAGATCCCTCATATATCACATAAATAAAACTCATTAGAAAATATTCAAATGATACACATTTTTTTAAATGTGAAAAATTCCCTCTTTTCTTCCCACTTCCCACACTAGAGATAACTGCTAGAAAGAATTCAATATGGTCCTTCTAGTTCTTTGTCTAACCAGTTACACACAGACAGACCGTTTTAAAAAACATATTCTATTTATTATTTTGTGGCTTGCTTTTTTTCTTAATATGTCTGGGAGAGTCTTTATTCAGTACACATCAGCCTCCTTCTTTCCTTGCGCTGTTTCCCTATTTCTGGACACTTTTATTGTTTCCAGGATTTTGCTACTACAAACAGTGCTACAGCAAATAACATGTGTATGTTGGTGTGCACAGGTGCAAGTGTTTAATGGATAATTTCCAGAAGGGTAATTGATGCTTTATTTTATTTTACTCATTTTTCTGTGCATTACATTATACTCTTCCGAAGGGTAATTGATGCTTTATTTTATTTTACTCATTTTTCTGTGCATTACATCACACTCTTCCCATGAATCCAAGAAGAATCCCCTAACTGGCATTTTTCTCCTCTTGAAATTGTTTTCCCCATCAGAGAATAATAGTCTTCACTTTCCTTTGGAGATCACTAGAGAAAACCCAATGTAGACTTAGTACAGAAGAACTAGAAAATTGCTGCTTCTAAAATAATTATTACAAGTTATTAGGCAGGTTTATGCCACCCAAAGAATTTCCTGACATTTTAGTATGTAGAGTGCATTTTAGGGTAGGCTCTTCCCAGCTATTACATTCTCCATCCTCTTTTTGTTGTTGTTGTTGTTGTTGCTGGAGAGGTTTTCGCTATAGGGCGCGTGCGCTCGCCAGACAGAAAGAGAGAGACATAGAGACAGATATTACAAGTTATTAGGCAGGTTTATGCCACCCAAAGAATTTCCTGACATTTTAGTATGTAGAGTGCATTTTAGGGTAGGCTCTTCCCAGCTATTACATTCTCCATCCTCTTTTTGTTGTTGTTGTTGTTGTTGCTGGAGAGGTTTTCGCTATAGGGCGCGTGCGCTCGCCAGACAGAAAGAGAGAGACATAGAGACAGAAAGTGAGAAATCATCCCCCAGAGGGGATGGTCATGCTGCAATCCCTTCTCCTCCATTCTCCTCTTGGGATCTTGGGCACGCACGCACACGCACCGGGCGTGAGTTTAAGCCACCGGGTCCGGGATGCGAACCGCGGTCGGCTACATGGGAGTCCAGCGACATAGCCATTACGCTAACTGCTGGTTCCCGACATTCTCCATCCTCTTATCAGTCCCATAAATGTGCAATTTTTTTTAGAGGTTTTTGCCTTAGGGCACATGCGGTAATGCCTGGAGTGAGTTTTAAGCCACCAAATCTGGGACTTGAGCCAAGGTTGGCCATTTGGGAGTCCAGTGATGTAACTGCTACATCATCAGCTGGCTCCTAATTGTGCAAATTTAAGAAGGAAATAATGAAGAGAAAGTAATGGATCAGAGAGCTGTTTTCTTATATATGGGGAGCTTTCTCAGCAAATGGTCAACTATAACTTCTTTACTTCCAGTTCTTTGATTTTTTTAAAGTTTTTTTACAAGTGCGGTATCTTATATTTTTAATGTTTTATGGAAGAAATATCTTATTAAATATATATAATAATAATAATAATAATAATAATAATAAATATTTTAAAAAGAAAAAGAAATTAATAACATATAAAAATAAAGGCCTCTCACTTATGGTCTAGTTCTACATTGATTTCTATAACATTCTAATCCATTGGAATCCTAAAGATACCCAGCCAAAATTCTCATGTTATTTTTACCAAATCTGGTAGTTAGCACCCTGGTTCCACAGGTGATGAAAGTCAAGAACTTTCAGATTGTCTTCTATATCCATCCACTTTGAATCAAACAATGGGGTTTCATTGTTCCTTATGACTGAATAGTATTTGCTAGGATGCTTGTGCCACAGTTTTTCAACCCAGTCATCAGTTTTTAGACACTTAGGTTGATTCCATGTCTTAATGATTGTGACTAATGCTGCAATAAACATGAATGTACTAATGTCTTTTTTTCTAAGTATTCTCCTATCCTTTGTGTAAATACCAAAGAGTGAGATTACTGGAACATGTGGTGGTTCTATTTGTAGGTTTTTGAGGAACCTCCATATTGTTTTCCACAGAGGTTGTACTAATTTATATTCCCACCAATAGTGTAAGAGGATTCCCTTTCTGACACAGCCTGGCCAGTACTTGTTTTTTATTTTTTTTTTATTCCAGCCATTCTGGGGTTAAATAGTGGTTTTCATTTGTATTTCCCTTATGACAAGAGACTTTGAACAGATTCTATTCATAAGTCTTCCTTGGAGAGTTGTCTATTTTCTATTCATAAGTCCTCCTTGGAGAGTTGTCTATTTAATTCATTTGCCCATTTTTCAATTGGATTATTCTTTTTTTTAAAATGAGTGAGGTGCTTGAGTTTCCTATGTATTCTGGTTGTCAAGCCCTTGTCTGAAGAATAATATGCAAATATTTTCTCCCATTCTGGGGTTGTCTTTTCACCTTAATTATTGTTTCCTTTGATGTGAAAAAGCTGTGTTAACTTGATGTAATGATACTTGTCTATTTTGATCTCTCAATTTCTTTTTTCCAGTTTTTCATAGTTTTCCTTGTGGAGGTATTTCACCTTTTGATTGGGTTTATTCCTATGTATCTCATTGGTTTTGTGGCTATTGTAAATGGGATTTCTTTCTTCAGTTCTGTCTCAGACTGTTCATTGTTGATATATAAAAATGGCTATAGATTTTCATTCATCACTTCTAGGAGTTTTTTCATGGATTCCTTTGGATTTTCTATGTATGTATTATCTTCAAATAGGGACGATTTAGCTGCTTCTTTATCTATGTGAATGAATGCTTTTTATCTTGCTCTCCTATCTAATTGCATTGGCTAGGATTTCCAAACCTATGTAAGCAAAGTGAGCCAGACTTTGGAAGATACACACTGTATAACCCCACCCAATATGTACTGAATGTCTGCACTCTAATGCAGAAATGGAATGATCTAAAGATATAATAGTAGAGAGGGTAAGTATAGGTACCAGAGACTGTAAGGGAGGAGAATGGGTGGTAGAAGTTGGGTGGGAGGGGTAAAGGAAAGAAACACTAACAGACACAAGAATGTAAATTTCTCTGTTGAGAAAAAAATGAATATAAAAATCTGTAATAGTAAGAAAATGTTTACTTAAATTTATATTAGCTTGGGACCAGCAGATGGCATAGCGCTTATGTTCCTAGACTCCCACATGGCTAGCCGTGGTTTGAGTGGCAGACCTGGTGGCTTAAAACTCACACTGGGCACATGTGCATGCATACCCAAGATCCCAGGAGGAGAATGGAGGAGAAAGAATTGAAGCAGGGCCATCCCCCTAGGGATTGATTTCTCACTTTCTGTCTCACCATGTCTGTCTGTCTGTCTTTCTCTCTCTCTCTGTCTCTCTCTCTAGTGAGAATATGTGCCCTGAGGCAAAAATCTCTAAAAGAAATCTTATTTTCTCAATGCTTAGAATAAATATTTCAATTAATTTTTTTAAAAAAAGAACTTATAGGTTAGAGCAGATGCTGGGAGTAAGAGGTATATCCCAAGAAAATGTCTATAACCCAGTGGATAGAACTGTATCCAGTGAGAAACAAGGAGTCCTTAAGTAAGTGTTAAGAGTCTAGATCCGTGCTTGTATAAATCTTTTCCTATCACTTTCTGCCATTTCCTATCTTCCTGTATTCTTGTACCTCTTAGACTTCGCTTCAGTAGTATATATCGTAGATTTGTGGTTTTGTCAGTTCAATTATGTACATCCCTCACCACCCCTTTTGTTGTCTAGCTCTCAGCAGAGTTGGGGTCGAGCGTTTCCTGTTGTCCTTCATGTGTCTTAGACAATTTGACCTGCTGTGAGCTGGAACCAAAGCAGTGAATTGCTAAAATAAATGAATGTTAGGGATGATATTCAAAACAAAAGTCACTGACCAATCAAATAGAATGCCAGACACAGTCCTGGAGTCATATCTTGGAGCTTCCTGGTGTTCCAACTATTGGAACATGGAACAAGTTCAGGAATGTCTAGAGGATGGTAAGGGGGAGAGTTCTCAGGAAAGAATGGTTATTTATTTGCAGCTACAGAAATATTTCAGTATTTAACGACCATTGTGGCGTACGGATGTATACCAACGGAGTAGTCACCATGAATAAGTGTCTCAGGCCAGCTCCATAGTCTGGTGGTTGGGGCAGCCAGATCCCACATGGGCAACCACATAGTTCAAATCTCAGCCCCAGTGGTTTGAGATATATACTAGGTGCATGTGCAGCTAAAATCTGACAGTGTAGAGAAATGGAGGAGAAGGGATTGTGGCATGGCTATGTCCCACTGGGGAGTACTTTCTTCTTCCTCCCCCACCCCTGTGAATGCACATACCCTCTGACCAAAAAAAATTTAAAAAGCCTAATGATCCCAATAGTCATTGTAGCACTATTTACAATAACCTAGATATGGAATCAACCTAAGTGTCCATCAGCAGACAAACAGATACAGGACATACATGTGTGTGTGTGTGTACATATATACACATATATACATATACACACACAGTGGAATACTACTCTGCCATTAAGAACAAAAGCCTGCCATTTGACAGTAAATGTGATCCTGGAAGATATTATGTTAAATGAAATAAGCCAGGCATAGAAAGCGAGACACCGTATGTCCTCCCTCATATGTGGAAATGGAAGAAGTGACCTCATAGAGGTAGAGAGATAAGGAATGACTGTTAGAGATTGGGAGAAATGGGGAATATCTTGTGTTATAAAATATAGTAGGGAAACTGTAGACAGCAACAACTTGTTATGTGTCTTAAAGTAACTAAAGGAAAGGATTTTGATTATGCCCAATACAAGTAATGATAAATGGTTGGGATGACAGGTATGATAATTACCCTGATTAAATAATTTCACATTGTATTCTTTTTAAATTATTTTTATAAGTATTTTATTTAGCTTTATTTTATTTTTTTGTTGTTGTTGTTAATTTGACCAGAGAGGGAAAGCAAAAATGCAAGCCATCAGGTCCAGGACTCAAATCGTGGTAGGCTACTTGGGAGTCCAGCACCCTTAACCACCTCGCCACCTGCTAGCCCCCTCATGTTGTATTCTTGAACTGAAAAATCACTTTATATCCCGGTAAATACATACAGTTATTGTATATTAACTAAAAGTAAATGAAAATGCAAAAAATAAATAAAGCCTAATGTGGTCCAGTGATAACATCCAGGGCATAGGTTGGAGAGGTACTTTGCCAACATTTGCTTTTTGGCCACTGGGTCTGGATAAGTGGGAAAGCAAAACAGAAACAAAATGGAGGCCAAGCTGCTGGATGAAAAAGTGATACAAATACAGTATAGACTAATTATTAGAGTTTCAGTGGTAGTGTATTCTCAAACACATAGATGAAATGGAATGTGAGAGAGTTTATTACTTACAAGGAGATGTAGAATCATGAATCAGTACAAGAAGAGAAGGGGGATAGTGGTGTAGGTATGGAAGTGAAAAGTGGAATATAATAGGCTCTTGGTATTAGTTGTTGAATGAGGATAAAGTTTGAATGATCACAGGATGAATATCTGTTGATGTATGCTAGGTATAACGTTGAATTTTTGTAAATGTGGTTCCAGCCCTGCAAAAATGCAATATATCCCTATAAAATTGAACCACATTTTTAAAAGGGGCTGTTTTCCTTTTGTGTTATACATACCAATAGCCCTGCCCCCCCATTTCTTTGAGTGCTTTTTTTTTTTAGACTGTTCCCAACGAATGAACCCTTATGCAGCTATGACATTACTGAAGCATTATTTCAACATCTATGCATGAGGTTTCTTTCTAGCCTCTTTCCCCTTGCATTTTTGTTAGTGTTTAACTAGTCTACTTAATCAGTTACTTTTCAGTCCTCCCAGGGAAATTTCTAATGGTTCATGGTTTAGGGATTGAAGCTAAGGTTTACTCTCATGTAATTTCCTTTTTTGTATTTTAAGGGGTTTTCAGTTTTAAGCATCCTGTAATTTTTAGGGAGAAAAAAGTTGTTTCCATATTGGCAAATAAATTAAACGCATTCATTTGTATGCCTCCTCATTTAAGCAGTGTTTTCTAAAGAGCCATTGTAAAGTATTAGACTTGAGTATAACCTATGAAGAGAAAAGCTGTTTCAATATTGACTTTTGTGTGTGTGTGTGTGTGTGTGTGTGTGTGTGTGTGTGTGTGTAACTAGTTTACTGTGTGTTGTTCCTGGACATAGGCAATGTAAATTAACCTTTTAGGGGCTTTTCTTCTATGAGATTGAGATCTAATTGTACTTTAACCTGAGTAATTTTCCTGTTAGAACATTCGATTATTTTATACTTAACTACATTATACCTTCACAATTTACTTAAGATAAGTTTTACTTTTTTTCTTATAGAGGCAAAAATCTAGACTCACTCAAATACTTTAATCTTACATTTAGGCTCATTGTCTGATTTTACTCTGCCTTTCCTGCCAGCATATTTATATACCAGAAACTTAACTCTTGTTGTAATACACTGTTTTTTTTTTTAAAGCCTTTTGTGTTTTGTTACTTTGTGCCTCACTAATTGGTCCTGAATGGAAAAAGAGTCTCTGTTGCCCTTTTTGACAACTAAATTTTCTGAATTTATTCTTTCTACTAAATTTTTAAAATGTTATGTAAAGAAACCAACTGGATATGAAATATGACCACAGTTTAAGCTGTTTGCCCTTGAGTCAGATACAGATACTTTGATGAAAGTGTACAGCTTAATCTCTCTTTTTGGTGAAACCTGAAATAGTATCGGTGTCATTATCATCATTATTGTACATTTTAAAATATTTTTTCTACTCTAAAAATTATGATGAGTATTTAAAAATTCCTGGTTCACACTTGTGCCAAGTGCCTCCTAAAGGGGGGATGTCTTCATGTGCTGAAAGTTGTTCAAAACATAGCCATAAGGGCCAGGCATGGTGGCATGTGCCTATAATCTTAGCTGAGAGACTGAAGCTGAGGATTGCAGCAGGGAGACCTTGTCAAAAGTACCTTTCTCTCTCCCTCCTGTGTTCTCTCATTCAAAATAAAGGAACAGGTAAAGTATTGTTGTGCAAGGCTGAGTTCACATGGGAGGCCCAGATTTGGATCTCAAGCCAAATTGAACAGGGTAGGTATTGTAGCATACACAAATAGTCATCCTATTAGAGCTTGACTGGAAGATTGCAATGGTAAGATCCCGTCACATATACTTATCTCTCTCTTTCCATCTTCTTCCAATGCTTATACATGTTTGTGCTCTCTCAGGGGGTGGGGAAAAGATAGATACCCTCTAACCTATCCCAAATTTTACAGAAAAAATGCCCTGGTGTTTTCACCAGGCACATATGCTGTTCCCCATGATCCGACAGTCTGGAGGAAGGTGATTGTGTTTTGTCTAGACCCTGTGGAGGTTGCTTCTCTCTCTCTTTCTTTCTTTCTTTCTCTCTCTCACTCTTCCCCCTTACCTTCCTACCTCCTTCCCTCTCCCTCTCATGTGCAGGCACTCTACCATGAATAAAAATAAAAATGGGGGGGCAGCAGGTGGTGTAGTGGTTACTTGTTTTCTTGTTTTCTTTTTTTTAGAGGTTTTTGCTATAGGGCGTGTGCGCTCGCCAGAGAGAGACAGAAAGCGAGAAATCACCCCCCAGGGGGATGGCCATGCCACAATCCCTTCTCCTCCATTTTCTTCTTGGGATCTTGGGCACGCATGCACACGTGCCCGACGTGAGTTTTAAGCCACCAGGTCTAGGACGCAAACCACAGTTGACTACGTAGGAGTCCAGCGACATAGCCATTACGCTAACCGCTGGTCCCTGGTGTAGTGGTTACATCACTGGACTCTCCTACAAGGCCAACCACGGTTCAAGTCCTAGACCTGAAGGCTCAAAACTCATGTCAGGCAAGTGTGCGTGCATGCCCAAAGTCCCAAGAGGAGAATGGAGGAAAAGGGATTGTGGGGTGACCATCCCCCCTGGAGGGTGATTTCTTGCTTTCTGTCTCTCTGGTAAGCACATGCACCATATAGCAAAAATATTTCTAAAAAAAAAAATTAATTGCTCTGGTGTGCATAAAATAACTCCCAAATACTCCCCCCTAATGAAACAAAATTTTATTGTAGGAGCCACTGACATTTCAGAAATTGAGAAATTATCTGATCAAAGGTGTTGCAGAAAGATAACTCTGCTTGTCCCAAAGTGCTAATTACTGTTTTTGTCATAGGATACAGTAAAAACTGGTAAGCATTTCTTTGTCTTTCATTATAGTATTGATTGACCCTCACTAGACAGTCTGTATCTTGAACATATGCTAAAGTTTATAATTTGGCAGAGAAGGGAATGGGGAGTAGAAAAGAATGAAATAAATATACTATGTAAGACTCTGAATACCAGTGCCTCATTTCTTAATCCAAATTGTAATTAAATCGCATTTTAGTATGAAGACTGTATCATAGCTGCTCACCTTCTGGTTCACAGAGGAAGCAACTTTACATGGAATAAAAAAAAAAAAATCTCTCCACTGGAAGTGCTTATAAAGTATTTGAAAAACACATAAACTTTCACTAAAAGTTATTAATCAGCTATGCAATCCACAGAACTATACATTTTTTAAGAGAGATTTTTCCTGTAGGGTGAATGCACTCACTGGAGAGACAGAGACAGATAGAAACTGCAAAATCACCCCCAAGAGGGATGGCCATGCCGCCATCCCTTCTCTTCCACTTGGCTATTGGGATCTTGGGCATGCGTGCACATAGGCCTGGTGTGAGTTTTAAGCCATGAGTCCAGGACTCGAACTGTGGTCGACTACATGGGAGTCTAGCAATGTAACCACTATGCTATCTGCTGGTCTCTAAAGTCATTCTTTATTAAACAGGATTTTATCTGTAGTATCTGAAGGCCACTGTATTATCTAATAAGACATTATCATTCCAGATTATTCCATGCTTCAACAGAGTATTTTGCAGTCAATTTAGTAAAGATACTATCTTTTCTATTACTTGAAAATGTATGGTTCTGGGAGACCAGCAGATGACATAATGGTTATGCTGCTGGACTCCCATGTAGTTGACCATGGTTCAAGTCCCAGACCAAGCGACTTAAAACTCACACAGCGCACATGTGCATGAATGCCTAAAATCCCGAGAGGAGACTGGAGGAGAAAGGATTGTGGCATGGTCATCCCCCCTGGGGGCATGATTTCTCACTTTCTGTCTCCCTCCCTGTCTCTGTCTCTCTGGTGAGCACGTGCCTGATAGCAAAAATCTCTCTCAAAAAAAATAAATAGAATGACTTTAGGGCACAGCAATAATGCACTCCTCAAGTGATACTAGATCCCACATGGTGACTGATTCGAATCTCCAGCCATGTCAGCTGGAAAATATATTAGGCATGCACACCAGTGCCCAAGATCCAATGGACTGGAGGAAGGAGATCATGGCATGACCAGATCCTGTGGAGAATGCTTCTGATTCTCTCTCACATGCATGCATATACATTCTGTCATGAATAAACAAAAATAAATAAAGAATGAATGATTTTATAAAAGAGGTTTATGAGGTTTGGCACATTATCTTTTTTTTTATTGAGATTTTTGCTATAGAGTGTATGTTCTTGACCAAGAGACTGAGAGAGAGAAGTGAGAAATCACTCCCCTGGGGGAATGACCATACTACATTCCCTTCTCCTCCATTCTCTGAGGATTTGGGGCATGCATGCACATGTGCCCAGTGTGAGTTTCAAACCACTGGATCTGGGATTCAAACTGCGTGGCCATGTGGGAGTCCAGTGCCTAAACCAGTACGTGACCTGCTGATCCTACTCTTTCTTCTTTTTTAATTGACAGAGGGCACATATGCTCACCAGGGAGAGAGAGAGAAGGGGGGGAGAGAGAGAATGAATACATTCCCAAAGGAACATGGTCATATCATAATCCCTTCTCCAACTCTCCATCCTGTCAGGACTTTAGGCACATATGCACACTCACTTGGTGTATTTTTAAAGCCACCAAGGCCAGGACTGGAATCACAGTTGACCATGTGGGATCCAACTCCCTTAATCATTAGGCTGTCAGTCTGGCTCATACGTTACCTTCTTTGAATAAGATATACCTACTTAAAAAAAGATTTATTTTTGAGAGTAAGAGAAAGAAAGATAAGCACCTTTAGCAGGGTCACACACCTCAGTCACTCCCTACTGACCAGGTTTTCCAGCCAGCTAGGAACATGGGCACATGCACCTTGCACGTATAGATCAGCCAGGGAACCAAACCCATGACTCCTCATATGGATCTAGCATCATGTGAGCAGTGCATTACCATTGTATCACCAAACTAGCCTAAGATACTTTCTAACAGTATAATCATGTAAGACTGTCATACTTGAGCCACAGTTGACTTTTGCTTTTCATGGCATTGTTGTTCATTGCCAGTTAATAGTCTCAGTTGCCACTTACTTTTAATTCTCCTTATTAATGCTAAATTAGTTCATTAGAAGGGTGAGCTAGATTTATTCATCAGGAGGGTGAGATATTATAATAATGATGGCTTGAAAGCATACAGGTTTCATGCAATTCCTCTCCTTTCATAAAGTTTTGTTGTATTAACATTTTGGCATGCATCAAGCCTTAGGAGTTGATGAGAGTAATAACTTTTCAGAGTTGTACATTTAAGGTCTCATTATTGGAGTGCACTGTGATTGGGTTAATGTTTAACAGTGGCTGTCCTACAGATTTACTTAGGGACTTGGGAAATAACATTTTTACTCTTCTTTACTGAACATGCCTAACTACCCAGTTAATAAAGACCTGCTTTAAAATAGTCCTCAGAATAGGGCCAGAGAAGGGAAGGCCTTTAATAGAAACACAGTAGTGAATTTATTGTCAGGGCTGACTAACTTTCACTCAGGCTGGATTAATGAGTAGCAGAGTTGATGTTGCTTTCTGGGTAGAGCGCTATTGAAACAACTCATTTTCTTGACTGTACTCTGGGTTTTCAAAGTGACTAAGTGTGATTAAAGAACCATTTATAGTGAGTTCAAGTGCAGTTCAGTTTTACACATTGTAATTAGAATATGTACATAGAGAAATAAATATAAAACATGTGTATAAAGATAATTATAAAGTGAGCATTCAAGTAACTACTGCCCAAACCAAGAAAAATGACCAGTATTCTGGAAGCCCCAACCTCCTGCTATGTGTCTCCTAAGAGGGACCGTCTCCCTTGAATAGTTCTTATCTTTGCTTTTGTAATTTTCTTACTTTTTGTGATGTAATCACTTATATTTGTATTCTAAAGTGATATGATTTGTATTCTAAAGTGATACAATTTAGTGATATAATGAATGTTTGCATGCTTTTGAATTTTAAAGGAGTAGAATTATAATGTGATGTGCTCTATTGTTTCTAGTATCTTTTACTCAGCATTATGCTCATGAGGTTTTATCCATGTTATTGCTATCCAGAGCATTTTTAAAAGCCTTTTCTATGTTTACCTCTCTCTTTTTTAGTTAAGACCTTCAAATTCTTTTGGATATTTTTCCTTTATCTTCTTGGACTTTCTGCTAAGTGAGGTCTGAAGACTAAAACTTACCTGGGTCTCAGTTTTCTGAGCTGTTTAGATGAGACTACATCTTTAAGGCTTCTGTGCTCTGTTAAAAATCTTCCTTTCTCCAAGCCTGGTCCAAGGGTCTGGTCATGTGATTTCAACAGTGACATCACATTCTGACCGCCGGGGAACACTGGTGGTTCTTTAGGTGGCGTTTGTTGCTGTGAAAGGCAGAGAACGCAGCAAGTGCCCTTCTAAAAAGCACTTCAGAGCAGCGCTCCTTCCGTAAAAAGCGCCTCAACCTAAAAGACCAAATGTGGGCTGCCAAGGTTATTTCTTCCTTGAGGCAGAAAAAAAGAAACTGTGATTGAAGGTAAGCAGATTTGAGCCCAGCCAAGGACTCAAGCATGCCCCCTGGGCAGGGGATCTGGAGAATCGCAAGCAGATTGTTGTAGGATTCTAATCACTGCCTGCTCTAAGAGAGTGGCCTCACAATTGCATTTCCAACAGGAGCCAGACTACAAAGGAGGAGGATGTGGTGCTCATGTTACCTAGTGATGTAATAGGATTCTTTCTTTCCTGCTAGGAAGCTGTTGCAGATCTTTATTTCGCTGTAATATCCTTAAAACTGGGGGTCTAATTTGATATATAGTGTAACATGAGATAGCTATTGATGCTTTTTAAAAATCAGTTTCACAAAATCCTTTTTTCATTTCTTTCCTGAAAGGAGAACTCTTAAATCAGAGTAAATTCCATTGAACCCTTAACCTGTCTTCAAAAGTACATTTCTAGTTGTTTGGTAACCTGCGTTCATTTGGCTCGATAATTGATACAGCTTGTCTCCCCCACCCCCACATACTCATACTTCATTCTCTTTCTGTGCTTATTTGCTAGGAGGCTTTTTCCCTCCAAGCTCTCAGACAGCATACCAGCTTTCATCTTTATCAGTATGACACTGACATGATAGGAAATGCTTGGCTGGTGATTCAGCAGCCATCCATTTTATAGTCAGGTACGAGTGAAGATATGGAAAGGACTTTGGTTTGGGTTTTAAGATTAACTTGTTCACCTCTTCCACTCTACCCCCACCTCCACCCTTCAGAGGATTTAGACTCTGCAGAGCCTTTCCTTTCAAATGTGTATGAATGCTGCTTAAGAAAGGTATGCTGCATTACATATTCAGAAGACTTACCATTGGTAAGCCTGGTATAGCATGGGTGTTCATTCAGACTTACCCCATGAGAGTGCTAAAGTTGTCTGTCAGGAGTTTACAGTGAAGATAGAGATTCAAATGGCAGGAGAGTGTCAGTTCACACCCAGTCAGTTCACACCCACTCGGGCCTTCTCTGCAGAGGAATTCATCACCAAACAATCCTAAGGAAGCCTTGTGCCTACCTAGGTTGGTGCTGCAAATGTGAGCTTTGCCTGGGTGAATTTAAATGATGGCATTACTCTGTAATTTTCTCAATGTACATTTGCATAAATTTCCCAATACTACTTTATATTTTGTGTTCAATAGCAAACTATTTTTCAGCAGTTGATATTGCAGAAATATTTTAAACAAGTTTATTTAGCTTTGTATGAGTACAACTTCTAAGATTAAGTACTTTTCCCTCATCTATTCTATTTGTCAAACAAATTTTGTTTGGTTCAACTGATATTTGTTGAGTTGTAGATATGTACTAGACATTGTGGAAACAGCAATGTGAATAAGATATTGGGCTACCAGCAAAGAGCTTCTAATCTATAAAGGAAGATAAAGCATATGTCTAAGTAATTGTAATAGAAGTAGTAAAAACAAAGCAGGTAAGGGGCTATGATAAATGGGCAAATGGATACATTTCTTCCATTTGAAGGATCAGAGAGGAGTATCACTGAGCCATGCACTGTTCTTTAAATCTCTGCTTGTAAAGCTTAGGCTGTTCTGACATAGAGTTTCTACATTGGGGATCAAAGTCTTATATCTATGAAGGAATATTTGTTTGTTCTAAGTTTAACTCTTGAAGAGACCAACATGCTTTCTTTTTTTGGGAGGAGGGGAGATTTTTGCTATAGGGCACATGTCCTCACCAGAAAAAGAGAGAGAGACAAAAAGTGAGAGATCACTCCCCAGGGGGATGGCCACGCCACAATCCCTTCTCCTCCATTCTCCTCTCAGGATCTTAGGCATGCACGCACACACACCCAGCGTGAGTTTAAGCCACCGGGTCTGGGACTTGAACCACGGCTGACTACTTGGGAGTCCAGTGACATAGACATTACGCCAACTGCTGGTCCCAAGACCAACATACTTTCTTTGGAGTCCCCAGTCAGGCAAAAAATCAGCCTCATAGGATTGAATTACTACCTTATAAATGTACAATGGTTCTTGATGTGATATGTCTGTAAAGACCTTTGACCCTTTTGTCTCCCTTCCTTAAACTTACCTAAACTGCTCCAACCTCTTCCCTGTCCTTCGTTTAATAAACCCTTTCCCATTATACACTAACTCCTATCATTTAGCTCTTGGTACTGTCATTCTCATCTGTCCCCTCCCATCACACTTCCTGTGTTCCCTCATCATTTTGGTGCCTAGACAATAGAAACCTTTGAATGTGATGGATTTCCACAAGGTGATTGTATTGCTTTATCAACACACCCTAACTGTAGTCATCAGATGTTTTAAGGGCTCACCTTTGGAGCTCAGAAAAATGTTAAATGTTAATGTATCTGAATTACGATTGTCTCTTTCCTGTTCTGAACAGAGGACAAGTCATACAATGGTGGAGGAATAGGTTCTTCAAATAGGATCATGGACTTCTTGGAAGAGCCAATCCCTGGTGTAGGGACATATGATGATTTCAATACAATTGACTGGGTAAGAGAGAAGTCTCGAGACCGGGATAGGCACCGAGAGGTAAGACAAAAGATGGTACATCAGTAAGTGTTAGGAAGCACCAGGGGAAGAAGTTGAATATATTCTTTTTGTTCTTTCCTTTCTTCAGTCCTGAGTGTAGCTGATTCTGGTTTCAATTAGCAATGTAGTTACATTTTTTTTTCAATTTTGCCATGGGGCATGTGTGCACCAGAGAGAAATGGAGAACAAGAAGGAAAGTGAGAAAGCACTCCCCTGGAGAATGGTCATGCCACTATCTCCTGTCTTCCATTTCTCCATCTTTTTGAGATTTTGGACAAGCACACACAAAACCTGGCATGTTCCTCAAGTTCTAGGTCCAGGACTCAAACCATGTGGTCAGCCATGTTGGATTCAGCTTCCCTAACCACCATGCTACTGGCTGGTCCATGATTTTAATTTTTATTTTATTAAAAAATGTTTTTAAAATTGCTGTCAAGATGGTACATACATTTGCTATTGAGAGACAGAGAGAGGGAAAGCAAGAAAGCACTCCATATGGGACATGGTCATGCTACAATCCCTTATCTTCTATCTCTCCCTCCTTTCAGGATTTTGGACACACATGCACATGTGCCTAGTGAATCTGGGACTTGAACCATGTAGTTGGCCATGTGGTGGGACCTAGCCTCCTTAACCACCAAGCCACAGGCTCACCTTTATGGTTTTTATTTTTAAAGGTATACAATATATTGTTTTTATCCTAATTTTTAAAAAATGCCATATTTAAGGATGATTTATCTTCTTTTTTTTCCTTTTTTTTTTTTTTTTGAGAGAGATTTTCACTGTAGGGCGCGTGCGTTCGCCAGACAGACAGAGAGAGACATAGAGACAGAAAGCGAGAAATCACCCCCCAGGGGGGATGGTCACGCCGCAATCCCTTCTCCTCCATTCTCCTCTCGGGATCTTGGGCACGCACGCACACGCGCCCGGCGTGAGTTTTAAGCCACCGGGTCCGGGACATGAACCGCGGTCGACTACGTGGGAATCCAGCGACATAGCCATTACGCTAACTGCTGGTTCCCGATGATTTATCTTCTTGTAATAGTAGTTGAAAAAGATCCATACAGACCAGAAATTAATATACATAATATACTCAACTGGGCTACACAGAGAGGTGAAAGCTAACTAGGGGGTGAGTGTCAAGATAGAAGTTAAAGATCTTCCTTCCCAGCTCATCTTCCTTTTATGGGTTTCCTCTTGATGTTAGATTTTTAAAACTAAGAAAAGTAAGTAGGGTCCTTTTTTTAAAAAATTAACCACCATGCTACTTGCTGACTCCATAGGGTCTTTTTAAATGAACAAAAGAAAAAGTTCTCAGTCTCAGTGTTTACTGAAGCATACAGGATAAGCTTGTGATTATACTCTTATGCAACCATAAAACTAAAGTAAATTTATGTATTCAACTCGAACAACATCACAAGAATGAAATTCAAATTAAGGACATTAATTTAATGTGATTGGTAATAGATGGTGCTTATGACTATGACACAGGTTCTTTTTAAATTGGCAAGAAAATTCCCCTACTTTTCTTTTTTTAAAGTACTGTGAAAACTTCTAAGAGCAGGTTGCCAGGGTCATATGCCCTTAACTTGGTGTTATGTATCATTTAAATTAGAGAATCACTAAGGGACAGATAGTACTGCAGTAGTAACTTGACTGAACCCACATGGAAAAGGGCATGAGTTTGTGTCTTTGGACCCCATCCCCCCGGGGCACTTTGGGTACATGTGCCCATGATTCAGGATGGTTGAGACTAGGGATGGATCATGGCATGAAGGCCTTGTTGGGGATCTCTCTCTTTGTCTCTTGCATGGAAGAAATAAATAAACTTAAAAAATAAATTAGGGGATCATAATTTCTAGTTTGTGTAAGGGTCACATTATTGTTTTTTCTTTCTTACTATTTCTGCTTGGATTCCAGTTTTACAATTTGATTTTCAGACTGACCCCACTCTCTCCTGAGTTCATGATCTCTTTATCACAGAACCAAGCAAATCTCCCAAGCAGTCAGTTGGAGATGGCTTTTCATTCTTAACCTTGTACCAGCTTCTGATTGGTTTTCTCATGACCACCTGAACCCAGGAATCAGGTTGTCCTGGGTACATACAGGTTTTGAGAAATTCCTTCTTAATCCTTGGATTTGTGGTAATTCGCCTGGGTTTGCTTATGACAACTCAAAAAAGTGATCTCCCAAAAACATTATTTTTCATGAAATTTTTACCATTTGAATATATAACACACACATATACTCTATAATAGAAATTCATCAGACAGGCTTTAGAATTTAGAAATCTTGCTGTCTTTATAATTTCTGCCATCTGTAACACACAGTTCAGTTTGTCATCAGTTGCATATTCAATATGTTATTTAAATTGTGAGAGTCACCTAGATATTACAAGGGCACATGTGCCATTATATTCATGGTTGCATCCCAAGCAAATAATACTGGTTAATAACAATCTAAAATCAGTTAAAGTAAGTTTATCAAATAGTCCAAGTGCACTTTTTAATATTAATTGTTTTTATCAGAAAGGAAATAAATGTCACATGGAAAAACATAACCCCATCAATTTTTACAATTGAAACTGAAGACTTAATGATCTCATAGGACTCATAGGTCCAATTGAATTTTAAAACTGCTTTGAAACTTTTGTAATAATTTATTATTTGTGATGTTGCTGTAGATGAAGTTGGAGTAGCTAAGTCACTGTTTCAAGGATAAAAAATAGAAGCACAGAGAAAGGGGCATATAACGATGACAAAGGTGTCAGAATGTTGGTTTTTAAAATGTGGGCACTGAAGGATTAAATTGACAAGACTAGGACCTAAAAACGGTACTTTTTAGAAATTTCAGCCTTTCAAAATGTTTATACTTTCCTCATGGCTTCAGATACTCAAACCTACCTAAGTTAAGTTTTTGAAAATGAAAGAGATTTATCTCAGATATCACTTAGTATCTGTGATGAGTGTACAATTAGGTGTTTTGGGGATAAAGTCTTATAATTTGCCTGACTTGAACCACAGCCCAAGGTAGTAAACCTCAAATTGTACTTTCATCACTCAAATAAGCCTTTGCTTACTCTTTGAAAAATAATCAAACTATTTGCTGTATGTCAAAAGGCCCTCCTTGGAGTATTTCCTGCCCAGGACAAAAAGAGATCACAGCAATAAACAAAACAGGTTGATAGTATAAGAAATTAGCAATTGAATGGAGAAGTTCCAAATAAGGTATTTATGGGTATTACATACTGTAGATGAGGGTGGGATTCAGTAGCACTTAAAATTCTTAGTAAACTGGGTTCAGCTAAGCATTATGTGAGACATTAATTCTAAATTGGTCTTTATTCCCAGGTGATTTGTCTTTGTATTTTTTTATTGAGTAATTTTGAGGTGAAAAAAGGAAGGGCATATGTAACATGTACCAATGTTTTTACATTCCCCCCTAGATTACCAATAAAAGCAAAGAGTCAACCTGGGCCTTAATTCACAGTGTAAGTGATGCTTTCTCTGGCTGGTTGTTGATGCTCCTTATTGGACTTCTATCAGGTATGCAAAGAGATATACTAAAATTGTGGTATGCCCCTCCCCCACATCATGATTTGAGTGCTGTATTTTCCTACCCAAAATGAATTACTGGTGAACTTTTTGGAAGGTTGATGTCTTCATTTGTAACAGGGTACTATAATAGTACCTGCTTCACCTACCTTATATAAATATCCACCGTTCCACTTTCTACTTCTGTGCATTGGAATCTTTTAGCTTCTGCCAGTCAGTGAGAACATATAGTATTTGCCTTTCAGAGTCTGACTTATTTCACATAGCATTATTTTCTCCAGATTTGTTCATGTTGCCTCAAATGATAGGAATTCATCCTTTTTATGGCTGAATAGTATCCTATTCCATTTGTGTGTGTGTGTGTGTGTGTGTGTGTGTGTGTGTGTGTGTGTGTACACACATTTTCTTTATCCATTCATCTGTTGCTGGGTACACTTAGGTTGATTCCATATCTTAACTATTGTGAATAATACCACAATAAACATGGAACTATCTCTTTGACATATTAATTTCCTTTACTTTCATTATATACCCAGTAGCAGGACTAGAACTCTTTTTAGGGTTCTTTTTTTTTTCTTTTAAGGAACCTCCATACTGTGTTACATAATGGCTGTGGTAACTTGAATTCCCACCAATAGCACACAAAGTTCCCCTTTCTCCATAGCCTTGCCAGCACTTGTTATTCTTAGCTCTTTTTGGTAATAGCTGTTCTAAGTAGAGTGGATTGATAACTCTTTGGAACAGGAAGAACTTGGTTAACAGATACAAGAGTGCATGTAAATAAGTGGAATGGGTTATAGAATACTATAGCACAGTGGAGTAAAGGAAATACAATTAATAAAATATCGTATCTATTATAAGGTTATGTTAGCTCTGTGTTTCAGTGCTTGTCTGGGGAAAAGCCCTTCTGTTAGAGATAGGTTTATTTTTCTTTTAATGCATACTAATGAGATTTATGAAAGATACAGAGGACCTCCTAAGTCATTTGGTGGTACAAAAAGGCATATAAGATATGGCTCTTAGTCTTAAGGAGCTAACAGCCTCATTCTTTCATGGTGGCTGAGAGGTGATATGGTACTGTCTTTCATATAAACTCCATCAATCTGCTCCTCCACTCCAAATAATAAAAAAGCTAAGAGTAGTATACTTGATTTGCTAGTACAGCTTTAAAGCAAGTTCTCAAGCAGGCTTCCCCTCCCAAGGGGGAAAGCAGAGAGCCAAGCATATCAGGCAGAGATACCCAGAGGTATATCCTTATAACATGAAAAGATGGGGCCTAGGAATATCTGGAATCATGAGCTGAAATAGAAGTTAGATGGGAAACCTGGAGATAGATGGTATAAAATATAGTAGGCTCTAGTTTCAGGCCGCCAGAATTTGAATCACAACTCCACTGCTTGCTAGTTCTGTGGCATTTGGGAAGTTGCTTAACCTCTTTTCGAGTATTGATCTTTGTTTACTGATCTACTAAATGGTGCTAATAGAAGTACCTATGTTAAAACTTTGGGGCCAGCCCAAGGTGTGGTGTGTAAGGTGTCTGGATACCAATGGCCAATCACGCAGTTTGAGTCCTGGACCCAGCAGCTTGAGGAACATGCCCGCACATGTGCATGCATGCCCTAAATCCTAGTAGAAGGGAGAAATGGAGGAGAAGGGATTGTGGTGTGACCATGCCCCATGAGGGGTGCTTTCTAGCTCTCTCTCTCTCTCTCTCTCTCTGTGTCTCTCTTTGTCTCTCTGGTGAGATTACATGCCCTCTGTCAAACTTTTTTTTTTGAAGTTTGCTATGAGGATTAGATGAGATATAGCACATACAGCACGTAGCACAGTACCCAGTTATTAATGCTGTTAATGCTGTTGCCTAGAGATAATAATTCATGAGCCAAGGAATAGAAAATTATTGCAGCAAATTCAGAATTGCTTATCCATAGGTAGGTTTTCAAAATTGTTTAGGACAGGAGCTGGGAAACTTTCTGTAAATGAGCCAGTTAGAAAATATTTTATGATTTGTAGGCCAAGCAGTCCCTGTATCATCTATTCCACTCTGCCCATATGGCATAAATGATATAACAGACCATACGTAAACCAATGAGCCTGGCTGTGACCAAGAGAGCTCTATTTACAAATATAGGAGGCAGGCAGGATTTGGTCTTCAGACCATTGTTTCCAGCGCATGGCATAGTGTGTTCACTGTGCTCCCTCTGACTTATACAGGAGAGAGAACATGGTCAGGTCAGTTTGGAGCTGGCTAATAACAAACTAGGTCACCTGTATAATGCCAGGTATTGCAGAGAATCTGAGGAGAAGGATGATGGTTGAGAAAAGGCTTTACAGTCTAGTGGTTTAGGAGCATCTACCCTTATCCTTCCTGCTGTCTTATTTTCAGATCTATTTCTGTCACAGAGTGCGAGCATTCAGTGCATATTAAGAAAAGATACACACTGTTTGTCTTTCAAAAGTGACTTCACTTAGCAATAGTCTTCCATATTTAACCACTTTGAGACAAATGGCAGTGTCTCATTTTTCCTTAGGTCTGAATAGTATTTCATAGTGTATGTGCGCCATGATTTTTCAATGCAATCATCAGTTCTGAGGCACATAGATTGATTCCATGTATCTGCGATTGCAAATAGTACTGTAATAAGCATGGAAGTGCAAGTGTCTTTCTGACTGAGTGCTTTCCTATACTTTGGGTAATTACCAAGGAATGGAGTTACTGGATCAGATGGTAATTCTGTTGGTTTTTTTTAGGAGCCTCCATCTCGTTTTCCATAGTGGCTGTAGCAATCTGCATTCCCACTAACAGAATAGGAGGGTTCCCTTTTTGGCATACATTTTATTCTTTAGGGTGGAGGGAAGCCTAGTAAAATTTGTAACTAGAGAAGAAAGAGCTATTTGGAAGAAGGAAAAGGAGTAGTGGAAGTAGAAGTAAAGACAGAATCAAAGATACCAGTGTTAAGATATATGCACATAAAGCAACTATATACCATCGTGTTAATTCTCTGAATCCAGGTAGTAACTGGAATTAGAGTTAGAAGGCAGAGAAGGCTGGGGGCTAGAGTGACCATGAGTAGATGTCAGTGTGTTAGATTTGACTAGATTATTCAAGTATGTAAATAACCTACGTTAGCACTTTTAGCACCTACCAAATCATACACATGACATGGCTTCCCGTCTCTTGGAATGTAGGTGTAATACCCTCAACTTTTAAATATATTTCTTGTTACTAGGTGGTCAGTGAATATTTTTTTTTCTCTCATATACACAGGGTATTTTGTGTTTAGGCATTGGAGAGCAACAATAGAAGCAAGTGTGTCAATACAGGAAGAGTCTGGGAATTCAAGGGCTGTGAATTTTAATGTCGCTACTATTTCCTACAGCATGATTCTGGACCATTTCATTTCTTTATGCCAGAATTTCTTCATCTGAATGACAGAAATGATGAGAAGGCCAGATCCTTAAGTACTGTAACTATCTTAAACCTACCAACCTGCTAGCCACAGTGCACAAGTCCCCAGTTCACTATTCAGTTCCTCATAATTTTCATTGATGAATGTTCAGTGTATAACACTGTTTGCTCCTCCTCACTAAGAAAACTTCAGAATGTTCCTGTCCTAGGTTTAGGAGGCTCCAACATGACCACAGCTTTATCTTATATGAATATCAGTTTTTGAATAATAAATTCAGTTCCCTTAGCATAGAATGCCTTCCTGCCATCCTTCAAATTCCTTTATCCATGGAGTAAAATCCTGTTGTCAAGGCTTAGCTCTTCTCTTCAAGCCATCTCAATCAAATAAATATTGTAGAATATTCTTCAGTGAGGATAGTTCATGCTTTCTCAATCTTTTGTCTGTCTTTAATAATTGACTGTCTTTACAGATCAGTATTCATAAACTGAGTCAAAGCAATGTCTTTGCCCCATTCAGTTTAAAGAGAAAACCACTAGCCCCTTGCTCCCACCCAACCATGTTGTTTTCCCCTAAGTCCCTCATATATGGAAATTCTATTGATACTAGTGCTTAATGCAGAGATAATAAGTGAAAATCAAGCAAACACACAATCAGAAAGAATTTACAGATGGAATCAGAAAGTATGTGCTTGTCTGATGTTTTGATTCATTGTTCCTTGTTTTCTCTGATAAAACTTACTCTGATTGCCAAAGAACATTGATTTGTAAATTGAATTTAACTTTGGTCTTTCCCTCTCTCCCTCCAAATCAGGTTCCCTAGCTGGTTTAATAGACATTTCTGCTCATTGGATGACAGACTTAAAAGAAGGTATATGTACAGGGGGATTCTGGTTTAACCATGAACATTGTTGCTGGAACTCTGAGCATGTCACCTTTGAAGACAGAGACAAATGCCCAGAGTGGAATAGCTGGTCCCAGCTTATCATCAGCACAGATGAGGTAACATGTACTAGGGATTTCTGAATTTTATCCTTACATTTATTTAATTTCTTAGACTATATTCACGACAATTGTAGAATCTTCCCCTATTTTCCTTTTCACAAAAAAGGAACCATTCTAGCTACCTTTCTCTGTGGTTTAGGTACAGCCCCTTTTCTACCTCTTCTGACAAGTGGAATCATTTGAAGTTTATATTTAAAAGTTTAATGGGTTTTGGGAACCAGCAGTTAGTGTAATGGCTATGTCGCTGGACTCCCACGTAGTCGACCGCAGTTCGTGTCCCGGACTCGGTGGCTTAAAAAACTCACGCTGGGCACGTGTGCGTGCGTGCCCAAGACCCTGAGAGGAGAATGGAGGAGAAGGGATTGCGGCATGACCATCCCCCCTGGGGGGGTGATTTCTCGCTTTCTGTCTCTATGTCTCTCTCTGTCTGTCTGGCGAGCGCACACGCCCTATAATGAAAAAAAAACCTTTCCAAAAAAAAAAGTTTAATGGGTTTTAAATAAGTCTGATATTTATTCTTATTTGCTAATACACAGTATAACTAAAAGTATCTTGCCCTAATAATTTCAGTAGAAATGTCAGAGGTTGCCAACAGGTAAGTTATAATTTCTGATGAAGTATGGAATGAGTTAAAAATGTGTTTATTGGGGACCAGCAGATGGCATAGCAATTACATCACTGGACTCCAACATGGCAGCAGTTCAAGTCCCAGCTCTGGTGACTTAAAACATGCCAAGTGCATATGCGTGCGTAACCAAGATCCCAGGAGAAGATTGGAGGAGAAGGGGTTGTAGTGTGGCCATCCTCCCTGGAGGTTGATTTCTCACTTTCCCTCTTACTGTCTCTGTCTCTCTCTCTCTCTCTAGTGAGCACACATACCCTAAGGCAAAAACCACTGAAGAAAAAAATGTGTTTATTGTATATGTACCAAAAATGATTTTTCCCTTGAGCACTTCTTTAGAGCATTTTAAAAATTATGATACATTCCACATCAAAATAACAGAATTCCAAAAATAAAATGGCCCATCATTCCATCTTATGATCATTCTGTATGTTCATTTGCCCTCATCATCTAGCATATACTTTTAGATACAAAAGCAACTTTGTTTTTCAGTTCCTTACCTTTCTCTTATCACTCAAATATATGTTAAGTCTCTCCCACAGAAAACAAAAGCATATAAAACAGAAAACTGCACTGCCAATTCCACTCTGACACCCACCAGGGGAAATAGGTACCATCTTAGGTCATCACTCCTCTTCTGTTGGTGAGGTAAGGGAGACAAGGTAGTATATATGTTTGTAATTTTAACACTCATTTTTATTACCTACCTTGGTTCACAGTTTGAAGTGGCATGTACACACATACACACACATACACACATAATCAGTCAAGGGAAAAGAATAGGAAAATAATGTCAGAAATAGGAGTGTTTGTGTGTGTGTGTGTGTGTGTGTGTGTGTGTTGTGTGTGCGTGTATACAAATGGCTTGGGAAAAGGATTCAATATAAAGGGTAGATATATGCTGTATGTTTGAGAGGATTCAGGTCTATGCTTCTCAAATAGGTAAGATCAGTATTCCAGAGGGTAGGTATAACCATTAGATTTATGTTATACCTGCCTTCTCAGAGCATCTGTTTTTTCCTGAATATTTGGAGGAAATTTTTTTTTCCAAAAGTCACACGGGACCAGCAAATGGCATGGAGGTTAAGGCAACTGGATGCTATATAGCTGACTGTGCTGTTTGAGTTCCAGACCTAATATCTTAAAAAACACACCAGGCAAGACCAGCAGTTGATGTAATGGCTATGTCACTGGATTCCCACGTAGTCAACCACAGTTCAAGTCCCAGACCCAGTGTCTTAAATTCATGCTGGGCACGTGCTCATGCATGCCCAAGATCCTGGGAGAAGAATGGAGGAGAAGGGACTGTGGCATGGCCATTGCCCCTGGGGGTGGGGTGGAGTGGTGGTGGATTTCTTGTTTTCTGTCTCTCTGTCTCTCTCTGTCTTTCTGGTGAGCACACGTGCCCTATAGCAAAAAAAGAAAAAACAAAAGAAAAGAAAAAAGAAAACCACCAGGCTCATGTGTATGTGTGCCCAAAATGCCTAGAAGGAGAATGGGGAAGGGATTGTTGTGTGGCCATTCTCCCTGGGAGTGATTTCTTACTTTGATCACAGTTTGAATCCCAGACCAGAGGACTGAAAAACATACCATGTGTTTGTGTGTGTGTGTGTGTGTGTGTATATGTGTGTGTGTGTATATGTGTGCCAAAAATCTTAATGAGATAGAGAAATGGAAATGGAATTGTGGCATGAACATTCCCCCTGGGGGCTCTGCTTGCAGTCTCTATCTCTCACACACACATATACCCTCTGGCAGTTAAACAGACAGACCAAAAACAGAACAAAACAAAAATCTGTAGCTTGAGATTTCCTTGAATGACAGATTTCTCTGGCTCTGCTTTTTATGAATGAAATCCTTGCCTGGCAAAGTCTGCTAGGTTTTAGAAGCCTTCTCCTGCCAAGAATTTGGCTTCCTGGTCTCTGCCTTTGTCCAGTTTAAGTTATTTTTCT
>NW_006201276.1:377699-383731 GCF_000334495.1 Tupaia belangeri chinensis
CTTTCCCTTAGTGTTTCCTACCTCTGGAGTCTTCTTCTCTAGCTACACTAAAAAGGCAAAGAGATAGTAATTATCTGTTTCTCTGAGGGGCCAAGATAATGGAAAACCTGTGTCAAACTTAGAACTCAGAAAAAATACTGAGCATTCCAGTTCTCCTTGGTTAGGTCAATGGATCATTTTAATAGTGTTTTATGTTTTGAAAAGTCAAAAGTCCACTGAATTTTGTATTTCATGTCATTTAAGTGAGTTTCAACTGTGAATATTTTTATCAACAAGCATTTGCTCCTGATGTTCAAAATTGCCTTGTTTTAGAGAGAGAGATTTTTGCTGTAGAATACATGCACTCAACAGAGACACAGAGAGAGGCAGAAAGACAGAAAGTGAGAAATCACCCCGTAGGGGGACAGCCATCCTGCAATCCCTTCTCCTCCATTCTCCTCTTGGGATTTTGGGCACACACGTACACGCACCTGGCATTCATTTTAAGCCACTGCATCTGGGACTCAAACCACAGTCCACTATGTGAGAGTCCAGCAATGTAACCACCATGCCATCTGCTGGTCCCCAAAATTACTTTTTCTGTAAGATATTACTATTTGCAAGCCCTTAAATGTGGATGAATCCTTACTGCTGGTCAAAAATAAATTTCTTTTGTGTCTTACTTTATTATCATAGAGGAATGATCTCAAAAGTTTATTTCTCCATTTTGAAAATAGTTATTACTATTTTATTTGATTTTTAGATTTTTGTCATAGGGCATGTGCACTCACCAGAATGACAGAGACAGAGAGAAAGTGAGAAATCACTCCTGGGGGTGGGGGCAATAGTTGGCATACTGGCTATGTCACTGGAGTCCCATGTAGTCAACTACGGTTTGAGTCCCGGACCTGGTGGCTTAAACTCACGCTGAGTGCGTGTGCATGCATGCCCAAGATCCCGAGAGGAGAATGGAGGAGAGGGGAATACAGTGTGGCCATCCCTCCTAGGGGGTGATTTCTTGCTTTCCATCTCTCTGTCTCTCTCTGTCTTTCTGGCAAGTGCATGTGCCCTATAGCAGAAGCCTCTCAAAAAAATAAAAAAAGAAATCACTCCTAGGGGAATGGCCATGCTGCAATTCCTTCTCCATTATCTCAGGATTTGGGGCATGTACACACATGCACTCTGCATGTTTTTCAAGTTGTTGGGTCTGGGATTTGAGTCACAGAGTCAGTCATGTGGGATCCCAATGCCTTAACAACTATGCCACCTGCTGGCCCAGCTCTTCCTGTTTTAATCTTTGAAAAATCTGGCATTGTCAGGGCCTCAAACTTTTTATTTATAAACTCATTGCTGAGTCTGTGGTAGCAAAATTCTCTCAAAAATGTAGTTATTATATGTGAAGTTTAAAAAGAAGTTGAATAGGGACCAGCAGTTGGCATAATGGCTACATCACTGGACTCCCCTGTAGTCAACTGCGACCTGGACCTGGCAACTTAAACTCATGCTGGGTGTGTCTGTGTGCGTGCCCAAGATCCCGAGCAGAGAATGGAGGAGAAGTGATTGTAGCAAGGATTGTGGCGTGGCCAACCCCCCTGGGGGGTGGTTTCTTGCTTTCTGTCTCTGTCTCTTTCTGTCTTTCTGGCAAGCGCATGTACCCTATAGCAAAAACCTCTCAAAAAGAAAAAGAAAAAGAAAAGAAGTTGAATAAATAGAGTAGAAAAGTGGTTACTAGGGATGGGGGGGGGAGGAAATGGGGGAAAAGTAAGCCAAAGGGCATAAATTTGCAGTTACGTCATATGAGTAAGTCTATAGATCTAATGTACAACATGAGGACTGTATTTAATAATATTATGAACTGAAAATTGACAAGAGAGTAGATTTCAGGTTCTCTTACCATACACACAAGGAAAAGTAACTGGAAGGTGATAGATATGTGAATTTGTTTGACTGTAATCTTTTTGCTAGATATATGTATATCAAAACATGTTACATATCTTAAATGTATATAACCAAAAAAATTTTAAAAGAAAATAATAAACACCCAAGAATTTTGGCACTGTAACCCCCTTTGGGAATTTGGCATCAAGATAAGTAGCCAAAGGTGAATTTTAGAGCTAGTCTTCACTTTATAGGTGTAGCCAAAATTCAGTCATTCAACCTCTCCCCACAAAAAAGGCTGTTGAGATTTTTTTGGTAAAATTGACATAGAATCATGAATATTTGACTACAAAACCAATCAAAACACTCATAAAAAGTGAGTTTTGTTTCAAGATTTTTAGTTTGCCCTTCCTCCTTGTCTATCCTTGACTCCATTGTAAATTTCCTATTGGGTATAGCAAAACATCTCATTTTCAGTACCAAGTGGCCTAATAGTGTTTCCATAGTTACTTTACTGACAATCCAGAAACAAGCAAACAATTTAATGTTAGTCTTTTTCTTTTTGACCTTTTCTCCAGAAAAAAAACTACTACTCAGAAGAGCTGCATGCTTCACTGAGGCTGTCTAGGCTAAAACAAGCTTCTTTTTTCCCATTCCAGGGAGCTTTTGCCTACATAGTCAATTATTTCATGTACGTCCTCTGGGCTCTTCTATTTGCCTTCCTTGCTGTATCTCTTGTCAAGGTGTTTGCACCTTATGCCTGTGGCTCTGGAATTCCTGAGGTGAGTTTCTTAAAATTGTTTATAAATGGTAACAATATGAACCCATTTTGGTTAAAAATTTTTAATATCTATTCTAGCATATGCCACAGTTTGGTGAATGTTAAATAAGAACAGATCTCTGAGGCCGTCTAAGACCTTTTTACATTCTTTAGATCTCTCAGGCTGGGTCACTTGGAACTTAAAAGGAGTTGATTCTGGGCCTCCAGAGGGTTCCTGTTGAACCAGGCTCCTGAAGACCTCCCTGACTCCCTACCCAAGAAACTACGAGAGTATATATATCCCAAGAGTCTGACCTGAAAAAGAAGTGGGATTATCAATTTTATTAGAGCAGAAGTAATAAAATCATTTTGCTACATTTCCCACAACATGATTTAGACTAGAAGGGGGTAGGGGGCGACCAACTCCCTATTTTAATCTACTTTTGGTTTAAATTGCTTAACAGTGACTGACAGTTAAGAAACCACAGGGATTTTAGGTTACTGGGATAACCTTGCCCTCTTTGTTTCCTGACCCAGTAATTGTCATAGATTTTTTTTGGCAGGGAATCAAGGGTCTATCTAGCCTTTAAGGTTGTTTCAGGGACATTAATCTTGGCCCTCTCAGAACATGCCTCTGGGATCACTATTTTGTAAAGTAGAGAGAACACCTATCCTTCCCTCTCTGCCTTCCCCGTCTCCACACACACACACTTGGGGGCACACACACACACACACACACACACACACACATTCACAGTTACAGTATACCTTTGTCCAGCTATTGCATGATCCTCACCCCTCAAAAAAATAGAATGTTAAAGCTTAAAGAACAGTTTACATTTTCCTGGGCTCCTGGGCTCCCGGGTTCCCAGGCTCCTGGGCTCCCTCCCAAGGTGGGATCACTGTAGGTGAAGTGTTTATATGTCTCACATTCAAAAGGTGCAGGTTCTATAATAAGGTATGAATTTTTGCTCGTTAGCCTTATTTATTTCCTTAGTCTATATTCCAACTCTCTGTGTTTGACCTGCAGATAAAAACTATCTTGAGTGGTTTCATTATTAGGGGCTATTTGGGTAAGTGGACTCTGGTTATCAAAACCATTACCTTGGTGCTGGCAGTATCGTCAGGCTTGAGCCTGGGCAAAGAAGGCCCCTTGGTGCATGTGGCTTGCTGCTGTGGAAATATCCTATGCCACTGCTTCAACAAATACCAGAAGAATGAAGCCAAGCGCAGAGAGGTAATAACAAATAGCTCTGATAGTCTCTTTTTGGGAGAGAGCAGAAATGGTACAATGTTAAGGATGAAAATTTGGGGACCCTACCAATGTGTCGCTGTAAATGCCCTTTGGCCTAGCAATTCCACTCCTAGAAATTTATCCTACAGACATTCTGGCATGTGTTTGCACAAAGGTATATGGCATTTGTCACTACAGTGAGAAACTGAAGCAACCCAAATATTCATAAATGGAGGACTAATTGAATAAACAGTATTTGGTCCATATTATAGAATACTATGCAACTGCTAAAATAAAAAGTGATAATCTTAAATATACGACATGGAATGCTAGCTATAAAACACATTTAAGGTAAAAGCCAGTTCCTGGATAATGTGTATAATATAATTCAGTTAGTGTTTTTAAAAAACTAAATATACACTACTAAGGAAGTGTTTAGAAAGCAGTTTTACCCCAAACTGTTGAAAATGTCTACCTTTGGTGAGCGAGATAGTAGTGAAGAAGTCAAAACTTTTAACTTTTTATTTTAGATAGTACTATACAAGTATATGTTGCTTCTATTATAAAATAAGTTATAAAAATAATAGATTTTAAAGAAGTTCATTCCTGAAGCCAGCAGGTAGCATGGTGATTAAGGGCACTGGACTCCCATGTGGCCAACCACTGCTTGAGTCCCAGACCTGGCAGCTTGCTTTCTCACTTTCTCTTGCTCTCGCTCTGTCCCTCTCTGGTCAAATTAAAATAAATAAATAAATAAATAAGTTAAAATAAAATAATTCTTAAAAAAATCATTCTTGTAGAAGAGTAAATATAAATTCATGTGTTTTAGAAGTCAGCTTTTTCATCCTTTACTTCCACCTAGCGTTACACTTGAATTGCACCTCTCTGTCCCTTCTGTCTCAACCCAGCTAAATTGGTCCCACCACAGCATCTTTGTAGTAGTTCTCATGTTTATACAGTTGTTGATTTATGCTATTTTGAGGAGGAAGAACATTTGGCACATATGTCATGGACCAAGTCCAAAATCATTTTATTAAAAATGATCTTTTTATGAAACTAGATACTAATGATCTCTTCTGAAAATAACACAACAAAAAAATATTAACCATAAGACCCAGAAGGAAACTCAAAAATGCTGAGATTTCATATATGGAATAAATTTTAGTAGTTCAAGGGGGAAATTTCCTGGCACAATTAGAAAAGAGAGAAGCCAAGAAGGAAGAGCTGGGGAAATCAGAGTAGGTATTTAGCTACCTGTCATGTAGTAGAGAGTAGCATCTGATTGGCAAGGATGTTAAGCAGGAATAATGTATAATAGAAGCTAAAAGGTTGAAAAAAACATGTTGATGAACAAAAGTAAAGTCTTGACTATTTTTGCATGAGTGGAGGTAAATTTTGAACTACAGATAACTGGTTAATTTTACTTCATAAAATTGGCATTTGTATTAAAATAGTTCCATATATATGAAAGGGAATTTTTTGAGTTTTTTTTTGTTGTTGTTGTTTGTTTGTTTGTTTGTTTGTTTTTGCCTTAGTGCATGTGCGCTGCCAGAGAGAGAGAGACAAAGACAGTGAGAGGGAAAATGAGAAATCACTTCCTGGGGGGTGGCCACACCAGGATCCCTTCTCTTCCATTCTCCTCTTGGGATCTTGGGCATGCATACATATGTACCCTGTTTGAGTTTTTTTAAGATACTGGGTCTGAGACTTGAATCATGGTCAGCCATGTGGGAGTCCAGCGATGTAACCACTATGCCATCTGCTGGTTTGATTCAGCTGTTTCTCTGTACCAATGCCATGTATTTCTCTGACTAGACTTATAAATATTTGAATCTTACTATTCAACTAGGAAGTCTAAACATTTCTTTCATGTTTTTTTCCTGTTGTTTTTACCATCAGCATCAGCCCTTTTGTGTCAATGTCTCCATGAGCAGATGTTTGAGAGTAAAACTGAAGTTTGAAAAAGAAGAGCATAGATAGACTTCACTCTACCCTATAGAATAAAATTAAAGCAAACTTGCCCACCAGATTCTTTCTTCTCCCTCCTAATTTATCCTAAACATAGTCACCGAAAATCCCTTTCTCCATTAACCTGTTGTCTGTCCTCATCCTTCTCAAGTGAAAGCTATTATAGCTATGAATTTCAAGTCTTTACAACTAGTACCAGAGCTCTCACTTTCT